>NC_140929.1:23913388-24278636 GCF_045865225.1 Trachurus japonicus
CTACACCGGTATTTAAGTTTGGGCGCTTCAGTTCAACGTCATCGCCCGTCATCGCCACATCTGCTCGCTGATTGGTCCTACCGTTTTGGCGGACGGAGCAAACCGAAACGCATTGCTAGTTTCCTGACTACATGGTTGAGGCAAATGAAATTCGCCGGGACCAGTAGGCGGCGCCAGCCTGGCTACCTTCAGATGGCCGGCCTCTCTAAAAGAAGAGCTAAACAGTTATGGTACTGCTCAGTTTCAGTTATTATTGGTAGCTGTTCAATCTGGAGGAGACAATGTTTTTTGTATCTTTGAATGTCTGCTTTCTATCTGACCTGAGGCCATTTTGTAGTAACTGTGTTCAGCCGCCCAGGCGCTTTGACTGACCGTCTTCCATTGTCAACTGCATTGGCAGTATTTATGTCCCTTGTGCTTCTTTATTATGTGGGCGGGCATAAATAAATATTTCAAATGTGTGTGTGTGTGTGGCCAACCGCAACATACAGGTTAACTGATTATAAGGCTATCGATGACAACAACAAAGCTCAAGTATCTAACTGATTTCAATCAATACATTGGCAAGGTATGCTTAGTCAAGGTGCAAGGTAATCTAACGAGGCCCAGTTACATTACCAAGTCACATGAAGGTGAGAAGATTCTGGTGCTGGTGGAAATCCTGCATTTTGCAGGGTTGCAGGTCCTGTTGCGGCTGTAAAGTCCAGTTATTGTCCAATGAACTACAGCTGTCCTGAATGTGTAGCATGCCGTTGAGGAGAGTCCTTGGTTCTCCTTGTAGAGTTGGTTGCTTGCTTTGCTTTGTGCCTCTGTTCCTTGTTAACTCAACTAGCAGACCTTGCGTCGTGCTAGTTGGGTTTTGTCCTTGAATCCACTCGCGTCGCTACCAAGGTTTGTTCCAGTGGAGGTCTCTGCCTTGTGCAGGCCTCAAGGAGGTTGGAGAGCTGTAGCAGTAGCTCCAGATGAGGAGCAGAGAGGAGAGGGAGGAGAAGGGCACTTCTCCCTTATATAGGCTTGGTGACCTCAGAGGTCTTGGGCCATACAGTGACCAATGGAGGTCAGGAGAGGAGATTTCACACCTAGGTGTGAAAAGGTGAAGGATGCTGGGAGGCTGAGTTCAATGGCTTTCCTTTGTCTGGGAGACAAAAGAAGCCATGCGGTCTTGTCCTCCATTTTGACTGGGCTGAGTCCCAACACCCTCCTGTGTTGGTTGACACGTCAACTGAATAACATGCGCCCACACTAGGGATGGGTACCGAATTCGGTACTTTTAGTGGTACTGACCAAGTATTGAGTATCAATTTACGTTTAGTCAAACCAAACGGTACCACATTTCAGTACCTGAACGTACATTTGCGTCGCATGCATTAGCGAGAGTGGATACAGTCTGGGAGGGTGAACACCTCCACATGCACTCTCTCTCTTTATTTTATTTTATTTTATTTTTTTATTTTAATGTTTATTTAACAGGGACGACAACATTGCCACAAAGAATGAAAAATGCGATGCATACAAGACGTCTAGCTTCAGCTAATTTGCTGTCTTTGTCCCTGGTCAGGCTAAAGAAGGATAAAAGATACTGCAATAATACAAATACAGTGAATAATACAGTAGGTATACAATAGGTATCATGAACAAATAAACACAGCTACAAAATTTAGATTAAGAAATTGCACAAATTAAATACATTATTTATTTATTTTAGCATTTTCCTCTGGTGTTTTACTATTGTTTTATTGACTGTCATTATTGTAAACAAACTTTTAACTGTTGTATCCTTTTCCTCTGGTGTTTCTTTGAATGTTTCTTTTATTTATCTGTTGTTATTATTGTACTTGTTTTTATTGGAAAGTGTATTGAGACCATGTACCATGGTGATTTTGCACTTTAAATAATAAATTGATTGATTGATTGATTAAACATTGGTAAAATGCTGTATTGACAGTGACTTGACAGAAGTTCATGTTCACATTTCTGTTGCTGCTTAAGCCAATGTTTAGCTCTAGCACTAAACATCTTTAATTCTGTTTGGGTGCTGACCCAGACACATATGGGGTGACTATGTTTTTGCACCCTGAGTGTTAGTATTCTTTCTGGAGTGTGTTGCTGTTTTATCAAAAGTCCAACTCGGATAGCCACAACTTAAGTTTTTATTGCTCCCCTTGAATTTTTATGTTCCTTCGGGCCTGAGTGGAGGTTGGTACAATATCAGCCCTGTGTTGCAAGGTCCTGATAATTTCTAGTTTGTGCTTAATGGATGGTGTGAGTGAAATAGAAGGTATTGGTCTGTGTGATGGGTTTCCTATACTACCCCAATGTGGTGGCTCCTGTCCTCACCAAAGTGTACGCAGCAAGGAATGCAAACACTTTGTATTGGTGAGTTGTTTTCGAGGCCAATGCCTTGCCGAAAAACTGTTCCCGATGGGAACGTGGATCAGCAGTTTTGCATGAATTTACTTCTAAAACAACTCTGTCTGGTAATGTTCTGTAATTATCTCATAGCGTGGTGAATGTGCAGGTCACAACTTGTCCACCAGAGTTTGGAGTTGTTGGATTGTGTATTTGATGAGTTTGATGAGGAAAACCAAGAAATCCCATTAGCCTCTGTAGCGTGGCTGTGAGTAGCTTGCGGCTCTGCTCCGCCATTCTAAAAATAGCTTGCACTGACAATTAAAGGTAACATACTGCTATGACTACAGGGATTATGGCAATGGGCCAATTTGCCAAAATGTTGAACTTAAAGCAGATATCAGTGGAATGTTTTTGTTAATATAAGTCCTAAATAGTCCTATTTTCCGTCAGCAATCACTTACATGAAGTATTTCAGCCTAAACACGAGTCTCTCCGTCACTCTGCTCTGCTGTAACCCGAGGAGAAAATTTTCCTTGTGGGATACAAGTGATATCCAATGAGGAGAGAGAACGGCATGAAGGGCTGTGTGTGCAGCCAAGGGATGCGCGTGAATGTGGTGACGTAGCACGAGGACCAATTGATGCCTGACAAGGGCGGGGGCTGCTAACTCATGGTGCGTTCAAGGAAACTCGTACTTTGTGTTTTTCCTTCCTGTGAAGTCATACCAGTTCGATCTGGTACGAGTTCACGGGTCGGAAGTAACGAGTGGCCGTTATAGGGAACTTTCACAGACAACAGGACGGTAAAAACACGAGCTACGGGTTACCTGGAACGCTACCAAGTCGTAGTTGTGACTTGAAGCTGTAACTTACGGTTTCAAAAGCCTGCCTTGAACGCAGCATTAGCCGAAACGGCCGTGCCGCTGTTATCTGCTTTAAGTGTGATAGATAGATAGATAGATAGATAGATAGATAGATAGATAGATAGATAGATAGATAATTTTATTACAGACTCTGGGTCCAGTTAAAAATACAACAATACAACAACAGACAACCACAACATACGGGGTAGCCTAGCAGCCCCTTATTAAAAGACACTTATACCAGTGAGTTGAAGATCATTGCAGGAGGCAATAGCAAAAGGCAGATTTTATTAAATAATACATATAATACGTATATAATAAACATGCCAGGGGGTGGAAGGGTGACAATGGAATAAAGAAAGAAGAAAAGAAATACTTCTTAAATGAATATTTTGTAAAGCTTACAAGGATCATATGTTTTACTCCTAACAGCTTTTTTATTATCAGACCGGATTTTTTTTTTTTTTTATCAGACCGGATATGTGTCCCTTTAAAGGCTGACGCGACGTAGCCCTTGACGTCTCTCACGTTGTACGTCACATGCGGAAGTATCAATATGGAGGACGGGAGAGAAGCTTCCACGAATTCACTTCTGAAAGATGGTAAAACAGCCTCATGGACTGCAGCGTCGGTCTTTAACGCATTTCACCACAGTTATTAAACACATTATTTAATGCATTGTCACGTTTCTACCGTTGTTCTGCAGCTAGCTCCTGAATATGCACTTTCCTAGCTAGCTAACAAGCTATGTTAGTTGGATTTCTCAGTTGTGAAGCCTGTGATTTTAGGTGACACTGACTAAAAACTTGTTTTTTAGACACAGGTAATACACTGTTGTGCTGTTGTTGATATCATTGGTGTAGCCTGTGAATTAGCCTACAGCCTGTGAATGGCCAGGTCATGTTTGTAAATGAGAATTTGTTGTCAAACATTTTACCTGGATAAATAAAGGTAAATAAAAACTAGAGAAAGCATAGAGAAGGAAAATGCGTGTGAATGCTGAAAGCAGCTGAACGCCATTGCTGAAGCAACGCTGGATGAACTGAACAAATTGTTGAAACAATGCTGAATTAGCCGAAGAAACTGCTGAAGCAATGTTGAAAAAGGCTGACGCTACAGCTGAAAGTTGTTGGCTGAGAGATTAATGCATTTTAAAGGGCGAAAAGCAGTAGAAATGTTAATGTTAATGTAAGTTCTGGGGACTGAAACTATGAAATAAAGTAATGAGTAGAGAGACAGTGCAGGTCCTGCTCTGGTCCAGTCTGTTGACAGAGTCACTGACATGATGACTGAAACCAAGGCAGATGAGCAGAGTGAGGGCTGCAGTCGCAATACACCAGAGGCCTTATACTTAGAAATAGGATGTTCAGTGAGTCCTAATGACGTGCCGCTGTGTCTGCAGAGTGTTACACTGATTTCCTGGCTGAGGAATTTGATGTGAAGACGTACACCGCTCAGGCCATCCACCATGCTGTTATCGCTGAGCAGCTGGCCAAGCTGGCACAGGGCATCAGTCAGCTGGACAAGGAGCTACACAGCCAGGTAACCACACAACGCAGCCATGCCAACTCACTGCACAGTGTGAGGGAACACTGTTTTTTTTGTAGAGATAGCAAATACATGAAATAAAGCCATACCCAATCATTTTGCACAATGCACGTTATTATTATTAACATTATTTTAAATGCTGCTATGGGTATCTGGGAATGCCTCAAATGGAAATTTTGTTGTATGATATACAATGACAAATAAAAAGCATCTTAATCTTAATCTTAATGCGCAACAAATATTTTGACCTAGAGATTTTGCTTTAAATACCATGTCAGAATTGGTATGAAGGGGTTGAAGTAATTTAGTGGTGAAAGATTTGTCCTCGAGACTTCCCTGATTTCCATCTTCTCAATGCTGATTTGTCTTCAAATTAGGGCGGGTTCATCTTTACATATTGTATAATTTGTGATCTGTATCTTTATCTGTAAAATTGCTAATAGTGACTCAGCAACACTATTATTAACTTATAAGTTATAACTGCATATCATTCTGTTACTGCGGGCTGTTTTCTAAACCACGTCATGTTACTTTTCCATGGTGTTCTTCCTTCCAGAAAAACATTTGTTTCAGTTCACTCCATTTCACAGTGGATGCTTGAAATGTGCTTAAATCATTGTCACAAGGAAACACACTGACAATGTGACAACCATAAAAAGAGCCTCATCTAATGTTTTATACTGCAACTGTCCTCCAGGTTGTCGCCAGACATGAGGACCTACTGGCTCAGGCTACTGGGATAGAGTCCCTTGAAGGTAAAGAATCACTTTGTATTGTAACTTTTTGGATGTGCACCAGGGCTTTAGAAGGCAGCCATTGATATATGTTCATATCTGGAGGTTACACAGATCAGTTACAGACTTGTAATTTGGTAGAGATAAGTAATCAACTATAGTAACTTTGATCACTTTAATTAAAGTTACAATATTCTAACCTTATGATGCATCTGTAAGCAAAAGATGAAGTCAAATCCATATGATCTGGTCGTTATAAAAATAGTGCATCATTGTTCTGTGTTTCTATTTCACCACATTAATCTGGAGGAGTGGTGACCTGATTTTAACTCTACAGTTTTCTGCAGTTCTGAGGTTTTACCACAAGAGTGAGCCAGTGATCCTCAGATGAAGTCCACTAACACACAGTGTCACAGTGAATTCAAATGACAAGATTTTGTTACTTTTGGTTTCAGGGGTCCTTCAGATGATGCAGACAAGGATCAGTGCTCTGCAGGCAGCTGTTGACAGGTAGATTTATTTTTCTATGGCTTTAGTCATCTTATACTTTGTATATTTTATCTTATGTCTTATTTTTTTTAATCAATACAATTTTAACCACTAAAGTTTTTCGTCACAAATTGTCATTTATGTCTTTTTTTTTTAAAGCCCCAGTATGTAACTTATTTGGCTTTTTATCAGCAAAAATCAAATATTGCTTTCATAAATACGTATTTCACTGAAGTCGAATCACACCCGCATACAAATGAAAGCTTTCTGGTACCTTAGAATGAATTGTTACAAGTCGATACAAATACATAAGTGGGCGACGCACCGAACCGAGGCGGCCATGTTGCATCGCCATTTTTTACGTTCAGTGGCAGCGTGACCGTAGGTAACCATAGAAACTCAGCGGAGCTGTGGGCTCGGCCTGTTAAAACTGTCACCACTGTGTAGTGTGAGGAAGGACGGAGGCACTGATGTTGCATTCAGGTGCATTCAGGTGCAGTCAGGCAGACGGCCGTCGGCAAACCAACCGGATGTAATTTTACTCCACGAGAGAAAGACGGTAAAACGTGGGTCAGGTAAACAATACGACATCACCATGACAACATATTGTCACGCCTGTATTGTTTTGCCTCGTGCTGGCGGACCACTTGTTTACATAGACGCTTGTTTATCCTGTTACATGCAGCGTCTGTTGTCTGTCTGACATCTGCCCGATTTCACGTGAATGCAACATCAAGAATACATTCAGATATGCAACCGCACCGCTAGATGGGGGAATTCCTACATACTGGGGCTTTAATAATTAAGAGACAAAAAGAAACAGTTTGATAATCAAACCAAACCAAACCAAAACCCAGACTCTGGACCAGTCATATGTTTAAATACAAGTCAAATGACAAAACCCAAATTCACAGTCATAAACTTAAGAATTCAAACATAAAGTAGCTCCCTGAATGGAAACACCACAAAAAAGAAAAAGAAAACCATAAGCAAAATCAAAAGGGCTCTAACCCTGGACATACTGAGCAGATATACCAGATGGGATAAGTAGTTGATATTGTTCACAGAGCACGATGCAGACACCAGTCCTTCCAGATTATCCATTTAATCCATAAATATATTGCATTCTATTCTGATTCCCAGAATCAGGACGAAGATCGTTGACCCATACAACAAGATCGTGGCCAGGATTACTCAGCTCGCCAGGCTGCAGGTAAGTCTCCAAGACACACTTGATGATGATGACGACTGTGTTATATCAACTTTTCTGGTGGTGTGTGTGTGTGTGTGTGTGTGTGTGTGTGTGTGTGTGTGTGTGAGTGAGTCAGCCAGTTTCTCATCTCAAATGCCAGAAGAGAGAGACATTTGTGTTTGATGGCAGTCTTTTTACCAAAGAACATTATTTTACACCAAACCCACAGAGAAACCAACACTGTGTAGGAGAAAGGTTCAGCAGTTGCCTATATGTAGGCAAGACATTTGTTGTGTGCTGAACTGCTGTGCGTGGAGGATCAAGCTGGCACACGTCCTCAGTGAGAGCAGCAGCTCTCCTGTTTGAGCAGCTGAGGAAAAAATCACGATTAAATATTGATGAAACAGCGGCTGTAAAAAGGTCAGTGTGATTCTGAGGTCTGGACTAATGGATCTGTGTCACTCTGATTTTTTTCTTTTTGTCTGTGTTCGTTTGCGATCTCAATCTGGCTCGAGCCTTCGGTTTAAGCCGGATGTCGATCAGTCACTAGGGATTTCGGCTGCTCTGTCATGTTCTCCCTCGTCAACTGCACCGTATCTTCCTCCGTGTCTGCTTGAGATAATAAAGTTGGACCTACATGTCTTGAAGATGTCTGTCTCCTTTCAAAGTCCACAGAGCAAAGCAAACACTTCTATTGTTAGAATAAATCCAAATACAGCCCACGTAGCCTAATTGTAAAGTGAATTGTTTTTGATTTTAAAGCTCTGAGTCACCATCCACATCCCTATAATTAGTTTATTGATTTTCAATGAAGCTAAATGTCAATTCACTCTGATTACGAAGCTTCCAACATTTTTTTTGTTGTCCTAATTTTATAGTAATTTAGGTGGTATTTGACAAAGTCAACAATGCTGCCATGGTGTTGAATCCTGAATCCAGCCAGCAACATGTTAATTCTCAGATGATTTGGAGTCATAATTATCTGTTCACTCAGGCTCAGTATAGTGTTTTTTTTTTGTCTTGACATTTTGCACAGCTTGTTAGTGTTAAATGGCTGACAGAGAGAACATGAGTGATTATTACAGATCAAGTATTGGTTATATATTTATTACAGACAGAGATCTACTCAAACCTCTGGTTGTCATATACCGGTATCTAGATTTATGTATGACATCTAATGCAATTTGTTTATTTTTTTTCCATTGATGTGTGGTGGTAGGTGTGTCACAATCATGAAATTTTAGTTGAGGATTAATTGCCATACAAATAGTTGCGATTACGATTTAATTGTCTTTTTCTAATCATCTTATGCCACTGTTATAAGTCTAAACAATACACATACACCTCATGAAGAAAAAGAAGAGCCCATTTATTGGCATTAAACATTGGAACATATACAGGCATATAGGCTTTCCAGCTACATTCATGATGCTACTGTCAATAGATGCTCATCTATTGTCGAACATTAGAAATGAATCGCCTCTAGTGTGTGGTGCAGAAAATAGTGATGGAAATATGACACTTCTGTTAGTTTCATCCAGCTATTTTCATACAGATGAATAGAAACCATTTTAACCAGTATGCAAAATGATTGCAGTCAGCTCAAATAATTGCAATGCCCATTATGTAATAAGTTACAGGCCCGTGTGCTGTAATTTCCCATAATCTGAACCTGACTTTCAACCCTGACCTCAAGCAGTTTTTCCCTGTAATGCTTATCCAAACCCAGTGGACTCCGTGATGCCTAATTGTAAACTAATTGAAAACCTTGCCAGCGTTCCCAGAAGCATGCAGGGAGATATGATTTGTCTGGCAGCTCGACATCCACTCAACACACACGACCAGACACATTCTTACATTGCTGTGTTAGTTGATTGTCCTGCCATTATGTTCTGCAATGAAACGGTCTTGGCGGCTGTTGGGTGGCATTTGTACAAACAATAACATCTCTGAGATGAGCTGTAATAACAGAGGTGATTTAACACCAACATCAGGTCAACATTTCATTTCGTCTTTGTTTCATAAGAACTACCAGCGAAAACTAAAAACACTCCCATCAGCCTCAGCTGTACCTTGTCCTCTGTGATGATGAGTAAACATTAGCATGCCTTTTTTTCCCCAAAAATATTTTTTATTGAAAAATACAATAAGATACTTCCAATTACAGGGATACTTTTCTTTTTTTCTTATACTGCATATGTAAACAGTCACATATACACATACACAAACGACAATGAACAAAAACGCACTGAAAAAAAACGTTAGCATGCTAAGCTAAGATGGTGAGATAACTTCTGATGTGAATTGGGGCTTTATAGATAAGAACCGACTTGACTTGATTGTGAACATCGCCTTCTGAACATCAGCATTGTAATAAAGGGCATCGTAGCATTTAGCTCAGATTATCACTGTTCCCAAGGGCAAGCACATCACAGAGCTGCTAGCATGGCTACAGACTCACAGTCTTATTATATCCTCACAGAGACAGTTACAAACTATCCAACAGAGATGGCAGCTTCTCAGTTCCCAGCTCATCCTCCTCCTCCTCCTCCTCCTCCTCCTCCTCATATTCTTCCTCTAAGCTCCTCACACTACACTGTGTCTTCCTCCCTTCAGACATTTCAGCAGGACTGTGCTGTCATTCTCTATCACTGTTAAGTTCAGCCCAACCTCCTTTTTGTCTTCATCTTCATCTTCCTTACACCTTTACTTCTCCGTGGACTTTGCAGCCTTCCATCTGTGTGTTCAGTAAGTCCTCTCCAGCTGTTTCCATTTCCCAGCTGCTTCATGAGTGAAATAATATTGTTAATATGGCCCCAAGTATTTGCATCAGAGTAAACACGCCCTGGAGACCACTCTCTTTCTCTCTCTTTGTGTGTGTGTGTGTGACTGTTTTACTTCCAGTGCATACTTGCACATAGTGAAGAAGCAGGAGTAAGCTCCATGGTTACCATATGAGTTGGCATAGCAACCCTAAAGCATAATATCTTTTCCTCACGTGGCTCGGGAAGCAGGGTTGCAATCACCATCGACCAACCAGATTGATTGTCTGGGAGCACCGCATCTGTAATAAAACTGTGAGCACGGTTTGTGTCGCTTTTAATAATGAGCAGTGATGATGCTCATTTTAGTTTGACCTGTCTTGTCTTTATAAAAACAGGCTCTGTAGGACTAAATGTTTTACTAAATGAAGAGAAGAGTTATGCAAGTTGGACTCTGTTAGACCTTTGCTAATGAGATTTGAGAAGATGAAGATGAAGTCTTTTTTTTTTTTTTTGATAAAATGTGAACTTTTGAAAATGGTTAGAAATTGAATTGAACATAGAGCTTTGGTGCCTAAGCATTTTCAAGCAGGAGATTGGTTTACCACATCCAATCTGTCCTTTGCCCTCCAGGTGGCCTGCGACCTGCTGCGGAGGATCATTCGCATCTTGTACCTGAGCAAGAGGCTCCAGGGTCAGCTCCAGGGGGGCAGCAGGGAGATCACCAAGGCAGCTCAGAGCCTCAATGAACTGGGTAAGCACAGCCATGTTTACTAATGTGTAATATACTGCTGCTGTTGAGAACACCGATGCCAGTCCTCCCAGAAGACCTTCGACACTGTGCTTTAAATGACTTCCGATAGGTTAGAAATATTGCTTTTAATATTTAAGATGGAAACACACATTTTACTGACTGGTTTTAAAGAGGAACTATGTAGGATTTTTAGCTGAACTATGTTACATTTTCAACTTAATTAATCAGCTTTGGAGTAATTGTGATGGTTTATTAAATGACATGTAACTTGTTATGGAGGCTCTCTGCCTTCCACCTAGCGTCTCTTGGCTGAAAACCAACCTTGTAAGATCATAGCCACCGCCCCGGTGTCCCAGCTCTCTGTGGCACCGTGACACAGACGCGCCCTGTAACCCATAATCTCGTGTTTATGACAGATTAAACTACACACGTTGTAACATTGTATATGATATATAACGTTATGTACTGCACTATTGATTGCTTTCTTGTCGGCTTCATTGTAAACAATTGCACATGGCCAGGAGGAGGGTTAGCAAAACAGTGGAAAAGCAACCAAACTCGCATAGTTCCTCTTTAAAGGTATATTGTGTAGGAATTACTCCCATCTAGTGCGGTGCGGTTGTAGATCGCAAGCAACTCAGTCGTATTTTTCATGCTGCATTCATGTGAAATTGGTTAGATGGCAGACGGACAACAGCCGCTGCAGGTAATGGCTTAAACAAGCCTCTATGTAAACAAGTCAGCACGAGGCAAAACAATACACCTGACAATATGTTGTCATGGCGATGTCGTATTGTTGACCTGGCCCACGTTTTACCGGCTTTCTCTCCACTTCTGTGACTAAAATGACATCTGGTTTGTTACCGACGGCCGTTCATGTGCAGTCCTCACAGTCCTCACGCGTTACCGCGGTGACTTTTCACAGATGCCACCTCGACCTAAGCCGACAGCTCCGGTGTCTCCGCTGAGTTTCCGTGGTTTCCTACCGTCACGCTGCCACTGAACGTAAAAACATGGAGACACCACATGGCAGCCAGCACCGAGCTTACCCGCTCCATGTAGATATGAATGATATGAACGGCTAATTCAGAGCTGAAAGGAACACTTCAGTTTGTTGATGGGGGGGATTATTGATGGATGAAAAACAGACTTTTGAACGAAATAATCGATTTTCGTGAATAGATAACAGGAGAACTTACACAATGTACCTTTAAGTTTATTTTTTTTCGAATGAAGGTTAAATCCTTGATCCAGAAAAACAACTTATTTTCATACTTACTAAGACACATTTACACTATTCTGATGGGTAAAAATCTGCCAGAACTAAATTGGATTGTAGAGCGCTACATCCTCATCCTCCTTATCATTATTTTCATCATCATGGTGACACCATATCATATACTGTATATATCTCCAGTTGACACTTTGTGGCTGTGGAAGGTGTCATCTTCTTTGGAGCTGACTTGAAGCTGGAAATAACTACGGTCTAGTCACTCCTCTGTCTGGAGGATATTGTTTGTACTGTGTGGACACAAGGCTTGACATTTGGCAGCACTAAATGTATCTGGACCAGTGGAGGGCTGCACTAAAGTCAATAGAGTAGGTGTGTTTTGGTCCGTATCATCACAAGAGGGTCCGATGAGATGGTGCAGCCGCTCCAGAGACGACAGGGCTGTTGACCTCGTGGCTGCTGGTCCTTTACACGCTGTCATTTCACCAATGGCCTTTGTTGCTATTTCAGAGTATCTATTCATTTGTTAATTTACACTTTTTTTTCTTATCTCTGTCTTGTTTGATTTCACTGCCTTTAAAGCTGTGCAAATCAGTCTTGACAGGATGTTTTTAAATCCTGTTATTGTTTTGGTCCCATTTGTTCCGTCTGTTATTGTCCTTGCTTAATAACTACTCTTGATTTTGGCAGTTAGTTTTTATATTTTAGATAATTTCCCATCCCATCTGGGAAATTCTGCCTGTTGCAAATAATCCAATCTGATTTTGAAGTTGGTTAAAATGGACCTAATTACCAGGAAGCACTTTGAAAATCTCAGAATAGTACAAAGTGAAGTGAAGACGGGTGTTTGCTCTCTTGCTTTACCATCATTTAAGTTTCTCCATGCGCACCACTGCACACTAAACGCTCTGAACAAAGTGGAGAGTGGCACAGTAGCACACGGTGTGCAGACCCCATGTGTTAACATCTCACTGCACGGTCAGCACGCTGCAGCTCGTAAGTGCACTTTAAGTAATAAAAGGAGCGGAGTAATTTATTTAAGCCACTGTACGTACACTGAATAAAGAACAGTTCGCCGCGGAATGAGAGTGCAGATGCGCGCACATTATAGATCAAAGCTGTTAGAAGTTTGAAGGACAACTAAACACTCGGCAAGGTTGCCTATACGTTTCCAGCGCTGAATCTCAATAGATCTAATGGATCACAATTGCCTGACATTACATCATCGCCTGCAGGGCCCCGTGCAACACATCAAATAAGGTGTTTAAGCTGCCGTTTGTTTCTGCGGTTCCTAGGTAACGTATCTGGATTAGGTGTCCGTGCGTGGCGCCATTAAACAGCGAGCGTGTGAGCTTGATGCTGCAGTTCACCCACTGTCTAATGTTCCATCCCAGCGAGGAGACGCGTCGCATCAAGAGAGTAATGACACCATTTGGACCTTAAAGGGATAGTTCACCCAAAATTCAAATTTCACCCATTATCTACTCACCCTCATGTCAGCTAAGAGCTGTGAGAATTTTCAGAGTCCTCCGTGCCTTCTCTGAGTTACGGGGGGGTCCACGCAGCAGTATTTGTCCATTTAATGGTTATGAATGGATACCACTTTTCTTCGTCCAAAAAGACACACCAAAAAACATCCAAATACCTTCATAGTGCTCGTCTGTAATGTCCCTCTTGTATTGAAGCCCCGACATGAGAAATTGTTCAGAAAAAAATTAAATAAGTCTATATTTTAAACTTGTTTGTAGCCAAAGCTCCCAGTGTCTCAGTTCACTGCTCTTCCTGTGTCAGTGCAAATCTCGCGTGATTTGCACTGACCGGCGGAACAATTTCTCATGTTGGGGTTTCAATACAAGAGGGACATTACAGACGAGCAGTATGGAGGTATTTGGATGTTTGCTGGTGTGTCTTTTTGGACGAAGAAAAGTGGTATCCATTCACAACCATTATATGGACAAATACTGCTGCACGGACCCCCCCGTAACTCAGAGAAGGGACGGAGGACTCTGAAAATTCTCACAGCTCTTAGTCGACATGAGGGTGGAGTAGATAATGAGTGAAATTTGAATTTTGGGTGAACTATCCCTTTAAAGGCTGAAATCATACCTGTATAATGAGGCACAGCAGCTGTACTCGGGTTGACCTCATTTACCCCCCGCCCCCCTCCCCTCACTCTCCATCACAAACTTGGTTCCATAGTTACGACTCAGTGTTCAGCAGTGGTTTGATAGGTGGAGAGGAACCGTGTGCGACCTTCTAGTGTCAGCAGAGGAAAAGTGCTATTGATGCATAGCATGTGTCTGCCACCAGTTATCTTATGTGCCACACTAGATCCAGTTATCACAAGGCATTGAGCGTGACACAGGGGGGATTGTGGAGGGGGGGGGGTTCACAAGGACAAGTGTTTTCAGCAGCCCGTGACCACTTCTCATACCTCACAAACACACACACAAACACACACACACAGTCCTGCACAAACGCCATTGGCTGCAAAGAGCTTTTCTATGGGGTCAGTGTCCTTGCTGCTTTCCAGCTACAGCTACAGACTACAGGCGGTCGGTGATACGGTGCCGGCTCCCGTTGTTGTCCCAGCGATTCCAACAATTTCTCAAGTGGGTTCCGCTGCTTTGTGTTTTCCTTATCGTTCATTCGCTCGCAGTCCTGGAATTGCTCCATCGCGGTAGAAAGGGAGGTCGTTCAGGGAGCAGTTAGTCGAGCTCGCTTCTTTTTCACGTCCTTTTCCCAGAGGTTACCACAATAGAAAAGCCCGTTAATTAGATACACCACATGTACACACAATATTGCCGAGGTGCACTTAATTACGTTCATGTACTGTGTGTACTTTTTGGGTCTGGGATTGTTGCCCATGTTGGTGGTGTGGCTGCAGGCATGGCTCGAGGCATGGCGCTCCAGAGAATTCATTATTATTTATTACAAGTTATTTCCACTCATAAAACCGAACCACTGAACAACAATATTTGCTTGAGGCTTAAAAGTAATGTTCACATTTTTTGTTCACTGCCATTAATATAAGCAAAACATACACATGCCACAGGATGCACAATTACAATTCAGATTACACAGCTTCGTTTAAAAAAAATAAGAAAGAAACCCACACCGACCACCTTGTATCTCTATCAAACAGGTGCTCAGTGTGTAAAGGATATAAAAATGTCCTTTTAACTCTCCGTGTGACTGTGTTGACATATTCTCATGCAGTTTTATTTACTCCAGTTTTCTAGCTACTGTCACGGTGCTTCAAAGTGAAAGCACGATCTCTGCAATAAATCCAGCAAAACAAACAAAACCCAGATGTTTCGACCGAAATGCTTCCGGTTCGACAGTAATTATTTTCCTGATAACAATGATATGACGGAGCGTTTCAGCTGTGTTTATGGGAGCATTTTATTATGTTTCACCTCTCTCTCTCTCTCTCTCTCTCCCCTTATGTAAGACCTCTCTAGTTTTTTATGAGAGGTTTTCTGTTGTGAATGAGTGCAGACTCCCTCAGATTTCAGTTGTCACTGTAAAAGGTTTCACTAGTTTTTATGAGATGTTTTCAGTCGTGGTGTATGTCAGAGTGTGAGTGAAGTTTTCAGTATAGTATGTTAATGAATATGGTTTCTTGTGTAAATATTATGTATAATGTCCTTGAGGGCTTCTCACAATGATGCATCTGTGATGATCCTCAAGAATAGGGAAGTCACAATTACTTGTTTTCACAATTAATCGCGCTATTAAACACCACAATAAATTGATCGTAAAGATTCCTAAATACCGTCACTTTCCAAAAAAAAGATTAAGTCTGAACCGTATCGGCAGTTGTGCGCCAAGGTAAAGGTAAATGCACAGATACTGGTCCATTTACCTAACGTAGCATTGAATTGGTAGGAGTTTAAATGCTAGAGTGTCATTTGTAATTAAAAAAAAAAAAGATTAAAATAAACATTTGGTATAGATGACAATTAATGACTTGAATATTTCAAACACTTGTCTTGGGGGATTAATAATTGGTCATATTTTAATAGATACTTAAAATATTTTGTGTAAATAACTAGGGCTGGGACGATATGCTTTTCTCCCGATTCGATTATTCTACGATTTTTTGGATGGTGTTTCGATTTAAATTGCGATTCTACGATATTGCAGATTCTCTCGATTTTTAGTCTGCATTTTTAACATTTATCTGCACACAAATACTATAGAAGCCATAAATTAATATAATCCATTATAAAGTGGACTTAAACCCTTTTCAAAACCTGTACTCTCTGTATGTAAAAAAGGCAAACAAATGCACATTGCACAAAAAAAAAAAAAAATTGATTGTTGAAAAAAATTTAAAAATCGTCGAAAAGGATATTGCGATATTTATGTGAATCGATTTTTTCTCCCACCCCTATAAATAACTAATAATGTAATTATATTTGGACTATATTTGATTTTACACATTAATAGTGTAATTAATGCTAAAATTGATAATTGATTGATAATCGTAATACCGTGATTATTTCTCAGACAATAATCGTACAAGAAAATCTATAATGGTGACATCCCTACTCAAGAATGAATGATGATCTTCAAGAAAGGCTTCACTGAAGGAAACAGGACTTGGTTGAAGATACTTAAGGTGGTTTAGGTTTCATCATCCAAGAGGCCTCTTCAGGTCTTATTGACTGATGAGGGGAAACAAACCTGTTGTGTGGTCACTGATATTAGAGCCTGTTCAGACTCAGTATTAACATCTGTATTAACATCTGTCCCGGTTGAGCCAATCACAAGTGGTCAGTCCTAAGTTAAGGTGTGAATGCATGAATGACTTGTCTGAGATCTGATCAGTGTGAGCAGAGCACACTGAAGGACCGCCTCCTCTGTCACAGTCTAATAAGTCTAACCACAGTTTTATTATGAAGCCAAAATATTTTAACATTTGATATGGATTAAACTTTATTTCATCGTAGAGCTGTGTGCAGCACATTAATCTGCTCTCACTCCCTCCATCCCTCCCTCTTTGTGTGTCTCTCTCCTTCTCTCTCTCTCTCTCTCTCTCTCTCTCGATGGATGCGTCTGTTGTTTGGTTAGAAAGTCAGATCTGATCCGGTGGTCGGCAGAGACACGTTTTACAGCAGGTGGTAACTGACGACCGACCGCTTACCATGTAGGATAACTCCTGGTCTGAACAGGGCCTGCCTTGTTTTGTTGTTTTGCCCCCGGTCGGTGTAAGGACAGATGGTTTTTGGTGCAGTCACCAGAGGCAGAGTGTAAACGACAGTCACATGTGTGAATGGTTGTTAAAAATCTCCAGGGAGGGAATGAAAGGACAGCATTGTAGACGGGGGGAATGAGTGGTGAGGAATGGTTTCTCTACTTAAACATGGGTGCTCTTATTTACTCTTTGAAACCACCTGTCCTGTCCATCTCATAGATGTGCATGGTGAACAGGAGTTCACAGCTTAGCTCTCCTCCACTGCACTGATGGAAAAAAGTAGGAACAGACTCAGTATCTTGGGAGATGCTTCAGGGCTCTGCAGAATTTGTGACATTGTGCAATGTCCTTGTGTCAGTCTTTAACTGTTTTGACCCACTCACAAGGCTGGAGTCACCTGCAGTGGATAGAATACATTACATACACCGTATAGTTTATCCTTCATACACACAGGGCCGTTGTATAGGGGAGGTGATGATAATTCTAGGGGCCCAGTGCCCAGTAGGGCCCACAAAGCATCAAAACAAAGTAGGCTAAATAAAAAATGATAATACATACGTAGTCTAAGAAAAAAACAGGAAAAGTCAGGGGCCCACTTTAGTATTCTTTCAGGGGCCCCAGAATTCCTAGCAACGGCCCTGCATACACAACCACATGTACCTATTAAAGAGTAACTAAGCAGGTTTTCTCCCGTGGCTATGCCACATTTTTACCTTCATTAAAAAGCTCTGGAGTAATTGTGATGGTTAACTACATGACTTGTGACTTGTTACAGTGAGAACGGAGGCTCTCTGTCTTCCGCCTATCTTCACCAGTGTAGTACCTGGCCGCCGCCCCGGTGTCCCAGCTCTCGTCTCTGCACACCGCTACACAAACGTGCTCCGTAACCTGTAATCTTTTGTATATGATGGTTAAGACAACACAAACGCACATGTCGTAACATCATATATGTTATGTAACGTTTTCCACCGCTCCATTTATTGATTTGCTGGCTTTGTTGTAAACAGATGCACATAGGCACATAACCAAAACAGCGGAAAAGCGAGCAGACTTGCATAGTTCCCCTTTAAAGGTAGGGTTGGAGATCCTGGAAAAAACGGTTCTAGCAGGCTACATTTTGAAAATACTCAAGTCAAAAGTCCTAGCCCCTTTCCTCAGACTGTTCTCTGAAGCCACACCAAAGCACGGATTGGTCAGAGTTGTGTCAGTCCTGCAGCTGCCACAGAGGTCTGATTATTTACATAATGTATTGACTACTCTCAGGATAGAAGGACCATTTCACCCAGTAAAACAAAGACCGTTTCTGAACAGGATTACCAGCTATCACTTTAACCGTCGTGGTCGTAGTGTTTTCCTTTGCTTCTTTGGCTCAGTTGGTCTCTTCTGCTGCTAGTTGGCTCTTCCTCTTCATCAGCCTCCTCCTCTCTACTCATTTAGTGTTTAAACCATTACTTCATCTTTGGAATATGATGACAACTAATTTGACTGTGAATATCACGACAATGAGATGATAGAAAAGGATAGACTGGGAAAGATACGGCTTAAACAGTGGCTAATAAGTGCTGAAGGGGCACCGAAACAGATTATGACAACTGAAAATCTGGTTTTATAATGAAGCTCTATTAGCCTTTTCTGCCTGTACTTTGATTTGTCCACATTCAATTGGACTTCTATATAAAGAAGTAGTCATTTGAGGTCTTCTGGTTTTGGTAAATTTGTGTTTATGCCGAGCGCTCTGAGGAACAGCCGAATGTCCCACGTCAGATTTGAACCTGACTGCTCCTGATGACTTGCGTCTCTGTGTCCAGTTCCACATGAAGAGGCAGGAGAGCAGAGGGATACTGACACAAATTGTGCCTTTGGTTGTTTATTACAAATGGTGACAAACAATATCAAGGTTTTTCCATGACTGTACATAGACATTTTGTCTCCTACTGCGCTAACCAGAGAACAACATACACACACACGCATACACACACACACACACACACACACACACACACACACACACTGCCGCTTAGATACAGAGTTATGACTGAATTGTCCTTGATAGCACGCCACGACAGTCCACAATAAATAGCTAATAAATTACCCTTTTCATGTGCCTATGATACCTATTTTGAGACATTTTTTTTTTGCACTGAAGAAAGAATCAGCTGTAAATGTGCAATGACTTGACTTCACATACATTCAGCTGCTGATAGTTTCCCTTTTCTTATGTTTTTATATTCAGGAAACCTCTTGCCATTTTTCAGTTCACTCTCTGGGAACACATCGTCTTTTCTGTCCGTGGTCGTCATTTTAGTGTTTAGTTAAGCTGCCCAAGATGCATCAGTTTAGCTTGTTTAGACTTTTCAAATACTTTACACCTCTTTATTTCCATGAACAAAACTCTTTTTTCTCCTTCAATCACAATTTTTGTGTCTGTTACTTTCTCTTATGAGTGTAACCAGTTCCCATTTTCACAACATATTTGACATATTTACATCAGAGTTCATCTCCATCTCGTTACTCGGCGTCCTGCGAGCACAGACACTTCTGCCTGGCCTCCGTGTCCTCGAAGGTGACCTTTTTGTTTCTCCGCGGGTCGATCCACGAGTTGTGGATGACCACATTGTTCGGCGTGGGGTCGGCCTCCACCACGGACACCACCCGCTTCTTCATCTTGCTCTTCAGGACCTTCTGGAACTTCTGCCGCGTGAAGGCGTAGAGCAGCGGGTGGAAGATGGTGGTCCCGTAGGCCATCACCAGGAAGCCCAGGCGCAGGCGGACAGTCAAGTCGCTGGGGCCCGTGCTGAGGATGACGGTGTTGAGCACGGTTATCGGAGTCCAGCAAAGCAGGAAGGTGGAGATGATGAGGAGAGACATCCTGAAGACTCGTTTCTGTCTCTCACGTCTCTCCCGGTGACGCTTCACCGCCCTTCGCAGGGCAATAATGACGGACACTGAAGCCCGCATGCCCAAAGGCGCATTTCCACCCGCCCTGACTCCTGTGCTGCTCTGTGAAGCGTCGGTGGACTCCGCTTGCGTCGCGGTGCTCAGAGAGATGGTGTTTTTACTCTTTTGCTTCTTTTTCGGCAGGTTGTGCTGAAAACGCGTCCCAATGCGAATATTAAGCGCCTGAAGGATCTTGTAGTACGTCACCAGCATCACCACGGCCGTGAAAAAGAATATAGGGATCTGGGCGAGCAGGTGGTAGTACAAACCCGGCTCCGTGTAGTACTCATTCGTGTGAGCCACCACGGTCTGGTTCACGAGGTCCGATCCCGAGTTGATGAAGAAGCCCACCTCCATGAAGGGAACCAGGAAACTGAACAAGGACAAAGCCCAAATAGATCCCAGCAGAGCCACGGCCCGGCCCATGGTGAGCACGCGGTTGGCCGGCCGCACCGAGATGTCGTAGCGGTCCACGGTGATGGCCAGGACGTTGGCGGCGGTGGCCACGCTGGCGAAAGACACGCAGGCCTCGTGGAAACAACTTAGCATGGCCGAGTCCGCCTCCAGAGGGAGAAGCACCACCACGGCCGTCAGCGGGATGCAGCATACGCACACCTGGAAACAACACAGGAAGTCAAGTCACATCCCAACCACATTCTTACAGGAAGCTCAGTAGCTTTGTTTAGCTATACTTCAGCTGCTCCCGCTACGTCGACCCAACATTTATACTCATGCATTTCAATCAATACTAGAGTTAGGACAAATACTGTATTATTTATGGCCTTGGCTCTGTTACACTGCAGCTCGGCTCAGCAGCAGAATCCTGCTCCTGCCTCTTTGGGTTGAGTTGTACAAGTGAGAAGAGAAGTGTGAGCAGAGGGTCAACATGCCAGAAAGCAAGACAAGAATAAGCCTCGGTCAAACCTCAACCTGATGGAAGGTGGCGAAGCAGCAGACTCAGAGATGACATCTGCTTCACTTGACCATGACCACCAACTTAACTTCTAACACCGACCTCTGCTCTCCATACTGAGCTGAAGTGGCAGTCTGTGTGTGGGGGAATTATATTTTTCTGTCCTCGCTGTTTGTGGCTGTTGTGCAATATCCTCCTGTTTGGAGAGTGAGTGCTATAAATTGTTGTCTTGTCTGTAACAACATCTATGTCACGTCTGTCCTTCCTGGGTGAGGGATCCCTCCTCTGTTGCTCACCCTGAGGTTTCTCCGGTTTTTCCCTGTTAAAAGGGTTTTCCATGGAGTTTTTCCTCAGTCGATGTGAGGGTCTAAGGGCAGAGGATGTTGTTGTGATGCCATGTAAAGCCCTTTGAGACAAACTGTTTGTAAAAAACGGGCTATACAAATAAAATTGCCTTGCCTTGCCTTGCCTACAAACTGACATTAGGGTTTTATTCAGTGGCTCAAATGTAACACCTCATGGTGGAGGTTCTTTTATTTTTTATTTTTTAAATGTTACCACCTGCAACAACTACATTCACTGCCAGACACATTCTAATTGTGTTCCCTCATTCATGCCCCCCTTCGATGAATTACCATCTATAATTCAACTGTGCAGTCGCTCATTAGCTCATCGTCTCTTGGTGTATAACTTGTTGTAATTATCAGGAGCACTTTCAGGAAACCTCAGACAATATTTGTAACTTGGGGCAGTCATCGACAGAGCTAAGCTGGTTCACCAGTAGGGATGCACCGATTGTGAAATTCTGGGCCGATGCCGATGCCGATGCCGATGTTTAAAATAACAATTTGGCCGATGGCTGATGCCGATGCCGATGTTTTTTCTTTTTGTTATTTATTCCGTCTTTGGTGCCACAGAAACATTACTGAACTATTTTAAAAGTCTTTCAGCTCTTCATCATATTATTATTTAATGAGCACAAATTCAGTTAGACAAATTTATGAAACAAAAACAAACTTTAATGTCAATTTTTACTTGACATAACCTTAAAACACTTACAGTGTTTTTTTTAATAAAATGCTCAAATATGTCAAATTACTTTAACTTCTCTCCCTAACCCCCTTTATCTGCAATTAACCAACTTGCTCAGTAGGCTAGTAACACAGAGACAGAAGGATAAAAGGTTGTTGTTTTTTCCCAAACAGTTGATGAACTAAAAATAATCTGTATAATGTACACTGAAAGAGGAACTAAGCAGGATTTCTCCCGTGGCTATGCTACATTTTTACCTCAATTAAAAAGCCCCAGAGTAATTGTGATAGTTAACTACATGACTTGTGACTGGTAACGAGTGAGAACGGAGGCTCTCTGCCTTCACCTGGCGTCTCTCTCGTTGCAACATCAGTGTAGTAGTCTACCTGGCCGCCCCCCGTGTCCCAGCTCTTGTCTCTGTGGCACCGCGACGACGCGCTGCGTAACGTAATGTTTATAACAGTTACGTAATCCACCGCTCCATTTATTGATTTCTCGCTGGCGTCGTTGTAAATACATACACGTGGCCAGGCGGAGGTTAGAGGAAAAAAAAGCGACCAGACGAGTTCCTCTCTAACGGGTGTATACAGGGGATTTAAATGACGAGGGGCGTTCAGGCTCCTCCGTTCCTCCGCTCGCCATGACCACGCTGCACATATCAAGCGTGTTTATTAAACATGCGCGCAACTTTTTTTTTCAAAAATCAATCCGCGGATCACATGTGTGCTGAACCTAAGATATTGATCCGAACAGATCACAGATCAATGATGATCCGTTGCACCACTAATATCTTCCCCCCCAAACAAAGGAAAAAAGAAAGGTTCCTCCCGAGCACAGCTGTTCATGCGGCATTTAAACCAACATAAACATCGGCCACTGCCATCGGTGAATGTCATCTTTTTTTGCCGATGGCCGATGGCAGTTAACGAAAAAAATCGATGTTAGACCGATGCATCGGTGCATCCCTATTCACCAGACACTGGCAAGAAGATGTAACTTTGCATTTTTTGGCTGTCAGGGCTAAGTTATATGCTAGCAGCCACCAGATGATGAGGTTGTGAAACATGTTGCTGTCTTTGTTTCTGGTCACTCTGCACATTCACAGCTAAGTAATCAGATTAGCCACATGCTAATTTGACTTGTATTGAGCACAATTGCTGGTTACTTTTGCCAAAGGAAGTGATATTTTGACCAGTTTATTGTTTTTGTATGTCAACAACAGGATTATGCAAAAAAAAAAAAAGTACTGAACTGACTTGCATTCAATTGAGGGGATGTGGCATTGGCCGGAGGGAAAACCCATTAAATTTTAGTGCTGTTTTGGAGAAAGTGACACAATCTCACTTTAAAATTCCAGTTTCCTGAAAAGCAAATCGATTAAAAGGGGGGTCAGGACTCACCAACACATCCACCACATGCAGGTTCATGGTGATGATGTTGGACACGGAGCTGATGAGGTTCTGCTTCATGCAGTAGAGGACTAGCACAGTGAGGTTGGAGCTCAGACCCAAAACTATCTCCAAAAGCAGGAGGCTTGTCAGAGAAACCTGGCAACACAAAGAAGAGTTAGTTTAATGATGCCTTTTAGTGTGACTGCAAATTATTAGTCATCACAATTAATAACAGGAAATTCCTTTCACATGGTGTTATACAATTATCCAACATTTAAATTTCCAACCCATTAATCACCTAGATAATTAACATTTTCCAGAAAAACTACTTGAACTGTCACTGTTTTGAGTTAAAGATCCATTCAAGCTGTGTGTATGAAGCTCCCGCAGCACCTGGAAGCTGATTGGGTAGATGGCCTCGGAGGATGTCATGTCAAGGTCGTAGGGGTCGGCTATGTCGAGCACCGTCATGTTGCTCATGGTGGCTGCAGAGATCAGCACGGGAGATGTGTGCATTATCCTGATGGGAGGAAGATGCCTGGGGAGGGAGTTAGCACAAAACACTCTTTGTTTGAAAATGCACCATCGCACATTGATTTCTACCAGTTCGTTTTGTTCCCGAACGAAGATTTGCTGAACCTCCACCAGATCAGTGAGCCTTTTGCTTCTTCTTGGGTTGCGGTTCTGATTGGCAGTCGTCTCTATTGACATGGCTGCTCCAGAACGATTTAGCGGTTTTCCCCTTTTTTTAATTTATTTTTTTAAACAGTTTCTGCTCCACTTTGTGTTGAACATTGTGTTGATCTACACTTAGTCATTATACTGTATAAATCTGCTGACAAAGAACGTTTCAGCCTGTCTGTCACACAAAATGAGTCCCTTTTTTTTTTTTGCCTTGACTTGCAGCTTGGAAAGCTGAAATCTGTTTTGCTTTTCAGTGATCATTTAAATACCACTCAGCTAGGAAAAATTGGTGTCATTATATTGATGGGATTTTAGGTCTTAGGGCTTCTTTTGAAAGCAGGAGTGCAATTTTAGAAAAACCAGTGTGGTTTTCGATACAGTTTGAGTCAAACTTGATGTTTTAATGGAACAGAATTTCTTGATTGATGAGATTACCTTGTCTGACAATAGTAAGGTCCTTTTATTCATTTTTTTTACCCAGAATGCTTATTTATTTGAAGTTTTGCTGAAATGCGCAAGAGGCAAAAACTCATGGAAAAGTAGACCCTTTGTATTTTTTTTTTTTACATGGTGGAAATTTGTTTTCTTCAGGAATACAGGAGACTAATTGCGTAACAAGACTTGTGACTGAAGAGGTCATTCCCAGGCGAAATTAAAAAATGAATCTGGTGCCGATGAATCATGCGTAGCAGTTTAGTGTGTAGGCTATGGTAAACAACATTATAGCCAAGAGGCCACAGATTGCAGCAGGTTTTAACTAAAAAAATTGATAAATGTATAGAATTTTTCATGTTCCCTCTTCTACTATACTGATTGTAAAGGTTAGAGGGACAGGACAGGTGTTGATCCTGTCTCTGCTGCCCTCACACCTCTTTCAGCTGGTTCCTCTGAGGTCTGGACTAAAGAAAAGTAGAACATTTGCACAGGCCTGAACTCACCACTCCCTCCCAGCAGTGTCCTCTCCAGCTCAGCAGCTATCGAAGTGGCCGCAAGGAACTCGCTGGAGCACATCAGAGCATCCCACCATAGTCTGACTCCAGATCAGCCTTCAGTCGAGCTCGATCCGCACCATTCTTTCTGTCAGCACATTGACTTTTCCCGGACAGTGAGAAGTCTTCAGTAAAACGTCTGCTTTGGGGATACTGGTTCCACTCAGGCCCAGGGAAAAGTCTGTTTGTGAGTCGCAGGGAGAGCAACGCGCCCGCCCCTCATTGGGGGGCATGTGGTTTGCAACATCAGTGCGATGCCCTAAGATGAATGCTTTCTTTCATGCGAAGCTCTGTCTCGTCATTGTCTGTTGTGCTTGAACTGTTGCCTCCAGTGTCATCCCCCCGCCTGAAAGTGATGCCAGTGCCAGAACGCTCCTCTCTCCCTCCTCTTTTCAGGTATTGTGCGCTCTTCTCTTCACACTCTTCTCTTTATCCCTCTGGAGACGGAGCACGCGGCCATACGCTCCGCAGACCACGTCAGGTTTGTGATTTCATTTTCCCCAGAGTACGGCGAAGGGGAGAGAGAGAGAGCGGAGATGACAGAACGGACAGAAGGTGCAAAGAGGGAAGAGGAAACAAGCTGGACTCGACCCAGTTTAGCTCTACACACACATCTGTGTTCCTGAGGGGAGGGGGGGAGGGGTGGGAGGGGCCGGAGATGCACCTAAGGTCAGAGGCTCATCTGGAGAAGATCATCCAAGGAGAGCGACTTCATCCACTTCGTCCTTTACAAACTGCGAGAGAGCGATCAACAGAAGCACAGAGTTATGTTTGTCCCTTTGTCTTCATCACCGTCGACTCCTCCCCTCCTGCTCTTCCTCCATCGCATTCCATCTTTGATTCTGCAGAGGTGAAGGACTGAGGATTTTAAAAAAAAAAGAGAGAAAAGAAACATCTCAAATCAGATTGTTTCTCTGTGGTCTGCATGATGCATCACGTGTTTGACATCTAAAGTCAACTCTTTTATCACCAGCCTGGCAGATAGCGTGCTCTCTCTGCGCTAATTGGACGCCTGTCTCTCCAACCAGTGTTCGCAGCTCATGTTCGTGCGTGTGGCGAATGTGCGTTTTAATAATTTTTGATGCCGTGGCTCTTGTCTTTGATGATCCTCATCATGTGTTGTTCGGCAAATGAACGCTGAAAACTGTGAACTGGTCCCTCTGCAGACTGTCTGAGCGTATGAAATGATGCACAGACTCACTGTCGGACCACACGCCGCCTCTGCGAGTCAGACCAGGACGTCATTTAAAATGATTTCTGGCATGAAAATCAGATTTAGATTTTTAAAAATGGCCAATTTCAGGCTGTTTGAGAAGCTGGTTGTTTTTAGATGACATTTAACATTTGGGAAACGAGTTGTTCAGACAAATTATGATCATATTTCTCAAAATCAGGTATCAAAAATACATATTATATCATGTTGGCTCTTAAAGGAAGGGTTGCTTCATAGTCTTGGAAGGAATTACAATGTCTATTTTCAGTGCATGTAAAATTGATAATGAAAGAGCTGCTAGAAATGGAATTCAGATCTGTGCTTTCACATTTCTTTGTATTGTTGCATGATCATTTCTGAATGAACTGAACACTGGGAAGTATAATGTGCGTACTGTCATACACTGTTAACCAACCACTTTCCCACTTGTCTCAGCATCCTCTCTTTGTCAGAATAGGTGTCACATTTTGAGACAAAAAAAAAAAAAGTAGCTTCACAAAGGAACCCGTGCCTCCGACAGACGTGGGCATACCTTAACCTTCACCACGCAGAGCTCCTACCTAAAGCCAACCGCCCAATCACAGCCGATCTGACAGAACACCTACTACTGCTAACATGCCTACCAAGTCCTGGCGGAACGCCCGGGATGGAGGGGCTACTTTGGGCTCTGTTTATGTAAAGTGCGTCTCTAAAGGGATGCTTGGGTCTGAACAAGGTGTCGGATGATGGAGGGGAAAAAGATTAGTCAGTGAATCCATTAGTTAAAATAGAAAATGACTTCAATAAGCAGTTAATCATTTATTATTTATTAAGCCAAAAATGACGAGCAGTCGGTAAGCTCAGCTGCATGAAATATGATAATTTGCCCCACTTTTCTGGTGTGTACGGTCGCATATTGAATATCTCTGGCCAGATTTGTGTTTTATAGTCTTGATCAGTTAAACTGGGGGAATATAAACAGCAGTTTTGAAGGTAATTGTTGGCTTCTTACTCTGATATTGAGCCCTTTACCTTTAGCTCCTTGCTTGACAGTCTTTGTTTTAACTGCACAACATAAGCAAAATTGATTCTTTGTTTAAACTTAAAGGTTTAACGGCTCGTTGCAGTTGTTGTCATGCTCGTCTCTTGGTTCAGCCGTATCCTGTCACATGAAATGTCTGTCCTCTAGATGACCTCGCGCTAAGGACGAATTCACACTAGTTCTGTCTTCAGTCAGATTAGTTTGTGTGTTGTGTGGTCTTCACTACAGCAGCAGCAGAGCCGGACTCCCCCCCCTTGGGAAGCCAGCGAACTTGTCTCCACGGGCGAAGACCCCCGTGCTTCCCCTGCGTTTTGACAGCCACTCATTTAGGCAAATTATTATCCACTCAGAATAATCAGTGCTGGGAAATCGTGACTCCCAGGCTCAACAACATGTCAGCATGCCGCGCGTGTGTTTATCTAGAGCCCGGCATGTTGATTTTACAGTGCCTCCATGCAACACATTCATATTGCCACGCTGTCAGCACACCAGTAACAGTGTCGGTGTACGATCGTGCGGTGCAGTTTAGTTTACCTCAAAGACAAAGACCGTTCCTCAGTGATCCGCTGGTCTTTCCGGACCTCTCTCCTTCCATGTAGGGCTTTGTAATCTCAATTCCCCCCGGAGGTTTTAGTTCAGTACCCACAGGTGATAATCCCGAGCGGCCGAGGGCTTCGGCTCAGCCGTCCATCATTGCAGGATCTGGCTGATCGGTCCTCTCAGGATGGAAATTGAACTGGTGGAGCAGCACGCAGCCACAGAGCCCGGAGAGAGAGAGCGCCAGAGAGATATTGACACTGCCGCTCTGCCTCCCCCTCTCTCCTCTCCTCTCTGCTCTGCTTCTTTTTCTGTCGGTCTGTCTCTGTCCTGCTTCCTGCCTCTCTCTGTATCTGCCTCCAGTATCCCTCCTACTCATCCATCGCTCCCTCCCCCTCCTTCTCTCCTCTCTGAAACTGTCTTCTCCTTCCCTTTTTTTTCCCTTTACACCTCTGTGTTTGACTAATTGGACTCATAAAGCAGCTGTAACACTCTCCTTGTAATATATTCTTCATTTATAATCAGTTTCTTTCTCTCTGCCTTGTACTTTTCCAGGGACAACACTGATCTGAGTTCTGTTTTCTTGTTTCTCTTTTCCTCTGAACCATTTCTCCATAAGTTTGTTTGCCGTCATTAAAGAGCCCAGGTGGGAAACGGTGGCCATGACAATACTAATGACGGCATCCTTCCTCCCAGGACTTTGGCCACTCCTCCACTGTTTGTGTTTGCATTGCACCTGCCGGATGGTGCATGCTTAATTGTCCCGGTCTGGCTACCGCTGGAGCAGTCACCGTGTTGAACCTTATTGCCTGGTGAGCGCATCCGCGGGTTTAGCGAGCGAACCGACTAATTAGGGGCTACTTGGCATTGGCATGGCAACAACAGCACCTCTGGCCGAAGGAAACGTGGACTGATAGATCAGAATTCAAATCAGGGCTCGTGTGTTGTCTTCCGGGCTGCACCGACAAAAACAACAACTCTGGATTTTCGTGCCTGGGCTTTTCATCTCTCACACTTTTCTCTGTTTATTCAAGGAGTGTAAGCAGACACACTCCTTTTCAAGTCTCACTGTTTCACTGACATGCGCAACTCGGTGGGAGGTATGTTTTCCCAGAGATACAAGTCTTTAGTGTGAGATAAATAGATGGCAGGCAGCAGTGTTGGATGGGAAGGAAAAAAAGACGTCTGCAGACTTTTCCTCTGAGCGAACATGAAACGTGAGAGAGACAGTAATGGGAACTAGGATTGAAACCAAAAGGGGAGAAAAACAACGACCTTTTTTCCCCACATAGATGTGTGTGGGGCCAGTTTCACACCTAAATTAGCTGTAAGCACAATAGAGTGCAACAAAAAAAACATCTATAAATGATTAATGAATGCATTAATATTGCAAGGTGATATCTAGGCTGTCCGCTGGCGAGCCTAAAGGCTGCTAGCTGTTGTCTAGTCCCCAGCTGTGCTATTTCAAACAGAGGTGCGTATAAGTGAAACCAATTGCACGGCTGCCTTTGTAGGAGGGCTTTGTATTTTTTTTAAAAGAGCAGTCCGGGACTTTCTGCCCAAAGGGACAAATGCCACATCAGTAAATGGTAACGCCTTCATGGCGGTCCGGCAGCACAAAAAGCCGGGAATTCAAGGTCAAGATCAATATCGTCTCCGGCTTTCAGAACTTATGAGGTAACTGGGGAAAGTAAAACTTTTGAAAGAGGCCTAATTTAATTTCAGACACACTTCGCAACAGAACCCATTAAACCCACTCACACCATATTCAGGATTTTCTCACTGGCAAACAGTCAGCGATCACTCTGATTCATATTTTCAGCAAGGTCATAGTCAGAAAAGCATTAATCAGCAAGAGGCAAAACTTCAGCCATAGAGATTAGGATGCAGAGGACATACGAAGCAACGTACAGTACCATTAAGGCTGAATCCTTACCACGGCAGCTGGGCCTTTCATGTCTGGCTCCTCTATGGCTGTCAAATAACTATAGCTCTCAAATAAAGGCAGAAAATGGCAGAAAAAATTAGGATGCAGAGGGGCAGCTCAAGACAGGCTGGTCGTCTATAGAGAGAGAGAAAAATAGACTTTTGATCTCTGACACATAAATGACTATTCTTTAGGAGTTTCACATTTTCTAGATAAGATTTGAATAGAAACTAAGTGTACATTAATAATAGTAAAAACTGAGAAATTATGATCAAAATAGGTTCTATTCTTAATGTGTTTCATTTGAACTTACAGTAAAATCAGTATTTCCATACACACCTTGGACTTGTTGATTGATTATAAATACTCAATACAATACCTAATAATGAAAGAAGTTCCTCGTGTCAGCCAGGTGTAAAATCAAGAGGTAGAAGGTGTACGATTTTGTAATTTAGGTGTCTGTTCAAGAAGCAGCTGTTCACATCTATGAACATGTTGGTGTTTTACTGTGGAAGTGAATGGAAACGGTGCAGACTGTGGTACAATTTTCATGTAAGGCCATTATTATGTTAATGCTAATGATGATGACTAATGCTGGAGAAAGCTGTGGAAAAGTCAGATAGAAACGCTGATAGAAAAGCGAGGTCTGCATTTTGCATTATTAAATAAAGTTACTGTCAAAGACGTGATTAACACACAGCAGAGAGGACGACACAGCGGCTTGCTACCTGGAGTAATGGCCGCCTGGTTGTTGTTGATAGAGACGTTACCATGAAAACCCAGTGAGGGAAATCACAAAATAGCCGGCTTGTTATGAAAAATGATGTTTATGGGAGCCTGAATTTGTTTAAAATAATGAAAAAAGGCTCTTCATGCTTATGTAACATGACAAGCGTACAGTGCGTTCAGGGGAACTGATATTACACTGGTGGGTGAGGATGAAGAGGAAACTCAGACATTCTGATATCCAGTTTTAACCTCCCTCACATCAGATTACAGAAAGTAAAATTACATTTCAACGTGCCGTTAAGCAAATACACACGGTGTCATATCATGGTTTACACTAGTTTGACACACTGCAGTCTAACAGTTGCGCCGCCTCTCTGCTTCTTTACTCCTGTTATGTTTAAGAAGCTGTTGCGGACATTTTTCTTCTTGAAGCTAAAAAGAAACAACTTCCTGCAAAAAAAAAAAAGTTGTGTTCTGGCAGAGGAGTCGGTGTTGTGTTGTTACACAGCTCCTTTTTAGTCAAGTGGACCAAATGCTTGTCAGACAGTGTGTGTTCTCTCAAAGGTTAGGCCCTAAACAAAGAATCAAGCAAAAATTATTATGCCATTAAACTCATTTACGAGCGGTGAGGTAAATAATGGAGGGGAAAGTAAATACATCTCCACAGCTGTGGCCGGAGGCGTTGTATTTTCATCTGTCCATCCTGTTCTCAAGAACACTAAATCAAAGTAATGCCCAAAGGGAATTTTATTACATCTGGGCTCAAACATTCAATTAGACTCAAGAATAACCTGGTTAGATTTTGGTGGTAAAAGCTCAAAGGTCAAAGTCAGTGTGACCTCACAGAGCACGGTTTTGGCTGCATTTCAAGGACTCATTTCACACAAATGTGTAAGAGGATGAAATAAGGAAGCAATAACCTTTTATTTCTAGAAGGTTAAAGGTCAAGTTCGCTGTGACATCATGACATTAAAATTCTTAATACCTTTTTATTAAATCCCTCATGGACGTGGATGTAAATCTCTACAATTTGCAGCAGAGGTTTACGATCCGGTTGCAGGAGATTAGAGAAGTTTCCGTTGATGTGTTGTTGGGTTTTTTTTTTCTCATCACAAATCATTTTTGAATAAATATTATTCATTGTGGTTGTTGTGAAATTGGCCTGACTACAGTTGTCATCCTCCACAAAGAAGCGAGCGACTAACCCTACAAGCATCTGATTATAATTTGTTTAAAATCCAGAACAGAGTGAAAACACTCCATATAAAGAAGAGCTGTGTGAACCCTCTCATAAACCAAAGAAAAACATTAACGCTGTAAAAGAAAAGATTGAACCGCTTATGTTCTGTCTGCACAAGTTCCTGATTTGTAGCTGCTTATGGGTTTGATTTTAATACAAACTCTTGGATTTAAGAATTGGAATGACGACATTGAAGGCCCAGAAGCTTTTGCTCGCCTTCTCCGCCTCATTGATCGCACATGAGCTTGTTATGAAGAGTAAGAGCAACACAATAAGGTCAACTACTGCACTGAACCCATGATAGATAGATACCCATCTCTGGGCAGCTGATCAAATATGTGCGGAGGAGATAAGATAACAGTCGGCGGTTGAGGAAAAATAAATCACGATGTATTCATCATTAGTGTTGGTGTCACACGGCAGTCGGGATTAAATGCATCAACGCACGTAAACACCAGATCGTTGTCATGGGTCAGGAAGAAGGGCTGGTCGGAGGTTTGATCCCCCGGCCCCTCCTGCCCGTGTGTCACAGCGTCCTTGAGCAAGACGCCTAACTCCAAATTGTGTCTGATGGAGAGCTGTAACACCATGTCTGCGAAAGGCTGAATGCATTGTAAAGCGCTTCGAGTGGTCGATTCATAAGTGCAGTCCAAATTATCATAATTAATTCAGTCACAATTAAAAAAACATTTGCATGTAAATAGAGGCGACAAGTGTTTTTTCTGCTATAAAGGTTTTAACGCAGAGTTCCTGTTTGACTCTGTTGTGTGTTCTGTTCATTCCGCATTGTGCTGTATTTTGTTGTTAAATTCGACCTTTGTCTCCCTGCGGTTTTATACGGTGTGACATCCCGGGGCCCGCTGTCAATAACAAAGACTGAACAAGTCACGAAAGAGCTGATCCATAAATATTGCACCGACGACGTGGACGGACGTTTTTACCCCCCCCTCTAGCCCTACCTCTAACCTTCACCTCCGCCGTCTTCATTTGCACTCTGTGCTAATTACTTCCTGACTGTTAAATATGCTCTGATAAGTGGGAAGCAGATCCCTCCCTGCTGTCTGCTCCCATCCACGACCCACTCTGCTGATTACCTCCGTCACCAAGGTGATGCTGAAACGGGGGGAGGGAGGGAGGAGGGGATGGGGATGCACACTTGTGACATACTACACTTTTTCGAGCATCACATCGCCGTGATAAATTTCACTGTCGTAAAGCGTGTTTTTATGTTTTTATGTATGCGTATTAACTTCGATGATTGGTAATATCCATCTTCTTGTCCTTTTTATAAGACTGAGCTGAAGGAATCCCCCCCCCCATACACACACACACACACACACCCTCTGCAGAGAAACGGGGGCACATCTGTGCCAGTGCAGAGCTTATCCCCCGGGAACTAACACAATATCCAGTGGGTGTGTGGGGGGCCTATCAGACAGCACTCTGAGCATATTATGACACAAGTCAGAAAAGACCAACCTCCTTATCCCCCCCTCCCCCCTCTCTCTCTCTTACAAACACACATATCTAAACAAGCAAAGGGATTCTGGGCTCAGCTGTTCGCCGTGCTCTCTGGCAGACTTTGTACTTGGGCTGAGGCTTGGAGCGGATTGCTTTTGAATTGAATGTGGCTCCTGTCCAATTCCCCGATCCTCTGTGCCTCAGCCCGCCACCTGCCTGATAATACTCTCCATCTCTCTCTCTCTCTGGGAAGAAGAGCAAACAATCTGCAGCTCTAGACAAATAGCACATCTAAAATGATTTGATATCAGTCCCCACACCCCGCACCTCCACGCCTCTGCTCTCATCATTGGCGGCTGATGTCCCCGCGCCTTTTGTCTTCCTGATTTATAAAAGATATGGCAGACACATGCAAATGCTCTGGAAAATTAGGGCCGTAATGAAAAGAGAGTTGGGATGAAATAGAAAGGAGGAGGGGGGGTGCCGCTTTTTGAAAACGGGATAAATGGAAGATTTCATGATTTTAATTGACTCAAACCCTCAAAGACCAAACACAATTTCATTCATCAATGTAAAATCAACTGCAAACTTTTCTCATTTGAGAGGCAGTGACGATCATCATCAGCTTTAAAAGCCTCCTCACACACACCTGTTACATCCAACAACTTGATGCTGACACCAATCACAGAATGCTCACACAGCCATAGCCTCAGCAGGAAGAGAGAACATGGAGACTGACAGGGAAATGTGATGTATGATTATTGGTGTGTGTTTTCTATTTTTATCAGAGATAATAATTAGATTTTCCATGTTCACTTCTCACTGATGTCAGATTCTGCTTGAACTTGTAGTTGTTGTTATTGGAACTATATATGTATATATATATATATATATATATATATATATATATATATATATATATATATATAATTTTATATATAGCATCGTTCCTATAGATGGTTGGTACTAGGTGGTTGAACTTGAAACCTGAACCAACCTGATTCAGACAGGTCGGGGGTTTACAGAATTAAACGGGAAGATACAAATATTTTTTGTGAACATTAAAGACTAAGCACTTTTTAATTGACACCACAAGATATTAATTTGACAACAATATGTCCACTTTAAAGATGTGCAGATGTGGACAGATGACACTAATCTTTCTACTGTGACCTCAAGTGACCTCCTCAGATGTCGCCATCTTTAGTTATTTTTACCTTGTGCAAAGTGGGAAGTCATTAAAGACAATATTCCAGCATAAGTCAGGGATGATTAATTGTGTATAGTGTATGTAAACAATGCTGCTGACATTTCAGTGGGGTCCAGACCACTGAGACCATTTTCCCATTCAAGTTAGGTCCTCACTGCCACATTAGATGTCTTGCTCTGTGAAGTTTTTTTTTAGCCCTCATTCTCTTCCTTTTGGCACGGCTTCTTATGATAGCTTAAAGAAGAAATGTGACTTCTCAACAGTGATATCATGAAAAGAGTGACACAGAAATGGTGGCGAGACAGGAAGAGACACGACTGTACATGTTCATATCTGCATATTTTCTTCAATTGTGAGAAATGTGGCATTATCTGCTCTTATCCTCTTGTCTCAAAATGATGGCTGCAGATCTCTTTAGTTGCTACTAATTAATTAGATCAAGTGAAAACAAACTAACCTGCTCCTCTGTCTGCCTGGCTCTCCTTTTCTCTCTCCGTCTGGATGAATTAAACCCTCAAACCCCTTCAGAGACATCTCGTGTACACCAGAGCCTCCATATATTTTCTATGCACAGACAGAATTATCCATAAAATTCTGCTGTATCACAAAACAACTCTCGGTAAGAGCAGCATCAGGAGAGAACACGGCAGTGGTTTGACTTATCACTGCAGCTCCAGCGCTGCTCAAGGTGCTCATGACGTGTCGGGACAGAATCGCACATATTGACAAGGTTACATCAATATCAATTTCATATCAGCGCCGAAACAGGATTCGGTTGCAAGGCCGCTCGATATTTCTTCCTCTAACGCGGCGCGATCAGGCTTCCCGTAGCAGGTGGCTGGACAAACGATGCAGGAAGGGCAAACGCAGAATGGAAGATGGTTTAACACCCAGTCAGAAGTGTTATGTGCTTTCTCTGAAACAAGTGCTGCTGACAAATCTGTGGAGCTGACTAGTCTGACTGTCAAAGTGTCCGTCGATGCACAGTCAATGACAGAGATATGAGAATTTATTAAACGAAGGAGATGTGATGATGAGAGATGAGACCACTTTAATGTAAGACTCTGTGTCCTTTGAAAACCTAGAAATGATGATAAATAAATACATAAACATATCATAGACAGACTTGGAGCGAATAAATAGATTCTTGCTTTAGGTGGCAATTATTTAATCCTACTTGGCCACACAAATTAGAATCTTTTGAAGTTTAAAGGGATAGTTCAACATTTTGGCAAATTGGCCCATTGCCATAATCCCTATAGTCGTAGCAGCAGGTTTGTTACCTTTAATTGTCGATGCAAGCTATTTTTTGAACGGTGGAGCAGAGCCGCAAGCTGCTCAGACTCATCATCAAACTCATCAAATACACAATCCAACAACTCCAACACGCTCTCGTGGACAAGTTGTGACCTGCACATTCACCACACAATGAGATAATAACAGAACGTTTCCAGACAGAGTTGTTTTAGAGGGAAATACAGAGACTGCTTGCTGAAAAACTGCCTCCGATGGGAACGCACATCAGCAGTTTTGCATGAATTTGCCTCTAAAACAACTCTGTCTCATAACGTTCCGTTATTATCTCATAGTGTGGTCACAACTTGTCCACCAGAGCGTTTTGGAGTTGTTGGATTGTGTATTTGATGAGTTTGATGAGGGAAACCAAGAAATCCCACGAGCTTGCCGCTCTGCTCCGCCGTTCTAAAAATAGCTTGCACCGACAATTAAAGGTAAGAAACCTACTCCTACAACTACTATACGGGGATTATGGCAATGGGCCAATTTGCCAAAATGTTGAACTATCCCTTTAAGGTTTCTGTCTTTGATGACTTACAGCAGAAGTAAGCGATCCGGTGGTTTTGGCTAACTTCCTGTCAGCCGATGGAGTTAGCAGTCCCCGCCCTCGTTCCTACGTCACCACATTCACGCGCATCCCTTGGCTGCACACACAGAGAGGACTGCCCCTTTATGCCGTTCTCTCTCCTCATTGGATAAAGGTTGTAGGATACAAGGAACGTTTTCTCCTCAGCTTACAGCAGAGCAGAGTGACTGACAGACCCGTGTTTCAGACCAAACACTCTGTTTAAGTGATTGCTGTCGGAAGATATAACTATTTAAGACTTATATTAACACAAATATTCTGCTTACTTCTGCTTTAATGTCCTGCTGAAAAAAAGAAGTGCCCCTGGAAAATATATGTGTTTGTATTTGTTTTCTCAGACTACCTGTCTCAGGGTGTGGACCTGAGCGGCATCGAGGTGATCGAGAACGACTTGCTGCTGATCAGCAGAGCCAGACTGGAGGTGGAGAACCAGGCTAAGAGACTGCTGGAGCAGGGCATGGAGATCCAGGTACACACACAGAATACTAACACAGGTCTTTACTGTTTGTCCTGCGCCTGTTGTGCAGATTCCAGTCCAGATCTGCTTCTCTTTGAACTTGCTGTTAATGCAAACTCAACACTTCCTGTCGTATCAACACAACAGGTAAACATTTGCAGTCTTTGTTTTTGTTAGGGCCGTAAATCCTCAGTGCCTCCTGTGCAGATGTTTCACATTAAACCCCCCAGCTGTTATTTGCTGATACAGGACACACCTCCTGCTCCCTCTGATACTATTTGAATACTGGTTCTTACTTGAGACTTTCTACTGTTCTCTTTTACATTTAATTTTTTATGAATAAATGAGATGAAACAGGTGGAGAAAATGAAAAAAGACAGATTTTCTTCACTGCGGGTGATACTTCCTCTTTAGTCTTGTTTTTCAGTGCAATGACTGGAAGCTGCCGTGTTCCTCCATCCGTCTTTATTTCATAGATTACCAATATCTTCGTTTAGCAATTTTTAAAAATGTTTTAATTCTTTCAGATACTTACGTTGCACACACATCCCTGTTGTTTTTTTGTTTTTGTTTTTTTGCACTGGGGTGTTAAAACAAACACCTCTTCCATGCTTTTTGGCGCACGTTGAGGACAACTGAATATTAATGAGGAAGAACACCTTCATGTTAATGCACTAGCCAAGCAAATCCCACAGGCAGCTCTGTCATTCCACCTTGCTGCTGTTTCTCTTCCCTGCTTGTTAGCGTTGCATATTTAGTACTTTAAGGGAATAAATGGGACAGAGAAATGAAAACACGCCTACACTTTTAGTTCATTTAAACTCTTGGATAAATTAATAGATATTATTGGGACAAGTTTTAACCAGAATTAAGTGGAATTTTTGTTGTGATTTTTTTAATGCAATTTTTTTTCCCCAGACTGTGATGAACATCTCACATTCTGTGTTGTGAATTTGATTTCTGAAGGAAAGACAATTTTAAACAAAAATGCATGAAGCTCCGAATTCCAAGAAGAAAAGCTGGAGAACAGTAGAAGAGGGACGAGCGCTTCCTATATGTGTCATTCTGTAAAAAACATGTGAGAGAGGAGGCACATGTGAGCTCTGCTAACCTTCATCTGCCCCAGAAAGCCTTGTTCTCAGGGGGACAGTGTCCCATTAAAGAAACCATGTTGCTGCATGCATGTGTGACAGTCTGTTCAGTGTCCACGGTGACATGTTGCCAGTGTCCAGAGGAGCTTTTGTGTTTTGTGCTTCAGCAGCCATGTTCTGCCTTGTTCTTCTCTGAGATGTGATGAGGCGGTGGTGGAGTGCGCCCATCTCTCTTAATTGACCAAGAACACGTGTCCTGAAATTCTGGTTCTTAACATCACGGGACACCTCACATTTTCTAATCTGACTCTTTGTGTTGCAGTTGAATGCTTTTCTTTTTACTCTCTACCTTTTGGAGGAAAGAGATGAAAAGTAGAGGGAAAAAGCCTTCACAATAATTGTTCACAGTGAGGCTTAGGCTACATCCTGAACGTTTCTTTTTTTTTTTTGTAGATGTTTTACATAGAATCTGGATCCACTATTTATACCACTTAACCCCACAGGGTGAAGAACATCCTGGACAGGTCAACAGCCTATGACAGGATCAGTATCCTGGATTTGTTTTCCCTTAATGTTCGCTTGAAATGAACATTACAGAGTTATTTTCTAGGTAAATTCATGCAAAACCGCTGATGCATGTTTCCGTCGGGGGCAGTTTTTTCTGCAAGCAGTCTCTGCATTTGCCTTGAAAAGAACTCCATCTCGTAACGTTCTGTTATTATCTCATAGCGTGGTGGATGTGCATGTCACTACTTGTCCACCAGAGCGTTTTGGAGTTGTTGGATTGTGTATTTGATGAGTTTGATGAGGGAAACCAAGAAATTCCTTTAGCCTCCGTAGCGTAGCTCTGAGCTCTGAGCTCTGCTCCGCCGTTCTAAAAATAGCTTGCAACAACAAATAAAGGTAATGAACCTACTGCTATGACTATAGAGATTATGGCAATGGGCCAATTTGCCAAAATGTTGAACTATCCATTTAAATCATAATCTTTGAGGCCTGTGAAAATTGGCCAATGAACTTCATGTATATTTTATATGAACATTTATCATACATGTAAATGCCTGTTTATCAACAGAATGATCGGGGTCATGATAGGCTGAGACACCGTGACTTTAACAGTGGATCCTACAAATTCCACAGTGCAACTTAGCCTCAGCATCTTTGTGTGTAAATACCCACAACAAACCGTGATCCAAGAAACGCCTGAAGATATCTTCAGGGTGTGTTTTTAGGGATCAGGGATCAAAATCACGTAATGTAATAATACGTGTTAATATACAGTCTTTTGACTGGCATTTGTGTCCTTTAAGGTGCTGAGTGAGTTTTTAAATGTGAACATAAAGGGAAAAAGCTTGTAAAGAAACAGAGGGATGATGCATTAGGGCTCTTAATGTGAAACATGAAGGAAATGTTGAGTACAAGCATCTGGGATTTTCTTCTTTTTTTTTTTTTTACATTCATGTGAGTTTAAAGTGGAGAAGCTAAACAGGTGTGTCTGAAGCTGTTGACAGAGAGTGAAGTAGCAGGATACTATGCCTGCAATCCCCTCCAAAGTCAACACACACACACACACACACGGCTCTGTCCCCTGTGTACTCCACCCTCAGTGGATATATTTTTATCCGGGCTACTGCTGGAGTAGCCTTGGCTAACAACTTCTATTACTGCGCTCTGTGTGTGGACATATGGGGCTCCAGAGACACAAAGACACACACGCACACATACACACGTTACACACAGCGACAGCTTCTTCTATCAGCCCAGGGAGCTGTTTATTGTGAATGTTATGTAAGCGCTTGGACATGCTGCCTGGGCTGTGTGGGAGCTCGTTTCACCTCAGCGCTCTGACTTTGCCAGCAGAGACCCTGTAGCCCATCTGTTGAGTGGGAGCTCAACTGACCCACGTAGAAAAACTCCTCCTCTACTCTCCTCCTCTCTCCCCTTCCAAGTTTCTTTTTTTTTTCAAGACATATAAAAATCAGTCCAAGCCAGTGGCTGAAATCTGCGTCGGTCATTAGTCCTGGGACGTGTTGATGATAATGATCTGACCTGTTGCCTCTCCAAACGCCCTGTAAATGAGCAACTCTCCAGAATGCAAATTAGCATATTTCCAGCAATGACACACTATTGATTTTAAAGTTGTCTTCATTTTGACCTTCGTTGATCCATCTCTTTGTTTTTCCTAACTTTTCATCTGTCCCTCCTTTCTCTTCTGCTGGTACAGGGCCACATAGGAACTGTCTCAGACCTCAGTGAGTGAAATGAGTGAGACTTGTTATAAAGTCTTAGTACCTGATACAACAAGTGGCTGCAACAGGTGTAGTGTTATTTTGGGAGGAGGAGGAGGAGGAAAAGAAGATGGAAAAGATGGAAAAGAAGAAGAAGGAGCAGAAGAAAGAGGAGGAGGGCAATAAGGAAGATGAGCAGGAGAAGAAAAGAAAGAGGAGGAGAAGATGAAGGGAAAAGAAAAAGAAGAAAATGTAGGAGGAGGAGCAGAAGATGGAAAAGAAGAAAAAAGTGGATGGAGAAGAAGTAGAAGAAGAAAGAGGAGGAGGAGAAAAAAGAGCAGGAGAAGAAGATAAGAAAAAGGAGGGGGAGGAGGAGAATCCTTTAATGTCCAAGTGTCTGTGGCGTCTACATTTAAGCCTGTATCTGTGGATGATGGAGTCTCTGAGCAGTGAGCACACACCTGGACCAGTGGGCATCACGCTGCAGCACCCTGGGGGCGTTTTGGGTGTTAAGTGACACAGCTGACCCCCACTGGTGTGAAATAAGCCAATCTCAACAAGATTTACCGATCCACTGAGTTTTGAGAGAGAGAAAAGAAAGATGACTGCTCAGTAACTCCCACATCACATCACTCTACACAACAACAACAGGGCTGCAACCAGCAGTTGTTCTCTTTGTTTAACCAATCATTTGTTTTGAAAAAAAAAGTTTAATTAAATGGCCTTCACAGTTTCCCAGAGCCCACTGTCACTTCACACTTTTGACTTTTGTCTGACCAACAATCAAAAACCCACAGTTTCAATTGATCGTAAGAGACAGAGAAGAGGTCGTTTGCTAGAACAGTGACATAAATCATTTAACAGAAATTCAGACAGCTGCTGTTTGACATGTTCTGTCCATCTCCTAATCAATGAATTGACTGCACTCTGTTAGAAGCAGCTCTACTATTCACTGTGTGTCTTATGTAGTAAAAAGCTGCATGAACTGAAACAGAAAATCTTCCACTCCCCTGAAGAAATGGATTTAACTCATTTAGAAAATGTACAGTGTAGAATAACAGTCACTCTCCTCTCCTCTCCTCTCCTCTCCTCTCCTCTCCTCTCCTCCTTTCTCCTCTCCTCTCCTCTCTTCTCCTCTCATCCGTTCTCCTCTCCTCTCCTCTCCTTCTCTCTCATTAAATCAATGTAAGGTGTATTTTTATCTGCTGCTGTCCCCTCTGCACTTGTTTGGTGTGTGAAACTACCAGACACATTAAGTTGATTTCATTCTGTTAAAAAAAGGAGAAAAAAAAAAACAGCAACCATGGACGACTGCCAACTTCAATTCTCTTCCTCTCTCCCTTTTCCTGCCAGAATCCGACCCAGGTGGGCACGGCCCTGCAGGTCTTCTACAACCTGGGCACCTTGAGAGAGACCATCGGCAGCGTGGTGGGAGGTTACCGCACCGCCATACAGGACAACATCACAAGCGCTCTCGACATCAAGGGCCTGACACAGCCGGCCAACCCCAGAGGTGAAGCCTGAGGAAGACTCGGTCATGTGTCCCTGTAATAGTTTATAAGCGTGCACACACACACTGGATACATTGTCCTGATTCTAAAAGATGAAAGACAATTGGATTTTATAAATTGCCCTAGTTCACCAGTCGGCATGATCCAAAATAGATTATTGTACCATGGCCACAGAGAATAGTCGGCTCTGGCTGGAGGGTGTGTGTTATTTTCATGACTCTGATGTGGCAGCCTCTTCATTGTTCTAATTAATGCACACAGTATTTTCAGAAAAGCCGCCCTGATGAGGTTAACCATCCTTCCACCGGCGTTTTGGGATTTTCTTAATAAAAAAAGGAAATGTGTGAGCTGAGCTTTTTTTAAAACAAAAATCTTTCAATCTCAATGTGGTCATGTTAAATTCCACGTGCAGACCCAAACCAACCAAAACTGTGTCTATGAGCAGGCACTTTGTGTGTGTGTGTGTGTCATTCCTCGGAGCCATAGAGCCCCATTGATTTCAAAAGCTATTAAAACACACCAATGAGTCGCTCTGCTGGACACGTTCTCTTGTTATCATGAACACACACACACACTCAGTAGTTTATTTTGATTCACAAAGCACTATCCTGCTGCCAAAAACAATCCACCAAATGTGGATTAATCCACCGCTGAAAATAGTCCTCAACAATCGCTCTGTTTGCTCCTGTTTGAGTAGCGTTCAACTGCACTGACCAGCTGATTGAGGAAAATACTGAATCTTATTGAAAAAGAAAATATAGACAAATAGTCAGAAATTCTTTTTCACTTCACTTTTTTTTTATCTCACAACCACATACGGCGTATGGAGCACAAACATAAGACAGTACAAGTAATCAAGCGTAGCAAGAACGCAGTGGGGCTGTACATTCTTTCCATCTCTGGCAAATGGAGGATATACTAAAAAATAAACAATATAATAATAATAAATAATAAATATAAACTAAACTAAACAAAGTAAAACAAAACGGCACAAAAAAACTCCTAGTATCAGTTGTAAATTTGGGGTAACAGGAAATAATAAGATAATTTACAGCACAAACAAAGACATTAAACACTGTGACTTCCTCCCTCCAGGTGCTCCAGGCAGAGCGGTGCTGCCGACTCCAGGGAACACGGCGGCTTTCCGCGCCGCTTTGTGGACCAACCTGGAGAAACTGATGGACCAGATATGTGCAGCGTGCAGACAGGTAGAGGCAACTAACTCACTCTGCATCCAGTGGTGAATCACATCTTTAAAATAAGAATAATAAAAAACTGTAAGGCCAGCAGCCGGGCTGTGTGTGTGTGTGTGTGTTAGTTGTGAAGTCTTTGTTCATGCATGTTCACAGGTGCAGCATCTGCAAAAGGTCCTGACGAAGAAGAGAGACCCCGTCACTCATGTGTGCTTCATCGATGAGATCAGCAAGGTGGGTGTGGGTGTCGGGGCTCTGGTAGAAAAACATCAGCATGACGGCTGTTATCCATGTAGTTGAAAACTGGAAATAAGAAAAATCTATGAATAAATTTCATATTTCACACAGTCACAATAAAATATCCACACCTTCACTGTGTTTTTATAGAGTCTGCCTTCAGGGCTCCACACCTACTGCCTACAGATTGCAGCCCAGAAACATCCTTATAGTATGTCTTTGTAGGGTCTATTTATAAGTTTTGCTTCTGCTCTGTAGTCAGCATTAGCATGAACAGCAGTTTACATACTTGTCTCTCAGAGAGCTTCAGCCCTTGTTGCATTCACAAGACAAGAACCTATAATAGTCCAGTGCGGTGAGCAGCTGCTTCTTCAGGGCAACCTGGATGGTAAAGAAGTGATAGAAATAGAAGCTCAAGTTTGATGCTGAACTTGGAGCCTACAGCTTCTTCTAGGCTGTAAAGTAAAAGTAAAGGTGTCAGTGCCGATGTTATACAATGGCAAAAACTCATATATAGCTACAGTGTGATTGAATCTGCAACAAACTGGAAGGAAAGAAAGAAAGAAAGAAAGAACAGCTAACAACTAACAGACTTAAAAAAGAGTAGTAGTAGTAGTACCGATGTTATACAATGGCAAAAACTCATATATAGCTACAGTGTGATTGAATCTGCAACAAACTGGAAAGAAAGAAAGAAAGAAAGAAAGAAAGAAAGAAAGAAAGAAAGAAAGAAAGAAAGAAAGAAAGAAAGAAAGAAAGAAAGAAAGAAGCAACAGCTAACAACTAACAGACTTAAAAAAGAGTAGTAGTAGTAGTGCCAGTAGTAATCATGGCAGAGTCATTAACACATCATCATAACCATCATCAGTGTCTCACTCTTTTACCTCCACAGAAACCTAGTTGCACAAATCAGAGCGGGAGACTGTTTCTATGGAAACAAAGCTCTCACCAATTACCCAGAGATGGAGGTGTGAGTTGGAGACCTAATGACATGTCTAAATGCAAGGCTCCTCAGCAGTGCAGCTGCACCCGCTGCTCCTCGCTGTCACAGACCTGAGTGCCATGTGTCCACAGAGACACAGAGTCGTACTGTTGCAGCAGTTACAGCCTGTTAGAGTCTTTGTCAGATCTCCGTCTGGAAATGTCAAAGAAGGAGGCAGGGATGAAGAAAAGCATTAGAGCAGCTGAGATGTAGATTGTGATGAATGAGCTGTAACTCATCAAGAGGAGGGTATGATATTTAGTTTGATATAAAAGGGAGGGTAGTGGAGCGTAAATGCTCAAAGTGGAGGAATAGCTGTTACACCACTTCCTTAAGCGTTCTCTCTCCTCTCCCCTCGATCATGGCGTCTTCATGTGACGGCAATTAACTCTCCACACCTCGTTCCTAAGTGAGAGAAAAACACCGGAGCAGCGGCAGCATCAGCAGTTAGAGTTGACGAACGGGCTCGGTGAAGATCATTCATACTCAGGGTCTTCTCTCTTTTTTGTTTTGATATTTGTTAACTCCTCTCATTCAGCTCTCAGCAGGAGAAATTTCTCCCGTGCTGCTACAAATGCAGAACTCTGCTGCCAGACTATTAACACACTGCATGAGATAAGGTTGTTTTACTCCAGGCTGTGGTTGGCTGTCAGCTTTACAGCTGATGTTATGCTGGTTTGTACTGTGATCAGGCTGTAGTTCCATCTTTGTGTAAATCCGGGCCCTTTGTTCAGAAATTAAAATTAAATTAGTATTATTCTTCCATCCATCTTTCTTTTTTCCTCTTTGCTCCGAGCACACGCTGCATGACTTCATATGTTGATACCAGAACATTCCAGTCACATGTGATCGTCAGAACACATCTTTACAAAACAAAGGGCAATTATCTGCTGCTTCAACACCCTGCACTGTTCTGGTTTCACGCTTTCCACCAGATGTTGGAGCCTGTCTACAGGGATTAGTCCGACACTGATCTTGGGTGCTGAGGTTTGGCTCACAGTCAGTCAGTGGAATGGGAAGTCAACTGCTCCCACACTGAACTAAGACAAAATATATATGCATGGGTTGTTTTTTTTGTTTTGGAGGCTTTGTCATGTTAACATAGGAAATGTAAAAAAAGGACTCTCACCTAAAAAAAACAAAAAAAATCCACCTGTTCTATTTCACTCACATGTGTTTGGTTCATTATGAGAGAAAAGTGAATAACAGAGGTCAGAGTGGCGGCACAGAAGGTGGAGGAAGTGAGGATGTAGTGGATGTGGAGGAGAGGTCAGACAGCTGGGTAGCAGACCTGGCAGCAGGCTTCTCTAATAGAGGATTAGAGGAGAAAACACAGACTCACATGTCCAACTCCATTAAATAATTAAAGCACTCTCCTTAGTCAGGCTCTGTGTGCTGAACTGTGATTGTGCGTTGGTGTCCGTGCCTGTCTGGCAGCACTCACTGCTCTTTATTTTATCCAGTACAAGTTACACAGAGCAGCTGGGTATGGATGGATATCTGCACTGACTAACTCAGATTTTAATATATAGTACAAAGTGACTATTGTGATTTAGCTATAAGTGTGCAATTATCATTCAGGGCCATTTGTTTCAATTTCAAAATATTTTTTCTGTTCCACTTCACACACATTTTAACATCACAGTAGTGCAGATTAGTCTTGAGTCTTCTCATGTGATCAGGGTTCAAGCAGTAGAAACACTAAAGTTTTAACAAATTGGCAAAATAATGTAGGTATATCAAAACAACATCCAATAATAATTCAGGGACCAAATCCTCAGGACGTGGTGTATGAAAGTGTGGCCCCTCGTCTACAAAGGCTGAACTGAAATGAAACAGGAGATGTCTTAGTGTTACCGCCTCCCTAACCGTTGCATCGTAAAGCATGGCTCCTGTCGCCTAGCAACCTTGACAGCATTGGACTTTTTTTCCCTTTTTTTTTAACAGAAACTTGAGGATTTAAGGCCGTTGAACTGAACTGAAACCCAGTAATTATATTTAAAGTGTAACCCCGGGGATCTCGGCCCATATTGTTTGCTGTCATATTATTTACATAATTTATGAGGACTGACTGAGGATTTGTTGAGCCGTGAGAGATCCACCCAGGAAAAGAAAGCCACATTTCTATGCCACATTTAAGATGAGACAGGCTAGTCGTGTTCAAATGCAGCCTCAGCTTTTGTAGTTTTAAAGACTTAATCAGACAAACAGCAGCGTCTGATCAGGAAGATATTGATTGTAGTTGTTTCCATTACTTGATCAAACACATGTTAGGCCTTGAAGGAACTTGGATAATCAGTGAGTTTCTCTTGTGTCTCCTTGATAACAGGACGGTCAGCCTGATATCCTCTACACCTTCTGGACCGACGTAACCAACACACTCAGCCAAGAGTTTCACAGAGCGACCGGAGGTAAGAGCCGAGTTGTTCCCCTTTCCCCTGACCGTTTGCTGACCGTTTACATATCAAAGCCGTTTTCTTCAAAGCGGTAAATTGATCGCTCAAAGGACCGGGAGTCTTTCAGGTTTCTTCCAGACAGACCTGGAGATGGCTGCTGCACCACCAGCAGCAGCAGCACAAACAACTAGTAGGAGGTTTCATTTAGTGAGCCATAATCATCAGGCTGTAACAAGAGCTCGGTTAACAGCAGGAAATCAATGGGGCTGTGAGTAATAAATAGCCTGTTGTTCACGGAGCAATCGGAGCATCAGCAGCCTCATATTGAGACTGTGACGGGCTGGGTTACAACCTCGGTTTGTTTTAAGCACACAATGATAATTCTAACCCGAAATGATAAAAAAAATAAATCGGTAACACTTTACTTGAATAGGTATTCATAAGATTGACATAAAACTGTCATAACCATGACATAACAGCTGTCATAAACATCAATGAATACTTATGACAGCTGTCATTAAGTGTCATTCGGTAAGTTATGTCACTTTTGATGCAAAGTTGACATTATTTGAGATGTCCTTGTTATGAGAACTTGACATAATTTTTAAAGTTTGGCAATTAGGTCTGCTATGACAGTTTAAATTGTCTTTATGTCAAGTTGTCAGAACAAAAACATCTCAAACAATGTCAACTTTGCATTAAAAGTGACATAACTTACCGAATGACACTTAACGACAGCTGTCATAAGTATTCATTGATGTTAATGACAGCTGTTATGTCATGGTTATGACAGTGTAGGTCAATCTTATGAATACCTATTCAAGTAAAGTGTTACCAAAAAATCTGATGAGATTTTAAAATGGGGAAGGAAGGAATTAGTCTTGAACTAAAATGAGGCCAGAAAGGTTTCCAAAAAGTCTGCAGGTGGGAGTAGCCAGCCAACCTGCTGTGTGGGGTTGTCCATCTCATTTCCAATCTCTGCTTAAGCCTCAGGAAAGTTGTAAGTCCTGTGGGGGTAGCCAGCCAGCCAGCCAGCGCCAAAGTCTGTGCAGCCGATGGAAGTGAATGACTCCGGACCAGAGGCGCTGGCATCACAGCTAATGAAGAGAGAGAAAATGCTCAGGGGTGGAGGACACACAGGCATCACATGGGAAAACTGGGAAACATTGTGAGAATCATGTTTTCTGATTCCTCCAGTGCTTTCATCACCGTCCAACAAACTAAAGCTGAGGAAGAACATACAGAGCGGATGGGTTTGGGTCAGCAGATTACTCACTGGATGAGCAGCTATACCACTCCAATAGACCAGAATATGTATGAGTGCCAGGCTGTGGTGGGCAGGACACACATGGAACCATATTGGCTCCATTTCTGTACATGGCAGACCTGAAAGAGAGTGGCCCAGTTCCAGTCCGACCCCTTAACGGACTCACTGACTGAGAGGCGCGTTGATGGGAAGTCCCTGAGTGTGTGAAGGCTGTTCCACTGTCAGATCATCAAGTCAGTGAGTCAGTGAATGAGCTTTCTGCCCCCAGCACCGATGCTGACTTAGCGTAAGGAAATTACCCACAGTGCATAGCCTTGGGAAGTCAAATACATGGAATGACGTTGGAACGCGCGTGAAAACAAAAGGACGTTAAATAAACAAACGTAGACGGGAGCTCCCATGTCTCTTTATTGTTTATTGTAAAAAAAAATAAAATAAAATAAACAAAACAAAGTTTACTGTCAGTATTAACGTTGCTCGACACAACTGTGTGTAGTTTGTGATTATTGATGATGATTTGATCAGATCTGATCCTCACACACCTTGTGCATGCTGAAAGTAAACGGTAAATTATCAGTCCCAGACCGGACAGAGTCAAGAACATTTTGTTGTCAAGGTAACATGAAAAGGGGCAAGGCAATTTTATTTGTATAGCCCGTTTTTACAAACAGTTTGTCACAAAGGGCTTTACATGGCAATACAACAACATCCTCTGTTCTTAGACCCTCACATCGACTGAGGAAAAACTCCATGGAAAACCCTTTTAACAGGGAAAAATTGGAGAAACCTCAGGGTGAGCAACAGAGGAGGGATCCCTCACCCAGGACGGACAGACGTGACATAGATGTTGTTACAGACAAGAAAACAGTTTATAGTTTATGACACAGAATGTGGGAAACATGGAAAAGTAGGGGTAAGTGCTGTTCCATTCCGGACTCTTGACAGCTGACGTTGGTTAAGTCAGTGAGGGTTCAGGGCTCGAGTCTTAAGGGGGCGGACTGGAAGTGGGCCAGTTAGTCCAGGGGCCTCATCACTGACTGTTCAGACTGATGCCAGCCACTCTCTGGACTCTGGACTCTGGACCAGAGGGACAACAGCCTGTCCTTTGTACACACTGAGGTCCTCCTGCAGTCAGAGTCCACTTTGAAGTCATCAGCCAGCATCTTTTCTGCAGTGTGGCAGCAGAATAAATCACAGCATGAGTAAAGTGAGGGTCTGGATGGGACACCTGACCGACCTGCTGTCCCTGGTTCACCTGAGCAGCTCCTACAGCTACAGGCCGCTACACCCACACTGCAGCATCAGATTGCTTGAGCAGTCAGTCGACATTCACACATGTCTGGAATATACAGAGACAGCCTGAGCCTCCCTACTTTATTAGTATTATTAGTATTTATAATTATTCAGACTGCTAGGTGCCAAATCTACTCGCAGTGAACTGCTCGACCCAGAGTGTGTTTACATATTATATAATATACATACATATTATGTAATTTTGAAGCAGTTAAATCTTAGATCTCAAACTCCTGGCTGATATTTGTTTGTGTGTTCTATATATACGTATATACAGTATATATACACTGTGTATTCATAGTGTGATTTATGTCCTTTTATATTTAGCTCCTATGTTTTATTTCTGACTTGCTGCTGGAACACTGAGGGATCTAAGGGATCAATCTGAAGTCAACACTTACTGCTAATCTTTTTACAATGAAAATCTATCAGCCTTCTCTTTCTTCAAAGGCTTTCAGTAAAAAAAAAAAAAAAAAAACCCGCAGAAAATGTTTCACCCACACCCACACTCACTGCTATTATTTGCAAAACCAAGCTTGTGCCAGTTGACAATCACATCAGCTGTGGACAACTGAAGTTGCATTCAGGGTCCGATGCAGCTGCCGGAAAATATCTGATTTACACAGTAGGTGTGTGAGCCATGACATATGATATACACAGGATCTACTTTATAAATATATATGTGTGTATATGCCTGTAATTATTGACTCAAAATAGATTTTTAATTATGCATTTTCTTTGGAAGGAGGGAGGAAGTCAGTGTTGTGTGAACCTTAGTTCAGTTAGTTACACTATGATTTCATGCAGCCAGATTTGTGACACAGTTGCACTATTTCCCACATCAGATTGTCTTTGTGCTGAAAGTTGACAAACAAACATGAATATTCATCTTTGAGAAATGGGAAATATCTAGTCAGACAGCCTGCATGGATCTAATGTTAGCTGAGTGATTCTCTGGTATTGACTTGAGAGGTGGGGGTGCATACAACCCTGCGGTCTATATTAATAACATGCGGTGCCACACAGTTCTGAGACACACTGGTGCTTTTGTCACATTTTTCCTGACATTTGCCATTTGAAGCGTTTGTTAAAATGCATCCACACATTCCAGCATCTTTTCCGTTGCGCTGTTGCTAAGCTCCAACATGAACACGAATGCAGGGAGTGTGCTTCCAAAACCGAAGTCAGTGATTGCAGCACAGAGACATCAATTAGAGGAATTGATCATTTTTGGGGGGCTAAGTACTTGTCAGGAATTGGACCAAATTAGCGCTGATTATTGTTTCAGCTCACTGATCATCCCTCTCTTTGTCCTCCATCAAAGCAGAGTCTCTCCACGCTCAATTGTGCAACAAATGAAACGACAACCTCCCCCTTTAAAAAACAGCAAAAACAAATACATAAATGAACAGTGGGTGTACAAGGGAATCTTTGTAAGACGGGGAAAGAAAGACTTAATTATGCCATCAATAATATCTTTCTCTCTTCTCGCTCAAACACACACTCACACATCATATGGAGGCAGCGAGTTGTCTGATTGCAGGGAAGATAAAGTGAGAACAGGAGAGGCGCGTTTGGCTGCGTGCTAACATACTTGGCTTCATTCTCACACTTTCCTGAAAAACCTGCAATTGCTGTCATTGTGTGTGTTGGTGCGTGTTGTGTGTTTGGAGAGGTTCAGTGAGGGTAAGGATGTGTGATGTGTTTCACTTTGCTGCTTGTTCTCCTGATTAAAATCAATAATATATGTGTGTGTGTGTGTGTGTAGTGCCACAGAAAGGTGTTGAAATTTCCGTTATTGATTTTTAATTTGCAGATATTTAAAAGTATATGTTTTCACTTTGTCATTATGGGTCATTGAGTGTAGCTATTTGATTTTAAAACGACAATTTCACGAATATAAAATGAAATAAATCTCAAATACTAGAATATGTGAAATGTGAGAGATCTGATGCTGCTGTACACTGGAACCAGTCCTCTTCCCTTTTCTCTTTCTCACCTCTCTGCTTCTGTTAAGACATGATGTAAATCCATCCCAGAGCTGACGTTCCGTCCACCTCTCACTTATTTCCAGCCTTTCCAGTGTCGTGTCCTCATTCGGCAGTGGAGAACTTTTTATTTTTAAACCAAGATGATGTGTAGTGACTTGCAAAACATCTCACTTCAAAGGCTCAGTGAGTAGTTTTCAAAAAAGAAAAGTGGAAAAAAACCCAACAGTTTGTAATTTGATATATCGGTTGTGCCAGTGCTGCTTGGCTGCAAGTCAGAGGTTTAACATATTCATAAACACTTCAACTCAGTTTTATTTGGTAATGGAAGGAGGGCACTTCTGCAGGGAGATCATCTTCATTATACTGTTGTTCGTAGAAATAGAAAACACATCTCTTTTCATTAGCCAGGAGCTGTCTGTATGTTTTGCTATTGGCTACACTGTCAGTGTTAAATTCATTCCTTTGCTCACCAACACTGTGTCCAGAGGTGGAGAGCAGAGCCACTGTTCACTCCTGTCTCTGCCACATCTGTCCTTCCACTGAAGTTAGCATGCTAACCGAACCTGTCTTCACCAACACAAATTGACTGTAGCCTCCAGTCTGACTTAAAGACATAGTGTTGATCACAGGGCCTATCATCTTTAACCTGTATAACCCACTACTGGAAATGATTGGCTGCAGAGAAAACCTACAAATAACCCTTTAAACTTATACTACCAGTCAAAACTGTGGACACACCTTCTCATTCAGTGGTATTTCTTTATTACTTATTACTTTGTAGATTCATACTGAAGGCATCAAAACTATGAAGGAACATATTAGAATTATATTGTAAACACAAAAGTGTTAAAACAAAAGTGTTATCCGTCACCTGACCTAAACCCAACTGAGATGGTTTGAGTGAGTTCGACCAAGTGACGGCAAAACAGCCAACAAGTGCTCCTCTGGGAACTCCTTCAAGACTGTTGGAAAACCTCATGAAGCTGGTGACAGAATGTCAAGGGTGCAAAGCTGGAATCAAAGCAAAAGGTGGCTACTCTGAAAAACCAAAATTGCTTTTTCGTTAACTACATAATTCCATATGTGTTTCTTCATAGTTTTGATGTCTTCAGTTTGAATCTACAATGTAGAAAGTAATGAAAAAAAAAAAAAAACATTGAATGAGAAGGTGTGTCCAAACTTTTGACTGGTAGTGTACATCAACTGTTCAGGTGCCACAGAATAAGCTGAATGCAACATGTTAGGTATTATAAAGTATACAATTGTTGAAGTAACAAAAACACCTTTCTATAAATCCAATAGACAGAGCAGTGTTAGCATTAGCTAGCACCTGTCACATCAGACACAATCATCTGATACAGAATCATTGTGTAATGTAGTAAATTTATAATCTAATATCTCGATGTGTGGATCTAATGAGAGTCCTTCCACTTTTTTCTCCACTGTCACATGTAATCAGATGTTTTCCTCTGTCCTTGCCTCTGTCCAGCTTCGTCCTTCTTGAAGCAAGCGTTTGAAGGGGAGTATCCTAAACTGTTGCGACTTTACAACGAGCTGTGGCGCCGGCTGCAGCAGTACAGTGCCAGCCTGCAGGGAGCCCTGGCGGTCGGCGCGGGGATGGACGCGTCTCTGGACATCACGGCCACGGAGACGGACGGACAGGACCTGTTCACGCACGGCAAACAGGACTACAGGTGATCAGCTAGGGGCTTGTTCTCCTTCAGCTCAGCTGTAAAACTATTACTGAACTAAAGCATGAAGAAGTACATCACTCACACACACAAAGGACAAGGAGTTCTGCAGTCAGAGGAACGACACAGAATCACAGAATCAGCATCAGCATACTCTGATGCTGAGTTTAAAGGAATAGTTCACCAAAAAATGAAATTCAGTTATTATTGACTCACCCCCATGCTGATGAATACTCCGGAGTTTTTTATTCCTTAAAGTGCATCTGGAGACCCGGGAGGCCGGTTCGTAGTCCAACGGAATCCTTATACGAGGAGAGTAATAGCGCCCAACACGAAAAAGCCCATAAAACTACACAGAAACCCTCTAATCTTCCTCCTTACTGCTTGTCAGCTGCAATCCAAGTGTCCTGAAGGGATATAGTCCAGTTTACTTTAAACTACATCATTTAGGACATTTTTAGGGTTAGTTTTATCAACCTTTTTGTGTCGGGCGCTATTGACTCTCATAAGGAATTTGTTGGACTACTTCATTTTTTGGTGAACTATTCCTTTAAGGTGTTAGAACAAGGAGGGTGGGATTAGTGCGTCTGTGGCTGAGTGACAAGTGTATGAAAAGACTGTAGGGACAGAGAGTGAAGAACAAAGGAGTGATGTAACGGGTAGACAGAGTGGGAGTGAAGACGTGAGCACAAACACACACAGTCAGCTACTGTACACACCTGTCAATCACCGCAACACACATTCAAATACACACACACACATACACACACACACACACACACTTCCAGTATCATGTCTGCATTGATCAATAACAGGATGCGACGCCGGGCCGTTTTGTCTCCATTAATGTCAGTGCTCCATTAATAAATATCAGCCCTGATATTTTAGCCAGTGAGAGGATACTGTATGTATGATTATAGATTATAGATGATCTCATCATCATATTATGATAGCGTTAATGACTTTTGTACATTAAAAGCGATGCTGTCTGATCTTATCTGTTCTCCTACATTTCTGCTCTGTACCATCAGTTGTGTTCTCATTCTTTTTTTTCTTTTTTTTTTAATTATCTGTTTCTTTTAATGAACAAACAGACAAACAAAAAACATAGTAAAGTAATCAGACATTATAAAAAGTAAAAATAATAATAATAAAAATAGAATAAAAGAAAAGAAAAAAAATACATTTTCATAAAATATATGCACTAGGTACGGCAGAAAATACATCAATTACAATTGAAGATACTTTACACATCCTTTGTTATATATCTCACCCATTTCTCCCATCTTTTTTCAAAAACACAAACTTGATGTCTAATTCTCATTGTTATTTTCTCCATTACATATATCTCATTAACCAGATCCTTCCATTTAGAATTATTTAAATTGTCATCTTTTAACTGGTTTCTTGTAATTTGTTTAATTAGTGCTACTCTTCTTATTAAAAACAAATATATATAATTCTTCTTGATGTTTTCTGAAGTAATAAAACTAAAAGGTTATTATTCACAGAGATGCCAAAAATATTTGATAACTGATGTGTGTTCTCATTCTATGTGTGTGTGTGTGTGTGTGCAGCCCGGAGAAGGCTCTGAAGGACTCCCTGCAGCCGTACGAGGCGGCCTACCTCTCCAAGTCCCTCTCCCGCCTCTTTGACCCCATCAACCTGGTGTTCCCCATGGGCGGCCGCAACCCCCCCTCCAGTGACGAGCTGGACAGCATCATCAAGACCATCAGCAGGCACGTACACCGGCACCGCACGCCGCTCCACGCTGAGCCCCCACTGCCACTCAACAGTGTGTCAGCACCTTTAAAAAGCTGTTGATTTATCCTGCCAGACATTTCACTAGCTCAGGCAGTTATAAAGTTCTTATTTTTTACACGGTAAATGATGGAAAAACATGTGGCAGGCCACAGGTGGGAACAAAGTAACACTCCATATGGTCGGGTGTGACACAAGAGGCGTGTTCCATTTAAATCAATAGAAGCCTACATACATCCCAGCTCCCTCGAGTGCATCTCTCCCTCTCATCTCCGTCCCTCCCTCGGCACATGTGACTGTTTATAGCCGCTCACTAGAAGGCAGGAGGAGGGTCGACACTCAGCCATCGCAGAGAAGGAGAAGCGCCGCCGATCGTGAAATGGGAACAACTGTGCACACTTTTGGCACGTCTCCTCTCAAGTGACAGTAGCTGTGAGGAGAATGACATAAGAGAGCTTGAGATAGATCTGCTCCACCCCGCCCCGCCCCTCCCCTTCCCTCCCTCTCGCACTTTACACTCGACCCGTTGTAAATTGCGATTGCGGGTTGATGGTTTCAGAAAGAGGCTGAGGCAGGTTCTCACTGAGAAATGGAGGGTTTTTGAAGCTGTAAATTAAAAAACACTTGAATTATCAACCTTTTTCCGCCTTCTACCCCATTGCACATAAGAGGACAATCAAACAAAGTTGTGAAATTCTCAGTAATTAGACAATATACACATTAATGTCATGAAAAAAATAGTAATTTCCCCAAATACAAATGTGATCTGTCATCATGATCGGACAAAAAAGACACTGGTCTCCCTAACACCATGAGTGGTAAAGAACGTGAGGGAGTGCAGCTCAAGTGTATAGCTTGGTGATCAGCCAGGTTATATGATTTAAAATGGAGAATCTGTCTCATTTGCTTGTTTGTTTGCAGTGAGCTGAATGTAGCATCAGTCGATCCAGATCTGTCCCTGGCTGTGGCCAAGAACGCCGCCAAGACGGTCCAGCTCTTCTGCGTCAAGTCTGAACAGCTGGTGTGTACAGCATTGTGCATCTGTGTGTGAGAGTGTGTGTGTGTGTTGAAATTTGGAATTAAAAACCACGTCTGTTTACCTAAGAGGCCCCATTTGTTCCTCTCTGTAATTAGCTCGTCAACTCGGTGGAGTCTGCGGAGAACTGACGTGCCCGCCTCATTGTGTGTCTCCTGTCAATCAATCAATTAACCAATCGATCGTCTGTCCACAGTTGTGCACTCAGGGCGATGCCAGTCAGGTGATCGGTCCGTTAACGGACGGCCAGAGGAGGAACGTTGCTGTGATCAACTCCCTTTACCGTCTGCATCAGGCCGTCGCTAAGGTGAGGAGGATTATTAACAATCTAACTGTGCCTGTGACAGTGTGGGTTAGCTACATTAAAAATGACTGTGATCATTTAGATTTTAATGTCACACAGACTTTCTCATTTATTAAAAGGAATTAAAAAAAAGGTTTAGTTCACGCCTGAATCTTGATCACAGCTGCAGCCAGTCTTCAGCACAATGTGATTATTTCCTATAACTTTTAAAAAGCTTATTATAAGCAGCTGTTATTTAATCAAATCTGTTTCATTCAGCATTAAAGATGTGGTCACACACACACTGACAGGATTTCAACATGTTGCAGGAATCACACAGGGATTTACTGTCTGTTCAGAGACAGCTGTTTTATTTATAAAACAACACAGACACTTTAACTGTCTTTTTAAAGTAGCAGCGTCTGTGTGGTTTGAGCATCACTCTTTTCATTGTATATTAATTGGCAGATTTCATTCAGCTACACACCCCGTTCTTATCTGTCTGCTGATTACTGAGCATTACCTTCCCACTGTATTGAAATGTAACACATCCATGTGTACGGCAGTGAAGGAGATTAAAGGGCCGTGAAAGAGACGTCCGCAGGGTGCAGTGTGTTCTCTCAGCCCCCTCCATTAAAGATGTATGGCCAGCGCTGGCACAGCAGCCCGGCTGATTAACAGCGTTAAAAAAAAAAAAAAAAACAGATTACCGAGGCATTAAATATTTAACTTAAAGCTTTAACATTTTACTGTGTGAAAACACAGGGAGAATTAATTCCAGGTAGGCGGTGGGAGGGGGGATGGAGGAACAAATAGTAGGGAAGGGAAGCTACAAAGTGCTGTTTAAGTATTTAAAGACTTCCTTTCTTAGGTTACAACACATAGGTGTCGTTCTCTGGTCTTTGGTGTTTCACTCGGTTCTATGATACAGGTTCTACAACACAGTTAAAAGCTTCATTCACAGCTTGGACCTATGAGGCTACTTGAACTTAATGACAAAACAGAAATAGAAATAATAGATAATATAATATTGAACTTAAAGGGATAGTTCAACATTTTTGGCAAATTGGTGCATTGCCATAATCCTAATAGTTTAAGGAGTAGGATCGTTACCTTTAATTGTCGGTGCAAGCTATGACCAAGAAATCCCTTTAGCCTCCGTAGCGTAGCTCTGAGCAGCTCACGGCTCTGCTCCGCCGTTCTAAAAACAGCTTGCACCGACAATTAAAGGTAACAAACCTACTCCTAAAACTATTGGGATTATGGCAACGGGCCAATTTGCCAAAATGTTGAACTATCCCTTTAAACAATGACAAAGCAGAAATAGAAATGATAGATTTTTTTTCCGAATCTGTGTCGGAGCAGATTTTCAGTAGACGAGGCTGCATGCACTGACTTCTGTCTACTCTGTCTCTCTGTTCATTCATAAATGATATAACTACTCCAGCACTACTTCACACAGCTCTGTGATTAAGTGCCTTCATTCATATGGAACTGTGCCTCAGGTTGTGGAGCTCTGCAGTATTAAATGGCTCCAGCAGCTCAGAAAGAACCTGCACATAAAATCTCACATGAAACCACTGTAAATTAGCATTATAGTGTTTTTAATACTTTATGTTTTAAAAGGTGTCATACAAATTAATTCATTCTTTTTTCTTTTTTCTTTTGCATGTGTCTCTCTCTGTGTTTGACTTTGCAGATTATTTCGGGTCTGGGGTCGTGTCCTCCAGCTGCTGCAGAGGCTCTGTCTTCGTCTTTGCAGGTTTGACGACAATAATTTTATTTCTTCCTATTTCATTCTTATTCATGTTTTAACTGTTTAAAAAAAAAAAAAACATCCTCCTAATCTCATGAACATTACCAGGAAATATTGTCTCACTTCTGTGGTTGGTTATTGTAATGGAGCCTCTTCTCAGTTTACAAAAAATGTCAACTTCCTCTGACTTTTTCTTTTTGTCTCAACTGTGAATTAGAAAACTGGGACGTGTAAAGTTAATTAAATCCTCAGTGGAGGCTTTTATTAAGTGTCAGACCTACTTCAAGCCTTCAGCTGTGTTAATTTAGCTTTGATTCTGTTTCAGTCTTTTTATTAAAAAGTTTCTGTCAGTCAGGTCACAGCTGCCCTGGCTCATACGTACAGTCATAGATGTGGTTCCCATGTTGGACCACTAATATAGAACCATTACACTCAGGTCACACAGCTCGGGAACAATCAGATTATTATTATAGAGACACTTTTACCTTTTCCTGATGAGACCTGTGCTGCTTGGTTTAAACTGACACACACACACTGAATTTCCGTTGATGTTGATGTCGTCAACACACAATCAAACACGCAAATGCTGACGCACTCATATCAGTCATCAGTCATAGCCTCAGCACATAGCTGCTGCCCACTTGACGACCTGTGTTGTTGTCTTTGTGTTGTTGTCAGGTCAGGTTTGTTCTTTGTTCTCTCATGCTGTTACGTTACACTCCATGCTTTACATCAGCCTGTTTCCCTCTCTGTCACTCAGGGCGTCCAGGCCCTGATGAGCAGTGCAGTGCAGCCTCTCCTGCAGTCAGTCAGCGACTCCATAGAGGCCATCATCATCACACTACACCAGGAGGACTTCTCAGGGTCAGTTGCTATACAATACAGCCTTAGACATACACATCACCTCTTTTTCTGTATTCCGAGAATATCTAAAGAATCTGGTCGTCGTTCATTTCAGTTCAAAGCTCCGTCTGATTGGAACATGGATCTCCAATGACAGCTTAGGTCTATTACTTCTCTTTATGGTTTCAAGGCATCACTTCTAATCTGCAAACCCTGTATTTTATTTTATCTTTTTGTTTTGTCTTATTCTTATTTCTCATTCATTTCCCTGTTCATATCTCTGTTGCTTCTTAGATTTTTAGATTGTTTTCGTATAAACTGTAATTTTTTGTGACTCTCTCATTTTTTTCTTTTTTTTTCCCCCATTTGAAAGCATGGATATCACTAAATTGATATCTGGCTGTTTGTGGATTAGCTGGGGTTAGGAGAGCCTTTTTTTTATTTTATTTTATTTTTTTTTAATTTGTTTATTTATTCATTAATGAACAAAAAAACATGTAAATGTGCCGGATTGTAGCAGGGTGCTAATTTCCATCTGGAGTCCCATAAACATAAAAACAGTTCAATAACAGTACACATAATAATGTAGACAACACAAAAGGACAAAAGGCGACTATAACAATGATTAAATATATTGACAAACACATTCCACAAGAGTTTTGTTCTTGGAGATAATGTGCATAAGTGCTGGGTTAAAGTGACAAGTGCTAAAGTGCAGGAGTGCATAGGTACCAGGTTGTATTGCATGATGCGCATTACACCCAGTTGCACAAGATATTGCACAAAATGGTGTGTGTGTTTACAAGTCCTGTAATGTGTTTCACTGTATTTCTTTTTTCTTTACTTGACTTTGTATTATTGTATCATTTTGCGGAAGGACCCCCTCGAAAATGAGATCATTCATCTCAAGGTTCAGGTTCATCTCCTGAATAAATACATTCAAATTCAAATTCAAACATGCAGCAACAATTTCAGGAAGTCAAGAATCCTGTGTTTTGACTGGAGGAACCAGGAAATAATAAGCCAAGTCTGTGATACCTTCCTGTCTATAGAATAGAATAATAATACTAAAATCTCTCTTACATCAAAAACAAGAGCTCAGACTTCATTGCGTTGTGTCGTCTAACTGCACATTTGTCTGATATTTACATAAATCCCCTGAATCAACACCACAAACATGTAGCTCAGATCAGCTGAGGTAACACCGAGTATCCAGCCAACTCCGATGGCTCCCACCTGTCACTCAAAGGGGGTTATGTCCACAGTATACACACACATCTTTAAGCCTCAATAAAAAGGTTAACAAGTGTGTTGTGTGTAGATTTTTTTTTTGGGTGGATAGACTCACGTGTAGTGGTATGGATTTATTCTTTTACTTTTTTGACTGTATTTTATGATAGGAAACTGATCTCAGCTGTTTGGGATCAGGGTGAAACTTGTGGCTAAACTAAGATTAAAATAAGACAAGACTATTAATCCCTCAAGGGTGAACTAAGAAAAAACAGACTATATAGTACATCACATACACAACCTTAAATAAAAATGGGGCTAAAATATCAAAAGTACTACTGTTTGAATGTAGAAATATTTTGTGTGTAATTTATTCTACCTGGTGCGTTATTCTATATCTATTTTATAGTAGTACTTTTGATATTTTAGTCCCATTCTTGTGTATGTGATGTATATAGTCTGTGTGTTTTCTTAGTTCACCCTTGAGGGATTGATATAGTCTTATCTTGTTTAATCTTAGCTTAGTCAATAAAATAGATATAGAATACTGCACCATTACACACAAAATATTTCTACATTCAAACAGTAAATGTAATTTTAGTTTTCTCGTCTTAACAGCAGAGACAGAGCTTCTTATCAATATCAATACAACCACACTGAATGTTCCTCAGAGAAATGTGATAGTGTGTGTGTCACTGCCAGGGTGTAGTGTGTATCTTGGACTAGTATCTTTTCTAAATAGTATTGTGTTTTCCTTCTTCTGTTAATACAACAGGCCTCTGTCGGCCCCTGATAAGCCCGATGTCCCCTGCTCCCTCTACATGAAGGAGCTGCAGGGCTTCATCTCCAGGGTGATGAGCGACTACTTCAGACACATCCAGTGCGTGGACTTCATCTACGAGAGCACCGAGTCCATCGCTCAGAGAGCCATCGAGCTGTTCGTCCGCCACGCCAGCCTGCTGCGCCCGCTGGGAGAGGGAGGCAAGATGAGGCTGGCCGCCGACTTCGCTCAGGTGAAGACCACCTGGATTAGCTCTGTGGAGAGGCCTGTCTCTCTGTTACCAAGTAACTGAAACATTTGTGTGTCTTTTTGTGTCAGATGGAGATGGCAGTGGGTCCTCTGTGCAGGAGAGTGTCTGATTTGGGGAAACCGTACAGGATGCTCCGCTCCTTCAGGTGTGTACGCTCATATATCACCAAGACCAGAGAAACACTCCTCTCTGATTCTAATATGAAGACAAAGATAGAGAGGTATTGATTGACATTTGTGTAGCTATAGAAACAGGATGAAGAATCTGTTCACTCAGATGAAGCCACATTCATCATAACAGCTGAAAAACGAGCTGTCTGAGATGCTCAGTGTGTAATTAGTGGGGTCATAATATCAGATGATAATTGAGCCTTTAAAACTTGTGTTTGAATGCTGATGTTAGCAGCTGTAAGGGCTTTCTATGTTTTTCCCACAATCTGCAGATCACATTTGTTTGTCGAGCAGCATGAAAACATGTTATCACTGTTTAGATTAATTTCCCACCGCACTGCACAGACACTGAGTCGCCCTCATTCTTGTTATTACTGTCATGTGATGGCGGAATTAGCAGGAACTCCTCCTGAGATGAATGTGGAACGCAAACGTGGGAAAAGTGATCCCATCATGAACGGCATCACTGTTCTGCCGCTGATGCAAATCACATGTCAGAGTTTGCTTAAAGGTTTGGAAATGATATTTGCCTGCAGTCGAGTCACCGCGGTGATGGGCTCATTTAGAAAAATATAAGCGTGAGTAGTAAAGGTAGGAGTAATGAATTCTCAGTCTCAGGAGTCATGTACAGAAATGTACCAAAAATGAGACACAGCGTCTTCCTGTCGACTACAAACTGTCCTGCTCAGTCCTGAGTCAGAATTGACCAGATATAAAACTATTTTTCAATCATTACTTACTCACATCTATTCAGATCAACTTCATTCCAACTCATTGGCTCCACTTTCCCACTTTCTTTTGGACTTTTATGGTCAGTAGAGCTCATTAACATAAAAACACCCTCCAGTTTTTTAATTCCAAAAAGAGATTTTGTATTCATTTGACTATAGTTGCACTCAGAGGAATGAATGTTGATGGATTATCACGGAAAATTTAGACAGTAAGTTAGATCAAATTAATTTTTTCCGAACAACTTTTTCATGTGGCGGCTTCAGGACACTTGGGTCAGTACAGATGAGCAGTATGGAGGTATCTGATGTTTCATAGTGTGTGTTTTGGACGATTTGAAAGTGAGCATCATTCGCTGCCATTATATGTAAACCCGTTGGTAGCCAGACCGCCCCGGAACTCCTAAAGCGATTTGATGACTCAGAAAGTTCTTCAAACCCTTGGTTGGCATGACGGTGAGTAGACAATTGGTGAATTATCGATTTTGGGTGAAGTATCCCTTTAAGTGAGACCCATCACATCACTGTAGTGAAGTGACCAGATAAAGACCACAGACGCTCCAAATTTGAAGAACCACCCATGTTATGTGACTGTTGTTGTGTTGTTACAGCTCAGTGTGTGTCTGTGTTGCAGGCCGCTGCTGTTTCAGACCAGCGAGCTGATAGCCAGCAGTCCAGCTGTGGGAGACCTGATCCCCTACAGCACCCTGCTGCACTTCTTCTTCACCAGAGCCCCGTCTGAGCTCAAGTCCCCTCACCAGGTCTACACACACACACACACACACCTGTATTTGATTCATTATTAGGAGAGCTTTTTGTGTTGTTGTGACTGCAGCGACTGACACAGACTGAATTTCCCTCCCGCACAGAGAGCAGAGTGGTCCATCGCTCGCTACTCCCAGTGGCAGGACGACCATCCCTCAGAGAGAGACCGGCTCAGCCTCATCAGGTAACCTCTTTCTTCATCACAGTTACACAACGCTCTGTGTAGTTTGTCTTGAAAGAAACACAAAGGCACCACAACCAGCGTTTCAGCTCAACAACGTGAGGAGTGAATGTCAGTGACGCTTCACGGAGCAGAGAGGTGAGACGAGTGCAGAGGCAGAGGGCACTGACAGGTTGTCCAGGTGTTGTCATGGTGACAGAAGGGTCTCACTAAGGGAGGAACACAAGCTCAGACATGTCCAGGTTGAACCTAAAGTGATATGTGAGGAAGCTGGATTTGAATGTCTGACCGTGTCCTCCCTCTGGTCTCCTCTAAGGGGTGCTCTGGAGGCCTACCAGCAGTCGGTGAGGGCACGCCAGGGGAAGGAGTTCGCCCCCATCTATCCCATCATGCTCCAGCTGTTACAGAAAGCCACCAGCAGCTTACAGGAGGGCAGAGCCTGAGGATGTGACGTGACACTACAAGACTGAAGCAGCTTCAACTCAACATTTCTACTCTTTTGATTTAATTTAAAGGGATTTTGTTATGTGGGGATGTTTGATATTGAAGTTAATGGGTTTTTTTTGTTTGAGCTGAATATCACATTTTGAAGGATCTGAGCTGTAGTTCATCATCACCTTGATTAATGTTATTCAGCTCATTAGGTACAATGTAAGACTGAATCATGGTTTTGTTTTTTTTCTCACTCCACAAACAGCTGTAAAGATGTAACTGTGTTCTATCTAATGTACACGAATGACTCTGGAGAAATGAAATGGGGAAATATTACCATGACTTTTATTTGTACACGACTTCATTAGAAGTCTGGATCTCACACACTCACACAAACAGTATGACAGCAGGTATACACAGGTGGATTCAGATGGGCCACTTCCACTGGTTGGGGGGGGGCTCCTCCACCAGCGGCTCCCACGGTTTCCACTCAGACATCTTCCTGGACAGAGCCAGCTCGCACTCGGCCTGCAACACACAAAGCACAACACAGCGTTAACAACACCTCTGTACACTTGTTTCATTATCACACACCCAAAAGCAGAGTCAGGGAGTGTTACACAGACACACACACCTGTCTGTCTCTTATTCCATCCATAAACAAACTCATTAGGTTTTATGTGGACTAACACTGAAGCATTCATTTATTGCAGTTTATGCAATATGTCTGTGAGGTTGCCAGGCAACTTCACAATAATAAGACTCCTGCTCCTTGCTGCTGTTTATCAAATACCCTCGCCTATCAACACAACTTGTAAGTTTTATATTAATGTCTAAACAAAACAAACGAGCTGCGGCGTGTTGACTACTTTATCCAGTCACACGCTCATTGTTTTGTTGTTGTATATTTTAAAGGACAATTCAATTCGGAGGCTGTATTTTCCTAACATTTTAGGTCTAAAAGGAGGAATCTGAATTTTGGGTGAACTATTCTTTTAACTGAAAATCTTCAAATTGCACTCATTATCTACTCGCCCTCATGTGGACTAAGGGCTGGGAGAAGTTTCAGAGTCCTCCGTGGCTTCTCTGAGTTACAGTCAATACAAGATGGACATTACATACGAGCAGCATGGAGGTATTTGGATGTTTTTTGGTGTGTCTTTTTGTTACGAAGAAAAGTGGTATCCATTTGCAACCATCATATGCGCGAGACCCAAGTTGACGCTCGGTGTGTTCACGTGCAGTCGGAAGCTCCCGTTTGTGTCATAAACACAGGAATATCAACTCTTGACTTGCTTCAAGTAAATAAACTTCTCGGTGCATGTTTGAGTTGCCATCTGACGCCGTCTGTGGCTTTGAGGGATGTACACAGCATAACTTCAATCTGCTCCCATTCATCGCTGCCGTGGCGATGCGGGGACAGACACAACTACTGCAAAACAGGAGCAACTAAACTGAAAATCTTAAGATTCCTTCTTTTAGACCTAAAATGTTAGGAAAATACAGCCCTGAGTTGAATTTGCCCGGAATTGTCCTTTAAGAGGAGTCAAGAGTTCAAACATAAATGAGACCAGAAAATAAACATTAAACCTATTTTTTATGCAACACCACACACACACAGTCTGTCCTGACTGAGCAGCGACTGCACCAGACTGAAACACTCAGTTCATGATGCGCCTCATTAAAGCGCCGACAGCACCGGGGGAAATTGAACATAACAGCTACCTACCTGGAAAATGACTTCTTCAATTTGACCGCAGTTTATTTTCTTCTCCAGCTTCTCCACATCGGGCTCCTGTGAAGACAAAGACATGTTAACGGCTCATCTTCCATCCTCTGTTCACACACAACAATGCAAACACAAATCACAGCCGGTTAACTGACCGATTTGACGTGGTTGAAGCGCTCGCTGACCAGCTGCTCCGTGTACTTCCTGTAGGCGGCGTCCTGCGGCATGGTCTGCACCGACGCCAGGATCTTAGAGTAGAGGACCCTCAGACGCTGAGAGGGAGAGCAGAGTTGTGTTGTTAATAACGGTCAACCGAGCTGAGCTCTGCACAGAGAGACAAAGTTTGGTGGCGGCTTCTCACCTCATGTGGATTGTGGGACACAGCCAGGCCGACCAGGCCGGTCGTCTGGAAAAGAGCAGCAGGAAAGACACTTGTTAGGTCTGAGTCACTTCAGCTCCTACTCACCTTTTCACTTCATCATCCTCAAACTCCCTTCTGTGCAACACTGAATGTGCTCAGACAACGTTAACATGCAAAACAAGGCTGCAGATGGAGGGATGACAAGATCTTCATCTGAATGTAAAGACAAACATGATTTAACCAACAATAAACTGAAAACATCCTCCTGTTAACTACTATAGCTAGAACAGTAACCCATATCCAATTCAATCAAATTAACCCTTTAAAACAAGTGTGCTTAATCACACTTGTGGGTAGCAGCATTACAATGCTGAATGAGAAAACTGTATCCAGGCCTCAGGCCACTATTACAATCGCCAGTATTCAACGCAATGTACTATAAGCCACCTACTAGTCCAGTCATTTTAAGCCAAAAAAGGGGTCAACGTTGAACAAATTGCAACAGAAGCAAACTCAACTGATTTTGTATCCTCAACATGTCCTGAGTGAGGGAAAAAAGCCCCGAAGAATCCCATTAGGGGAAAGTTTCGAAAAAGACCCAAATATATCCCGTTCATACGCCTACATTTGACAAAGAATGCCAGCCGATATAAAACATAGAATAAAATAAAATAATACAAATACAGAATTGACCAAACATGTGTCAGTGTTGTACTGTGCAAGGTGTTACAAGCACCTGTCCAAGGTGCATGTAACACCTTGGACAGCACAACACTGACACAGAAGGGCTAGGGTAAATGTAACTAATGACATGACCAAAGCTGCACTGGTGTTAAGATCAATATGATGGTAATGTTGCAGACATGTTAACATTCACACCTTCATTACTATTAATGCTCAGTTTGACCTGCTATGCTTGTTATGAAAACCTCTATGTCAGAATTCATCACACTGGTGAGGATTTGACTGTGAGAATGGATTCAGGACAACCGCAGTGAAGTTAGTTTTAAGTTGGATATCTGACAGACATTCGCTCCTTCTCAATACATTAAAAATTCATAGAAAATATTACATGTGTTTAAATGCAATAAAAACAGGTGTGTGCCATAGAGGAGGCTTAGCTCTACCATCCTGTGTTGATTTTGAGTCAACCGGTCACATGAATTTTTTATATATTTTATTTCAAAATCAACACAGGACAGAAGATCTAATCCTCCTCTATGACACACACCTGTTGTTATTGCATTTTAACACATAAATAAATGTAAATATGAACATTATAGCTCAATAACTCCCAGGTCATGTGACCTGTTTACTCAAAATCAACACAGGATGGTAGGGCTAAGCCTCCTCTATGACACACACCTGTTTTTATTGCATTTTGAACACATCTTATATTTTCTATGAATTTTTAATGTATTGAGAAGGAGCGAATGTCTGTCAAATATCCAACTTAAAACTAACTTCACTGCGGTTTCAGGACAAACCAGCTCACGGCTCAAACTCAGTCATACGTGTAAGAACATAATAATAATACATTTTTAATTAGGCGTCTTTCTGGACACTCAAGAACACCGTACATTGGTTAAAACAGCACAACACAAACAAGACTAACAATGGGGGGTAAACAAAATACTAATGATGTTTTTCGCCAAGAACCTCCAGTCCAGACTCCATGACACCGGCAAGCCAGTGATCGTGGTTCATATCAAGACCTACTGAACAACCTCTAAAGTCACCACCATAGGAGCAGCACCAGTGTTATACTACTGTGCACTGAGGCTGCAAGTGTGACTGACAACTGCTAAACGTCTCAAGCGCCAGTTAACCTGCGTTCGTCCTTTTTAACCTTCTCTTGAAACGGACAGTCATATTACTGTTACTATTTATTTGACGTAGCTGTTAGTTTGTCATATGTTAACTGAAGGGCTGTAATTACTGCTAATATTCATGGGATAACGTTACAACATCCATTTATATTGTAAACTGACCCACTCGTGCCCTGCTTTCCAATCAGTAAGTAAGAAATTAGTAGGGAGGTTAAGCAACGTTTGACTTCAAGTCATGATGCAAAGGTCCCCTACGGCATGGAAGTACCTTAGGGTCATACAAATAAATCTATCCAAAGACATAAGTGAGATCACACTTTGTATCCGAAATAAACACGTTTTTAAAATGCCTTTTTTTAACAGAGAAAACGCATGCTAAAATCACATTCTATTTAGAATGTCCACTATGAACTACAATGACTTCAGCTCCTGGATGTTATCTACAGCTTATTTGTAACATGACTGCAATATTTCAGGATTGTTTCTCAGTTTGAATGATGAACAGGGATCTAATGCCTCTCAATCTGTAGACGTGGACTGACATAGGAAGCCTAAAGTCCAGTCATGACATTCCATTATGGCTAATTTGAAGTAAGAAATAGAGATACTGTAACATCATGAGATTGATAAGATGAGCATTAACAAGCATTCACAAAAGTAAAAATCTACCAAAATAATGAAGCTTACCAGTTTCTCAGCATTACTCTGAGAGAGGATCTTAGCCAGCTATACTGTGCAGGTGAAATAAGTCAGTCCTAATCATATGCTTTATGTGAGAGCTGCAAACCTAAACTTCCCTATATGTACATAAAAGCTGAACATTGCTTATTAAGGGCGCTCTACACTAACATTTGTTAGTTTACTTTAGGAGCACAATGTAAAATGATTTCAGTATCAGGTTATATAAGCCTTAAATAATGTAGAGGGTCCAATGTGACCCATTTTTACATTTGAGAACAGTAAAAACATTTTTCCTTTGACTTTAAGTTGACTTCTAATATGACCCAGAATGGGTCATACATGTAAATTCAACTTTTTTAAATCAACACACACAAGCAGTAACTAGTTATAGATAGGCCTATATTTTGACCAACACAATTGGCTAATTGGTCTTTCCTGACACTACTGTGATAGAATTACATCTTATTATTTAACTAGGCTACTTGTAGGCTATAGGCCTATTTGTTGCACTCCGTCTGATATTCAACAAATCAGTATCAGTATAGTTTTAATAATGTTTTTACATTAATAAAACCCAATATCCTGTCACACAAGCAGCTCCATGTTGTCTCAGAGGCTGTACTGTAGATCACATCCAGGAGCTGAAGGCATCAGGGGATCTGCCTGAGTTTATATGGACATTCTAAATGGAATGTGCTTTTAGCATGCGTTTTCTCAATTGTAAAAATACATTTTAAAAAAGTGTTTATTTCGGATACAAAGTGTGATCTCACTTGTGTCTTTGGATATATTTATTTGTATGACCCTAATGTACTTCCATGCCAAAGGGGACCTTTGCATCATGACTTGAAGTCAAAGGCCTATTTTTGGGCTTAACCTACCGCTTTATACGCAAGGAACCGTAAGGTTCTACAAAATATGCTACACAACTAGTGTTCTCACTAGCTAAAACTGTCTCATCACCCTACAGACACGGTCACAGCACCACTGTCCCCTCTGAGCCTCCGACTACACGAACCAGTCGCTCTGCACTAACCGAGCTGAGTTAGCATAACAGCTAACAGCTAACCGGCTCGACGCAGCGTCTCGGACACACTGCATGCTGCTGGAGTAAAACAGCCACGCTAATCCACATCAACTATAAAACAATGTCAGTGGGACTAATACGAGCCCGACGGGTCCACAATGGTTCACTTCATTCAGACATTTATACAAAGACGTGACCTCTACTCGTACCTTTTTCAGCAGCCCAGCCATTCCTCCCAGCGGAAATAACGTTAGTGCAGCCTGCAACTTCCGGCGAATAAATATGACGTCAGGGCCTCGCTCTCTTTTTTTTGGGGGGGGGCGTTTTCATGTCAACGTAGATATCAGCCACAGATTTATCTCATTCTTTTCAGATGGAAAGTTGAACACGAATATTATACTTAAATGACTAAAAGAAAATATATATTTATTTTTACTGATAATGCATTTCTGTTAACACCAAGCCTGCTCAGCTGTTCTTTTCTGGAAAATTTAAATCTAACCACTTGGTTTCTCATAAATGTGAATGATTTGTTTTTACTTGTCACCAGAATCAAATTATACATTCATCAAATTACTACTCTCCATATGTACAATCTTCTGTTTGTATCTTTCCATAAATACAGGGCAGTAACAATATAAGATATGTGATGACTGTATTGATAAGCCTGTATAAACCATAGAGCTGGAGGTTTTAGTAATAACAGACATTATTGAGCTCAATAAAAAAAACATTTGCGGAAGGATTAATGTTTCTATTTTCCCGTCAGATCACTTGTTCAAACTGTCTCCCCCTGCTGTTCTGTTAGTGAGCAGTAACATGGGAGTCATTTTGTATTTACTTTTCATTTTACCTCTTGTAAACTGAACTAAGACTATTCAGACCCAGAAACAGCTGGTGTAGCCCACTCATGTCCCGTGCAGACACCTGTCATGGTTGGTGGCTGAAGAACTGAGACCAGGGAGAGGTTGTAAAGGTTTAATGACATCAAACCAGAGCAATGCCAGCTATATGCATATGACCAGTATTATCAGTTTTTAAAACATCTATTTAAAATGTTTGGTGGAAAAAAAGACATCTATCTACAGTACAGTAAAAAAATTCAAAGTATAAAAATATATTACAAATCTCAAATATTTACAAAGACAGCTTCTCTCTACACATGTCTAACTGTCTACTGTTACAGCTCTGTCAGTTAGTTCTCAATCTACAACAAGCAACAAGTTGCTCTATCGCGTCCTCAGTAAACTCAGCACCTAATGAGAAAACACTTGGAGGCCTTAGACAGCCACGACAAACAAGTCACTACACTCCCAGCATCCTCTGGAAGAGGGAGGAGGGGGGAGAAGAGAAGGTGGAAGATGGAGACATAGAGACGAGGAGGAGGCGTCCTCCGTCTCAGGGTCTGATTAGCAGGAAGTGACAGTGGAGCCTCTCCGGAGGTGTTAGAAGAACATCCTGTTGGAGAAAGTAGGGTGAGATAATTCATCAGTGTCCCAATCTGTCAGGCTTTACGGTGCTGAAGACGAGCTCTCTTCTCTCTCTCACACACACGCACACACACTCAAACAGGCACATAACATACACACCTGTAGATGTTACATACAGCCATATAACATACACACCTGTAGATGTTACATACAGACACATAACATACACACCTGTAGATGTTACATACAGACACATAACATACACACCTGTAGATGTTACACACAGGCACATAACATACACACCTGTAGATGTTACACACAGGCACATAACATACACACCTGTAGATGTTACATACAGCCACATAACATACACACCTGTAGATGTTACATAGGCTGTCTTTACACTGCAGGCCTTGATGCCCAATTCCGATTTGTTGCCTATATCCGATTTTTTTGACTGTCTATTTGCATGTTCTATCAGAAGTGACCCATATCTGATAATCTGCATTTACACCTGCTGTGCCTGCATGAAACAACACGCTGGAAATAAACTAGTGATTTCAGGAGATTGTCACATTAATAATATAATAATATTTTTAAACGTAGGTGAGTCTGGTGTTCAGAGTTTATATCCAACACGTCACTTACAAAGTGAACGTTAGAAAATAAAGTTAGTGAAGTGGCTGCGTGGAGCGGAGCTGCTGTGAGATGAGCAGCTGACAGTGACGGTGACAGTTGTGCCACCGTTCGATCCTCCGTCGCTCACGCAGTGAGGACGGGACAGCCTCACACATTTGTATACAATGTTTGTTTTTCCTCTCTTGATTTCTTATCGGCTCAGTTCAGTTTTTGCTGGTAGGAAAACATGAAATCTGGTGTTTATCTCTCGCGCTCTCTTTTTTCCACACTCCCTCGCTTGCCCTCGTATCGATCCGCATAGAAATGAATGTTACTGTAGGTCTATATGAAAACAAGAACTAGTGAGGGGGGAAAAACAGACGCGCAGACACCACAAAAATGACACTGTAACGCCTGTGACAGTGATTACAGCTGGCCACGGTAGTCCCGGTCAGCCCCACATGTCAATCACGGGCTACAGAGGTTCAGCGAGACGCGTAAGCACGTGAATGAATATTATCATTGATGACGTATGACACGCATTGCCAGGAAAGATCCGATCTGTCTGTTTAGACTGCAGACGCATTGGCAGATATCCAATTTGTATCTGATTTATTTCCACATATAACGGCGGCCTGAATCTGATCTGACAATATCCGATTCAATGCGCATTTGTCCCGTTTACATATTCATGTTACAGATCCGATCTGAGCCACTTGAGAGGAAAAAATCGGAATTGGGCCACTTGAACCGTGCAGTGTAAACACAGCCATAGAGCCACATAACACACACCTGTAGATGTTACATACAGGCACATAACATACACACCTGTAGATGTTACATACAGCCACATAACATACACACCTGTAGATGTTACATACAGCCACATAACATACACACCTGTAGATGTTGGGGTCGAGGAGTACAGCTGTGTCTGTGGGCAGCTTTGACAGATGGACCACCTTGGTCTTCTGCTGCGGTCTGTCGCTCTCATTCACCCACACGTCTGGCAGTCTGTCACACACAGAGAGGTTTCAGGTACACAACTACAACTTACCACAAACAGTGGGAAGCTGCAGGTTTAACAGATTACAGTGAATCCCTAGGGATCTTAAACAACTGATCCAATCTCCAATTGCAGGTAAATGCTCATCACTGCAAGTCCTCTCAGATTTTTCGGGGTGATCAAATCAAAATAAAGCAGATTCATTTCAGATAAACCACTCAGAGAAACCACATCCTGCAAGGCTGGGTGGTGAGGTCAGGTGGGCGGGGCTTGGTGACTGCGTTGTTGTGACATCACAAGGTCCTGACAGCTGGCTTTAATGGTGCGTTCCAGGCAGGCTTTTTAACCCGTAAGTCACGACTTCAAGTCACCAGTTACGAGTTTGTAGCGTTCCAGGCAAGTTACGAGTTACGAACTGGGAACTGGGAGTAGATCGATCTAGTACGAGTTCACAGGTGGGAAGTTACGAGTTTGACTGTACGTTCTAACTGGTAACCATAGGAACAGGTCGGAAAAATACGAGTTACGGGTTGCCTGGAACGCACCATAAGGCTCAGTTTCTGATTACAGACTGTGCATTTCTCTGTGGACTGAAGCTTTGAGACTTTTGCAGTGTAACAGATCTGCTTTATAATCACACTGCACATGGACATCTACCTTTGGCGCTTTAATATAAATGTCTACCTATATACAACATGGGACCTTTAACTGCAACTCCACTTGCAGAGAGACTTGCAGCTCCAGAGGTTTATCACGCACCATCTCAAATATGCTTTCAATACTGAAACTGTTGTGGGGCTCTAAGTGGGTCAGTCACTGTTTGCTCTGCTGCAGCATCAGAAGCTGCTCCGTGACAGTTGAGCCTCAGTTACACACTGCTGCAGACTCAAGAGACGCTAACGTCTTGTGTTGCTGTTGTGTTGGCAGCAGCTGTACAACATCATCAATTGGTGAGGATCGACTCCACAACCAAACACTGACGGCTTTCAGGGGTGTAAAAATTGTGTTGCTTGTGATACTTATTTGTGTTTCTAAGAAGCGGATGTTTCATGTTAACTTTGAGTGCGAATGCATTTAGTTAACACTGCTGAAAGAGAAGAGCAGGTCTTACATGTCCTCGGGTGTCCAGTGCAACAGGACCTTGACTTTCCCAGAATCCTCTCTCCTCCTGGCTATTACCTGAAAAAACACACACCAAATTTAGGTCAGCTCTGAAAAACACACAAATGTGGTGATTGAGGTCCTGATCAACCAGACAGCTGTTACAACACACATTTGAAATGTCCAAATCCCATACTTTTTCCAGACTTCTCGGTAAAATAATTCAAATAATTTGAGTAAATAGATGTGCAATGTGCATAATATAAAAAAGCATGTAATTAATCATTTGTTTTCATTATTCTGAATGTGAATGCCATTATGTAACCAAATCACTTCCAGGAGATTGTAGCTAGGTACATTAGAGCATACAAAATAATTAACCCAAATAACTTCAGATAAAACCAAACCCAGATAAGTATTAAGATAAATATATTTCCAAAAGGGCTAGACCAGCTTGCCAAATTATTTACAGGAGGAACAATGGAGTCATTTGAGAGTTTGAAGAGTAAATATTCATTCCAACAATCCCATTTCTTTCAATTCCTACAAATCTGATTAAGAATATGCAAACCTCTAGCTCATCCTTCTTGGAAAACCTACTTATTCAACCTCTACCAAAAAGATTTATTTCCTGTATGTATGAAGCCTTTGTTGTCCAAGTATCCTCTTCTGTCTGACATTCCAAATCAATTTGCCACTGCCTTCATATGTGGTCTGTGGAATAGTTTGAGTTTACATCAATCCTAAGAAACACATTAACCATTCTGAGCTGTAATAATGGCAGAGAGAGACAATTAAAAATATTACACAGACTTCACTATACACCTCTGATGAGAGGCAGGCTTGGTTTCAGTTCCTCTAACTGTAATAAATGTGACAGAGAAATTGGTACCTATGCACATACGTATAATATGTTTTGGAAATGCTCGAAGATACAAATGTTTTGGAATGAGGTAAAGAATGAACTGGACGCTTTGATTGGACATAACTTGGACCTATCACCTCTTCAGTGTGTTCTGGCAGTCAAGGTTTCGAGCGCAAGGAACAATATCGGAATACTCTTGTATATGGCAAGAAAATCTATTCTTAAGCTCTGGTACAAGGAGGTAATGAGTATAGTCCCTTTGGAAAAATTGACCCTCTGGACTGAGCTTCAATATCCCTCACTGAGTGACATAACATGGATGACTCTGGTGGTGTGTTTATGTGTTTATGTATGTATGTTTGTAAGCTGTGTTACTCGCTTTGTTATATTTATTCATAATTGTTGAGTAGCTCATGCTACAGGAAAAATGCATGGTTCTGTGGAAATGATATGTAAAGGATAATATGTGGTCTGCTTGAACCTTAATAAAAAGAGAGAGAAAAAAAAGAAAAATATATTTCCATACATAGTTTCCAGACCTAAAAATGTATAAAATCAAATTCCATACTTTTCCATACTTTCCATACTTGCGTAGGAACCCTGACTGGCAGTGAATGGATGAGTCAAGACTGTTTAAACTCTAACAACTACCGTAAACATTGTAACTGTACAAAGTCAGGCTTGATGGACGATGTGGTAACTTTATGATGTATTTTAGAGAATTTGTGTGTGTGTGTATATGTGTGCCCACCGTGCTGTGGAAGACCACACTGTGTCCATTGCCCAGGCTCTCGATGTGTGTTGCCAGGTTGAGGCAGATGGCTCGATGACGGATGGCGTCCATGGTCTGAGCATCGAAGAAGTCATGAGGTCGGGCTGCAGGTAAAAAAAAAAAAAAAGGAGAAATAAAGTTTCAGTGCCAAATTATGTTATACTGTGTGTGTGTGTGTGTGTGTGTGTGTGTGTGTGTGTGTGTGTGTGTGTGTGTGTGTGTGTGTCATTCATACGGAGTGAGCGTCTGTGCTTGTTCTTGAGTTTCCTCCTCTTGTTGAGTCCAGCCTTGGACGGGGACTCCTCCTTCACTTTGCCCTGATTGGACACTTTGGATGAACTCTGAGAGCTGAAGTGAGTGGGGACGTGGCGGGCCAGCCCCCCCTGAGACGCAAACGTGGCGTTGCAGCCCCCCACCACACACTGGGGAACACAAATGATTGACGGTGTCAGTTATCAGAGGTTAGGCGATCAGAGGTGGACGGTGTAACAGGTGTGTGTGTGTTGTTACCTTGAATGGTTTGTCTCCACTGTGGGTCAGCATGTGTCTCTGCAGCCAGCTCTGACTGGTTGATGGTGTGTTGTACACTTTGCAGCCCTTCCATAGACACACAAACACCTGTGTGGCACACACACACACACACACACACACACACACACACACACACACACACACACACACACACAGTCAGTGCACAGAAGGATGTGTGGTACATCAGTCATAAAAATAAAATAAAAAACACTTGAGGTGTATGAGGGGAGCCTTGTCCTGCCTCTGATTGGCTCACCCTGATATTCTCACTCTTTACACCGAGACCTAACTATCAGAGGTGAAGCAGGGACACGTCTTGGCCAAGGAGAGAGATTTTTAAAATTCCTGGATCTTAACCAAAACCTAAAATAACCTCCACCACTCCACCATGTTTAATTTGTTCAAAGTTATAAAGACCAGTGGCCTGTGGTCTGGAGATCTCCTCCTACCTGTTTCACAACAAAAACTGGGAAACACATGTGGGAATAGATCAGAAGTCTAGGTACTTTCACAGGAGGAGCTGTTCTCTACTCAAGTCCTTTAAACACTAACAGCAAAGAACACCTGTCAGACCAGCCCACGTGTTTTTATGAGTGGAGAGGGGGGAGCTGGGAAACACAAAACAGACACAACAGCAACAATATCAAACTGAATGATAAAAAAAGACCGGGATTCAAAGTGATAAAAAAAAAAAACGACATAAAATATTGTGGCCTGAACACACAGCAGCAGTTCTCTTCAAGGATTAGATGTTAGATATTGTTGTTTGATGGGAATATTAATGTTATAACTGAAATGAGGAGTTATCTGCTGCACTCATGCTGCTACAGTTAGATCACTCTGCACATCTAATATATTTATATCCATTTTATCTGTAAAGCAGCGATTCACAGCAGAAGTTTTCTCAAGGCACTTTTCAATTAGAGGAGGTCTGGACCTTCTCTTAGGGATATTAATATTTACAGACCCAACTACCCACTAAGAGCAGCCCTCTGTGACAGTGGCGAGGAAAAGCTTCCTTTTAAGAGACGGAAAGCACAAAAAAGGGCTGAGGGTGGAGCGGCCATCTGCCTCCACCAAGTGTTCCCTAAGTCCACGTTAACCCCACCCTAACCCCACAAGACACGCCGGCGTCACAGATGAGGAATGACTGGAAAACAGAGCTGATATTCTGAGACACCGACCCCTCCTCGCTGTCCGTCCACATGTGTGGCTCTGATGTGCTCGGCCAGGTCTGGGCTGCTGGGGAACTGCAGCTGGCAGTGGTCCCAGCAGCACGTGTAGCTCAGAGACTTCCCCCCCGCCGGCGCCGAGCCGCCGCCAGACACTGCGCCCCCGCTGTGGCCGTTGAGCATGGCCGGCGTGGAGCGGCCGCTGGACGCCGTGCTCTCCATGTCCATCAGGGTGCTGCCGATACTGGAGGACACACACACACACAGCACAAAGAGAAAAGAAGACATCAGATATTAGACAATGTTAGAACATGGAGAAAAGGAGCACCGTGTGGTGCAGTGGGTTGAGCAGCCGCTCAATATGCAGAGGCTGCAGTCAGCCACGGTTCAAATCCCGCATTGGGCGGCCCTTTACTGCATGTCATTCGCCATTTACTGTCTCTCTCAATGGTAGTATCAAATAAAGGCAAAAAAAATATGCTTTAAAGGGATAGTTCAACAAATTGGCCCATTGCCATAATCCCTATAGTCATAGCAGTAGGTTTGTTACCTTTAATTGTCAGTGCAAGCTATTTTTAGAACGGCGGAGCAGAGTTACGCTACGGAGGCTAATGGGATTTCTTGGTTTCCCTCATCAAACTCATCAAATACACAATCCAACAACTCCAAAACGCTCTGGTGGACAAGTTGTGACCTGCACATTCACCACGCTATGAGATAATAACAGAACGTTATGAGACAGAGTTGTTTTAGAGGTAAATTCAGCTGATGTGCGTTCCCATCTGGGGCAGTTTTTCCATCAAACAGTCTCTGCATTTGCCTAGAAAACAACTCCGTCTTGTAACGTTCTGTTATTATCTCATAGCGTGGTGAATGTGCAGGTCACAACTTCCACCAGAGCGTTGTGGAGTTGTTGGATTGTGTATTTGATGAGTTTGATGAGGGAAATCAAGAAATCCCATGAGCCTCCGTAGCGTAGCTTGGAGCAGCTCACGGCTTTGCTCCGCCGTTCTAAAAAATATCTTGCACGGACAATTAAAGGTAACAAACCTACTCCTAAAACTATAGGGATTATGGCAATGGGCCAATTTGCCAAAATGTTGAACTATCGCTTTAAAAAAGAAAATGAAGATATAAATAATTTAACAAGTGACTGAATAAATAAAACATATTCTTATCAAGAATAAAAGAAAACAGTCAAAGCAAACAGGTGCCAAGGAGCTGCTGTAACACTGCAGGTGGTAACTGACCGTTCCTACATCCACCTCTGCACTGCACTGACACGTCAGACACCTCAACACCAGCTTTACAACCCACAGCTCTTAGTTCCACAATAAAAGTAGTAGACCAGTGGAAGCTGAGCTGTTTCCACAGGAGAGTGTAAACGGTCTCATAGCTACTAATCACATCCAGTGTCATTAGAGCTGAACAGGATCCAGGCCGACTTTCACACTCTCTGAGGAGACTGAGGTGAAAACACTGCTCAACATCTGTCTGCAAGCTTCATCTGAACACTGGTAGCACTGATGGACAAGACACATTTAAGGATCCATGTATGATAGAGCTGCAGCAGGTGTGTGTGTGTGTGTGTGTGTGTCACATGACCATCTGCTCTGATCATTGTCCATACTGGTTCTCTGTGGGAGCCAAGCTTACACTGCCTACGAGCGGACTTGACACCTCTGAAACACACACACACATGCACGTTTACTGTACATTACACACACACACGCACGCTCTGTCTCCGCCAGTGTCCAGCTGCCACTATGTGGAAACAACAGTGACTGTGTGGTCTTCCAGCTGCCACAACAGCAGGATTAGCCAAAGTCCAGTGGCAGCCAAACAGGGCCGACCGAGGCCGTCTCATGTTGCTCCGGAGTCTGACTCCCTCTGCTCCGCCAGCCAAAGTTAACACTTCACTGTACGCCGCCGAAAATAACATAGTGCTGATCAAAGGGCTGAGGCGAAACAGAACGTGTTGAGGTGCGTTCAATAACAAGCTAGTGTTTCAGAGAAGTTAGTGGCCATCTGTGGATTGAGGTTTGGGATCTAACACTTGCACACAGGGAGGAAACGCATAAAAACCAGAGGAAACCTGCCAATACAGCTCAACACTGACAACTGCTAGTGTGCATTTTTTTTAAATAAGATCATAAAATAAAGTGAAACCATTTGCAACTCTCAGAGGTTAAATATATATATTTTTTTTTAATCAACTGCCACCTCATCTATGGGTTTAAAGATGTTGTCAACAACTTCAAGAATGGACTTTAACATTCACAAACTAAACGGCCTCTGCATGGACGCAGTTAGGACTAAGGCCTTACCAAATGAACCACTGGGGCTCCTGTACACACTGTTTAATTTCAAGTTCACATATCCATGAGATAATTTGTAGGTAGGGATGTCACCATTATAGATTTTATTGGTACGATTATTGTCAGAGAAATAATCACAGTACCACGAATGATTATTATGCATGAATTCATTTCAAACCCTATAAATGTGTAAAATCAAATATAGTCAAAATGTAATTACATCACTAATTATATACAAAATATTTGAATTATCTATTATTATATTACCAAATGTGTGAAATATTCAAGTCATTAATTGTCATCTATACCAAATGTTTAAAGGTATAATGTAGGAATTCCCCCCATCTAGCGGTGCGGTTGCATATCGGAATGTATTCTTGATGTTGCATTCACATGAAATCGGGCAGACGTCAGACAGACAACAGACGCTGCATGTAACAGGATAAACAAGCGTCTATGTAAACAAGTGACAATATGTTGTCATGGTGACGTCGTATTGTTTATCTGACCCACGTTTTACCATCTTTCTCTCATCGAGTAAAATGACATCGGTTGGTTTGCCGACGGCCGTCTGCCTGACTGCACCTGAATGCAACACCAGTGCCTCCGTCCTTCCTCACACTACACAGTGGTGACAGTTTTAACAGGCGCTACCTGGAAAACTTTCTCCCCGAGCCGACAGCTCCGCTGAGTTTCTATGGTTACCTACGGTCACGCTGCCACTCAAAGTGAAAAATGGCGATGCAACATGGCATAAATTGACATCAACATAATTTAAAGGGACAACAAGGAGTTTCTATTTGGTTAAAAAAAGTCTCACGTTAATGTGGATGAATCTTCGCTACCCACACTTGTTAATGGGCCCATTTTCGATAAATATATCGTTCTGTCTCTATCGTTATTTTGTTATTATTAGTGGTGGTGGAAATGCTGGTCGAGCCGACCAGCGTTTCCTTCGTGGCGAGTCATGAGAATAACGCAGCCAAATCGCCGTTTATGGTCGGAACTACTACGGTATGTGAACCGGTTGTTGTGTAACTTTGTTTTCGTTCATGCGAGTTGCATTGATCGGCCTATGGTTCTGACATAACCCTTTTTGGAAAGTGACAGTATTTAGGAATTTTTACGATTAATGAATAGTGGCGTTTAATACCGTGGTTAATTGTGAAAACAAGTAATCGTGACATCCCTATTTGTAGCTTTTTGGTTACAGGCCCTAAAAGCTTCTCAGTGTAGTTTTACATCTCCTCTCTCTGGATCTCTCTGAAGTTGGTGTCAGCCAGTCAGAAGAGAGGAGGCTCTGGAGCATTTAGTTGCTGGAGATGAGAACAGTCTGGGCTGAGGGATGGCACCGACAGATGACATTTGTCGGCCTGTGTGACTGAGCTCGAGCAGACGACGCGGAGATACAAGTCATTCTGAATTGCGATGTGAATTAATTCCAGGCAGCCGTGGGTAGCAGGCAGCAGAGTGACATGTGCCCTTTTAGTCTGACTGACGACCAGACAAGCTCCTGCAGTCTGGACCATCTGTGAGGGGTTGACTGTGTGTGTGTGTGTGGGGATGACGGGCCGACATAAGGACGTAGCTGCAGTCGAGGAAAAAGAGGGAGAACCATGAACTGAGTGGACCGGAAAGACCTGATGGGACTGGGAGACAAAAATGACACCGGGTTTCCTCAACACACACCTACTCACTTGTTGTTGGTCTTAAACAAGCTTAATATTGTGTCGACACTGGTAAAGGTGATCAAAAAGGTCAAGTGTTTTGGTAGGACAAAACAATACAGATAATAATGACACCTTAGGTTGTGAGAAACTGACAATTTTTCACTTTGTTCTCAGAGACCAAGCTGTTATCAGCAGATCAATCAATAGCGGCTATAATTAGTGGTGTCTAAAATTAAGGGAATGTCAGAGGTGGAGCAGAACGAATTGAGCCCAGTTTTAGGTCTCTGTGCTGGTCTTAGTCACAAAGAAACCTGCCTCTGTTTTTCATACAAGCTCACAGTGGGTGGTAGCCTGTGACTCAACACAGCTCATATCAAAGCCGTTTGATTTCAGGCTTCGCTCGTCCTCCCCTTGTTCCAGAGAAATTAAGAAAAACCAGGCTGGTAACTTAAGTTTCATCCAGTAGCTTGTCAGTGTTTGATTTAGACTTGCAAAAACAATAAATCAACATGGAATAGGAAGAAGAAAAAAAAGCCACAGGGACAAGAGGCGGATTTCCAGCGAGCGGTGTAAGTAGGTGTGCTGCTGGCTGCCGTGGAAGGTTTCACAAGAGTGACTGATGGAGAGATGAGCTCTGGCACAAGTTCAGGATTGAACTGGCGGCGTGGCGTCACGCCGGTGTTGACTGATTCGCAGCGTGAATGTCACCCAAGCCTCGAGGGGGAAGTTCACTTTCTAATGAGGCGAGAAAAGTTCAGAAACGACGAGAAGGGTGGGGTGAGGCAGCACAGAGAGAGAACTACACTCAACCACGGCCCCGTTCACACCTCCTCATTTCTGCACTTTATTTTGAAGGATCAGATCAGGGTGATGATGACCTCGTTTGAATTTGCACAACTAATAAACTGACAAAAACCAAACTAAACTCAGTTTTCTGCTTTGTTTGTGAGTTGTTGGTGCTACACCATCAGCTCTGCATGTGATGCATTAAAAACTGTAAAATGCTTTTGCTGTGAAACATTTTTGTTCATTTTGTTCCCTATTAATACACTGTTCTGTACCAATTTGTAGGGAAACATTTAAAGCACTTTGAATGTTGTGGGCTCAGGGCCGTACGAGGAGAATTTGAGAAGTGCGATTTAAATGATTTCATCCCATTCACGTGTGTGTGTGTGTGTGTGTGTGTGTGTGAGGACGAGACAGGAAACCAACCAACCAAGCTGGTGAGAGGAAGTCTTGAAGCCACAACCTGTCTTGAACGCTGCTGAGTGATCGCGCTCCACGGACACAAAGGTGTCAGCAGGTGTCGTGTTTTTGTCCGACCGTCAGATCTTCACTTTACCGTCTCGTGTGACCACAGAGTGAATCCTGTACGTTTTTTTCCCCCTCTTAAACTAAAAGATAATTACTGGATTATCTAAAAAGTTGTTGATTTATTTTCTGTAGGTTAGGTGACTAATTGTTAGAGCCACAACCTGCACTGACTCTTCTGGTTGTGGAGCTCTCTAGATCAGAAATGCCTGTGGTGTCTGTGCCAATCTGATACCACATCATTTATCAATAAACTTATTTTCACACCCAGACATAACGTCAGTTTTCACACTAGTGTCACTTCTTCTTTCTTATCTCAACCAAAAGCCTGTCCTCTGGCCTGCTGTTACTGCAGAGAGGACATTTAAAACCTCAAATATACTGTCCTATAATGTCCTTATCAAACAAAACACTAGAGAAGTGTGAAATACAGGATCTATAATACTAGCGATATGTTGACCCACTGAGGGTTTCTTGAAAAACTTTCTGCAGCTGCTTCCTGCTGAAATATCCATGATCAGTACAGAGCGCTGGAGGACTTTTTCTAGGAAACAGCTGCAGGAAGTGTTATGTTTGTATTAAAAGCAAACTCACATGGCAAACATCTGCTTTCTAGCAAAGTACTGATTGCTGGTGTTTTTTACTCTAATTCACATAAACAGAAACACATTGAACTTGCTGAGGGCTCTGGTGAGGTTAACATGAAGGTGATGCCTGACTTGGAGCAGTGTGAGGGGATGAAGAGGAAAAGAAAGCATCATTACGAGATTATAATTTTTCTAAATTTGTTAAACAATTTTAACATTTTCCATCTATAATCCTACACTTTTCACAGCCCAGCATCACTTGGTTTGAAGGAAACCACTGTCCTGTGTAACACACATCAGCATCACCTTCACTGTAAAAACGAGGTGTATTTTAACAGACCAACTTCCATCAGGCTGATGGGCCCTGACTTCACTGTTGAAGCAGTAAAAACTAACTAAACAACCATGATAAGTGTAATAAAATAAAACAATAAAAGCCCAGCTGAGCTACATGAGCTGTGCTGCCTGTAAACAAACTGTCCTCCTCCTCTCCACCAGTGGACCCAGTGTAGGCCTCTCTCTCTACAGACCTGTCCTCTGAATCCATCCGGCTGAGCGGCTCTCCATCCGACGAGGTGAGCTCCACGCTGGCCCGTCTCTTGGTGCCGTGCTCGGCTCTCTCCGCGGTCTTTGTGCGGTCGCTGGGCAGAGAGGAGGACACGCTCTCCCCCTCTCTTTGTTCTTCCTTCAGCACCCGGGAGCCCTCTTGTGCGGAATCAATGCTACTCGCCAAACTCCCCTCAACGGGACTTTTCCCCGGTTCAGAGAGTTTCCCCGCGGGTTCCCCCTCCTCCTCCTCGTCGTCGTCGTCGTCGTCTCCCTTTTCGGCCGGAGAAGCGGTTTCTTTGTCGGCTTCAGAGACGGGAGCCGGGTCGTCCCCGTCGCGGCCACTGTTCACGTCCATTCCTGCTCTCTTCTCGTTGTTGTCGCCCGGTTCCTGTTTGGGGTCCGGCACGGCCTGTTCCTCTGTGCCGGTTTCTGCCGTTTCGCCGGTGCCGTTTTGTTCCGCCGTCGGCTGAGAGTCTTGTTCGGCCCCTTCGGTCGTTATCTGAGCCATTTTGGATCGGCTCGGGAGGATATTTCGGTGATGTTCCCGTGGAAAAGTTGCCCTCTCGCTGCCCTCTCTCCTCCACTCACTCTGCTTCAAGCTACTACACAGCGGGGGGTTCGCGTGACGTCGGGGCCCCGCATGGTCAGAGATGCTTCACAGAGCGTGATGTGTCACTCCGTACCCGTAACACGAGTGCTGCAATAACTTTGATATTATGGACTTGAGAGAACATGAACAACAGAAACTACAAAATTATTCATTCTGCTTGGACTATTTCACATAGTTTACAACGTAACACGTGATGATATCTACAATAAAAACAAATGTAAGAATCTTTTAAATCCATAGCCTACCAATTTTGCTAATGTTACAATAAATCCTGATTCAGAGAGGCAAAACTTTAAATTATAGTCAGGTTGTCAAGGTTTTCTTTCAACTATCAGAGACTGAATGAACTTACAATTAATTAGAGGGGTGAAATATATCAGATTGGGAGCTGTGTGTAAATTATATATTCAACAATTGTGTTTAAATAATGTGTTTGCCAGTAAAATGTCAGAGACACATTATCAGCACATGTAATACGTGCAATTAAAAAAAGAAAAGAAAAAAGAATTACAGAACAATTAATTAAACAAGTACCATTCAGTTTGTTTACTGTCTCCAAGCTGAGGCTACAGATCTTTACAACAGCAGCAGCCATCTTGGTTAGTAACAACGCTTCAGCCACGCTCCTCTATCAGTCATCAGTATCAAACCCGCCCATTTTCGATCAATGGTTTTGATTGGTCCAGCACGAGCTTACTGATTGGTCTGGTTTGCAGGCAGGCTAATAAAAAAAAAGTGAGTGTAACATTGCACCACTAGGAGGAGTAGGCTGAGCTTTTTGCTGTAAAACGGAGTGAGTCATCTTCGTAAATCTAGAGGATCTCTGACATTGTGGCCTCTCAGCTCCACGTGTTCCGACAAACAGAAAAATGATCCAAGTGAAAAAGTGCTGAAAAGGCACGTTCTTATCTCAGCGAGGTGCATGTTCCTGAAGGAGCCGCTGCAGTTTTCAGCCCAGTTCATCCTCCACGACCGAAAACCAAGTCTGTCCACTCAGTCTGGACACTGTGGACCGACCTGACCTGAGGGGACAACTTGTTGCATTGAGATGAAGGCCTGCTGCTGCTGCACTGCACGGAGAAAAGATCCCTCCGATAACCACATCTGAGGTCTTAGGCCCCAAAATATCCACCATCGTACAGATGATTGAAATATACATAACAAATAAGGGTCAAATGTTAATTTTCTGTGCATGCACCCGCACGCGCACATGCACTGGTGCAGCATAAGGGATTGTTTTGCAGTGTATAAAAAGACACAACCCACTTACCAGCCTTTCAACCACATCACATGGCTTTTTTTTTTTCCAATAGGCTTTATTGTGTTTTATCAACATTGTCCATAGTGACTAATGGCAGTTAGTTAATGGCACATTTAAATTGTTTGTTGATTGACAGGAAATAAATTAATTGTTCACTTATTATCATGATCATTTAGTTTTTTCTCAAAGTCATGTTTGTAGGTCAGTGTGTCAGTGGATGGAGCAGGCTGCAGGTGTACATACATACATATTTTTAAACTAAATGGAGCCTGTAAATACTTATGTAAACCATGGTCCTGTGGGTCCACATGTTTGATAAGTGCCAGTATGCTCATTCAGCACACGTTTAAAGCTGGTTGGTTCCCACCCTGGGAACTCCGAGAGATCCCATGATGAATCCAAGGAGTCACCAAAAGCTCAAACAGTCAAAAAGAATTATATACGTAATACACAACTGTTAAATGACATTAAAGATGACACTTTATGGCTTTTTTCTAGGATTTGGACAGATACTTTCACCTCTCCTTACATACATACTTACATACATACTCCTACTGTCAAACAGAAAATAGAAAAATCCCTCTTGGGTGACTTGTCCTCAGCTGTATAATCTTCTCAACTTTATTCTGTTTTCATATTCCAAAGTCACATGTCAAATAAATGGTCAATAAGAGAAAAGCACTCGAGCAAAGTGATGCTAATTTGGACAAAAAGAAAAGAAACAGTACGAGCATGTTTTAAGAACATCAACATTTATTTCACATGATATAAAACAGATGGGTATGAACCTTTTGCATATTGACCCTAATAATATTAATAATAACCTCTTATAGTTATAATATTCACTCTTCTTTTCAGTGTGTACATAAATTATGCTATCTTGTTTTAGTTTTTAACTTTTTTTAATTTTTATTTATTTTTTTATTTTTTTACAGTTTATACATCTCTTTTTAAATTTCTTTTATATCCTGGAGCTCCATTGTCCGACTTATTGCTTCGTACATGTGCTATTCTCCGATTCTTCACCACCTGGGACAGATTCAAACCCAGAATGTCTCATCTGTGTCATGTCCTCAGCCTCTTTACTGTATTTCATCTAACTAATGTAAACCAAAGAGAGAAGAACAAAAAGAGACAGCTTAACAAAAAAAGCAGAGTGGAAATCCAAAACATTCACATACTGTGTGTGTCATCCAACAGATAATTATCACAACTTCTGCAAGATACTTAGTTCTGTCCAAAAATAATAAGAGGAAAACAGCAGCATGAAGTGGCACCTTGTTGAAGTAAAAACCTGCTTTAAGTTTGTTCATATACTTTATTTATTTATATATATATATATATATATATTTATTTATTTATTTATTTATATATGTATCAATCAATCTGTTATGTTGCAGGTGCAGAAAATAGAGTGATAAAAGGAGCCTCTGGTCTCAAATCAACACAAAGAATTAAAATCAGAGCAGGTTTAAAATCCAAGACCATCAGCGGTCACTTTGGGGTTAAAGTAAAGCACTGCATGTGTGTTGAGTTTTGGTGCTTAGCCCGTCTGCGTGCTCCTATATACAGCTGTACACTCCCCTCCAGCAGCTCAGTAACAGCTAACATCCCCTCCTCCAGACCAGAAGAATACTCTAATTTTAATCATTATTATGTTAAGCTGACTTTAATACTTAGTAAGGTATCAAAAGTTTTGATTATTGACATGTGTGTATGTATTTGGCAACATGTTTCTATGGAGCTATATTATCCCCAAAACAAATCGCACATACGGTCGAGATTGTGAAATGGTTTGGTTCTTTATACTTGTAGCTCTCTTTAATTAAAATAATTATAGATCTCTTTAAAAACAATGACAGGTAAAAAAAAAGAAAAAAAAAAAGAAAAGTGACGTCCAGTAAGACTTGGTGGTAACATAAGGCAATGACCAGCTGAGCCAAAGATAAAAAGGAATCTGCATGTTATTCATCCTGACTGAATGAATGTCAAAACAGTGGTGTGCACCTGAACTATCTGAACATAGTGATCAATATTAACCCATCTGCCTGTAGAGGGCTGCAGACAGTCCATATATATGGAGAAAATGTCTTATTCCTGACCAAATGTCACCATCTCAGTCAAAGTGTTGCAGGGATTAACTGTCCCCTTGTGTGTATTATTACCTAATGACCTCCCTGAAGTGGACACACTCCAAAGACAATTGTGTCTAGGATGTGTCCTTGTCACACGGCCGCCTCACCATTACTGGTGTCCTCACTCCAAGAGTCAGCTTGACTCTAACACCAGCTGTAACCTGTGGGTCAACTACATCATGCAAACATCTTCTGATCATCAACAGATACTGTCTATAAAAATAAAAACATCAGTGCAGCAAAGTCAACAGCTACAGTGGTCAACTCATTATTGATTATTTGTGACTGATCTGGGCACACCTGGTTTCAGGTGTGAACCAGTAGAACCAGTAAATCCTTAGCTGGCTGAAACAGATGTAGCATTATACAATGAACACTCTTTAGTTTAAGAAACAAATTGACACTTGAGCTCATCATTTCTAGCACTTCCTTTCAGTAAAGGAGCATGATGGGTAGTGCATAGCTGGCCAGTCACGTGGAACAGAAAGAGTTGTAGTTGCAATGTTTCAGTAACTCTTTTATAACTAAACCATTTCACAATCTCATGTTCATGCACAAATGTTGTGGGATAAATGTGACAACATGGATTTAATTAATGTTTAGCTTCAGGAAACATCAGTATGGACAGATCTAATAGGTGCTAAAGATACAGTACGTCTGCTGTTCTCTCTGTCTGGATGTTGTTGTTGTTGTTCAGTCCGTTAGCGCGGCCCGTCGCCCGCTCGCTCTCCGTCTCCGTGTGGGATGTAACAGTAGTATCAAAGTAGTTCTGTTGTAAACGCAGGAAGCCGTGGAGCATGCTCTGTGCAGGCTGGCTACATTTGGGCTCTACGGGATGCCAGTGTGGACGCCGAGGCCGACGTCGCTCACGTGTCGCTGCTCACCAAGGTGAATGTCTGCGCTGCAGGGGGGGAGGGGGGAGGAGAGAGGGCCAATCAGAGGAGAGGAGATTCACCAGATCAAATTACACTAAGAAAAGGAAGATCAAGCAACCTGAGTGGAGACAAACAGACTGACAGGTGGACCAGCAGCTTTGAAGGTTTACAGACACGTCATTAAAGGCACAGTACACATTTATTTTAGTCTGTGAAACTACATGGTAGGAACATACTGCTGGCTCCCATGGGTAGAATAACGGTGGTAAAATTTCTTAAATATTTGCTGAATGAGAAGATCAGCAGTCTGAACTGACTGAACTTCTATACCAGGCCAATATATTTTACTATATTTGACAGAAATCACCATGGTATCAATCTTCTCTTCTAAAAAAAACTAAACAAATACACACTTTCCCACTTTCTAGCTCTCCAAAAAAAAAAACTTGCAGTTTCATTATTTATCCACTAGAGGGTGGTGTCGATTCAGCTTGAAAGCCACATGTTTCATTAGACAGTTCTTCTATTGAGGCTCCTCACTCAGAAATATCATCATCTGTTCTCTTTTTATTCTCCTCAGTGGCAGCCATTATCAAGATGTACGTGTGTAAGTATGGCAGTTAAATGTAGATGTTCCCTTGTGTGTCTGGGCCTTAACACAGCCAAGATGAAGATGAGGAGTGAAGACAGGCAAGCTCCACTAAGTTCTACTCAACAGTCTGATTTGTCACAAGTAAACTTCAAACACACCCGTGACATAAATCAGTGCAAGAGAAGGTGCACACACAGTATTACATACATGCACAGTGAAACAACACCACTGATATGCTACGTTCAAATGCAGACGCCGGCTTTGCGGTTAACAAACAGACGTGAGATTGATATCAACGTTTCATCTGTGCCCCAGAAGATCCTGACATGATGGTTTACACGCTGTTTCTTTCAGGCTCTGCTCTAAACTGCCTTGTCATATTGTCGAGAATACAAATCTGCTTTTATGAATTTATTCATCTTTTGGCCTACAGACTAAAAATATCAGAATATCAATATCAGCATGTGTAATGATGACAGAATATAAACTTCTAATGTAATTACTTAAATTTCAAGGAGGATCAAGGGCTTAATAGGTCCCATATTGTATGAAGGTAGATGTTTATATTAAAGCTCCACACAGTGTAAAGGTAGATGTCCGTGTGTTTCTATGTATATCATGAAAGTCTCAAAGCCTCAATCCACAGAGAAATGCACACAGCCTGTATTCGGAAGAGAAACTGAGCCTTAAAACCAGCTATCAGGACTTCTGTGACTTTGTGATGTCACAACAATGCAGTCACTGAGCCCCGCCCACTTGAGCCCACCATCTAACCTTGCAGGATTTGTCTTCTTTGGTTTACCAGCAATCTGCTACATATTTATGATATTACTCAGAAAACAAACAGCCAATCAGAGCAGAGACTCAGAGCCTCTTCTCTTCTGATTGGCTGACACTGACCTGTTGTCACTAGAGCTCCAGAGTGAAGCCTGAGAGAGGAAATGTAAGACTACACTGAGATGGTTTTTGGTTCTTAAAACCACAAATATTATCTTCTTGTAAATATTTTAAAAAAAACCAGACGCCAGTTATGGAGGGCGTCTTGACTCACAAGCCAACATGTTGTTGTTGTTGTTGTTGTGTTTCTTGTCGTCTGCTGTAAACTGGTTGTAAGAGTCCAGGCTCTTCTCCAGCTTCCCCTCCCTGCTGGTCTGCTGCGTCAGCTCTCCCTCCTCCTCCTTGGGCTCTGGGCTGGGTGTCTCAGGCTCAGGAGTCTGGAAGCTACAATCAGCACAACATGTCACACTGATGCTAAAAAACAAAACTGCTACATCATATTATGCATATGTGGGATCTCTCTACCCCTTATTTCACTGAATGTGAAATACTTTTAGTGATTTATCACACCAAAATGCAAATACAGACATGCCCGGTCTCTTTCTATCATAGTTTTCAGTCTGCAAACTTATTTTCAGTAGCAGCAGGCGTCCGTTTTTCATCTCATCATTAACATCATCAATCAGCAATGATTTGGTCCAACACGTCAGAGGGTAACATACAAAGGCTGCAGGTAGCTCAGAATAAGGCTGCTCGAATCGTTCTTCAGTGCCCTTATAGAACAAGGGTAAACAAAATGAACAATCAGCTGGCATGGTTAAGTGTCAAATTGCATTGTTCTCGTCTTGTAAAAAATGTCACAAAAACAAAAAACTGTTTATTATAGAGCGATGGTTGCATGGAATTCTCTGCCGAGATTTTTGATGCGAGAAGGTAGTGCAGCCTCTTTTAAACAGGGACTAAAGATGTATTTGTTTTTACAAGAGGGAGTGACTCTCTGACCATCAGAGACGGTTGCATGTCACAAATAATGCATGATTTCTGTTTCTTTGTACTTTAAGAACAGTTTGTACATGAGATGTGAGCTTTTTATGTTTTCTGTTACTGTTGTCCACTGTATGTATGATGATGATATGTGTTGAATGTTCTGTGTTAAATTCTGAAACAGAAATGTTTGTAAGATGTTTTGACCCCAGGAAGAATAGCTGCTGTCTTGTACTGCTAGGGACAGAGCAGAACTTCATGTCCTGGTTGACTGAAGTGTATTTTTAGGTTATGTTTCCTTAGATAAAACACAAACACGCCTTCATCAATCAGAGCGAGTGAGTCCACCTACCACAAGCCCCCTGTCGCGTCACACTCGGACACACACCCCCTCCTCCCCCCTACCTGTTCTCAGTGGTGGTGTTTGTGGGGGAGCTGGTCAGATCTTGCTCTCGGCTCTCGTCATCCTCAAACGGCTCCAGGTTGACTATCTCTACACGCTGAGGCTGCGTGCCCAGATCCACGATCACCACCCTCTGACTTTCACACAGCTGGAACACACACACACACACGTATACAGTCTATATATATACAGTATAGCCTACAGTATATATGAGCCGCACTGGTATGACATTTAGCTCCTGCTATTCAAAGCAAACTGTACAAGCCTTGTACAAGTTGAAAGTGTTTTTTTTTATTTGACTGACATAAAAAAAAACACTATAGAGAATTATATGTAGATATTTGCAGCTTTGCAATATGTATATTAATATCCCTTACAGAAAAAACAGAGGAACTTCACATGTGATTCACATGAAAAATTTTGCACATGGGAAAGATGTGGTTTTGGTCCAATTTTAGGTGAATCACATGTGAATTCCCATGTGAACCCCTATTCCACATGCGGTAACGTGTTTTCCACATGTGCTCTACATGGTAACACATGTGATCACATGTTACCACATGTGAAAATGAAATGCAAATAACATGATTCCCATGTGCAAAATTTTTCACATGTGAATCACATGTGAAGTTCATGTAGTTTTTCTGTAAGGGATGTATATTAAAGCAGAAGTAAGCGATCCGGTGGTTTTGGCTAACTTCTTGTCAGGCGATTGGAGTTAGCAGTCCCCGCCCTCGTCCCTACGTCACCACATTCACGCACATCCCTTGGCTGCACACACAGAGAGGACCGCCCCTTTATGCCGTTCTCTCTCCTCATTGGATAAAGGTTGTAGGATACAAGGAAAGTTTTCTCCTTGGCTTACAGCAGAGCAGAGTGACTGACAGACCCGTGTTTCAGACCAATCACTCTATGTAAGTGATTGCTGTCGGAAGATAGAACTATTTAAGACTTATATCAACACAAACATTCTGCTTACTTCTGCTTTAAATGTAATCAGATAGATGACATATTTATAAAAAGAAAGAAAGAAATGACAGGAGTAAGTGTTTGACTGCTGTGGACTGAGGCTGCTGTTCAGTGTGTGGCCTCTGTGGATCTCCAGGGTGGCATTCCGCTCGGGAGCAGCCCAGACCCAGCTCTCAATCCCGGCTGAATCCAGCAGATAAACCTTTTAAAGCCAACCTGGCTTCCTCCACATTTCCCACAAATCCTCCGTTATTGTCCCAGATTACATTCAGAGAGGCTGCGGCCACTGTGGCTGATTAGCTGCCGCGTAGCCGACGGAGCTGGATTACAGGCGCTGAATTGAACAGAGTACACTGAAGAGATGTAATAGAATTCCTTTGATTCTCCACCACCTGCTGCCTCTGCAGCCTGCAGCCCACTGCACCAGCTCCTCCACCACTTCACTAATTGCTGACTTCCACATCTACAGTTAACATGCATCCTATTACAAGTGATGTTCATGAGCCAGTTCCTACTTTAATCATGTCTTTTTTTTCTATTTCCACAGTGTGTAGAAATAACACGGCTAATAACTTGAGATTTAAACTCTAACAATGAATCCATCTTATTAACACACAGTATGTGTGTGTATCAAAGCCTGATATATCCTCTTCCTCTGAGCCATTGACTCAGTCCCACACACACACACACCATCCTGCTGCCAAAAACACTCAGCAGAGCATCAAATGCGTATTAATCCGCATCTGAAAGTAGTTCCAAAAACAAACGCACAATTTTTTCCCACTTGAGTAATGTTTTTTTTTTTTAAACAGCTACTTTATGACCCTTTTAAAGGGACAACGAAGAGTTTTGGAAAAGCGAAGCGTTTTCACACTACATTTATGAGCCTCCGCGCGCACCGTGAAATTCTTTGACCGGCGCAAGACGGACTCATGTTTTCATTCATCAAGAATTAAAGTCAGAGGTTCGAAGACGATCACATACCGTCGTAGTTCCGACCATAAACGGCGATTCGGCGGCGTTATTCTCATGACTCGCCACGAAACCGAAAGTAAGGAAACGCTGGTCGGCTCGACCAGCATTTCCACCACCACTAATAATAACAAAATAACGATAGAGACAAAACAATATATTTATCGAAAATGGGCCCATTAACAAGTGTGGGTAGCGGAGATTCATCCACATTAATATGAGACTTTTTTATTGTTGCGGAATTTTTCGTTCTGCCGATGGAGAAACTCCTCGTTGTCCCTTTAATGGAGAATATGATGGAATATTAAAATAAACAGTCTATCAGTAAATTGTTTTTCAAGATCAAGGGTTTAATCTTCATGGGAAAGAAATGTTTAGTGAAATGTGTAGGAGACCTCACTGTGGTGGCCTACCTCATCGTCTAAGCTGTTGGTCTCAGCCTGTGGCCCCTTCACACTCTGCAGGGTCACACTCCGGCCCTGCTGACCTTCCTCACACTGGCCTTTCCCCTCCTCCGCTCTCAGCAGCTCCTGCATGTGGACAGAGAATCTGGTCATCACCCCTTTGCACTTAACTTTTATCCAGGTCTTTTGTCAAATGTATGTTTGCTTTGGGTGTTTGCCAGCAGACTGAACGAACAAATTGAATGTGACAACGACATAAACAACTTAATTAAATATCCCAAGGACCTGTACTGCAGTCGGTCTGTCTGTGCGACTCCCAGCGGCCTCAGCTGCCCTGCACTGCTCCTTCAGCTGCTGCAGAGCTGCTTCCAGCTCCAGAGGGTCGGCACAGGCTCCCTCTGCCTGGGCCCGGCTCTACACACACACACACACACACACACACACACACACACACACAGACATAGACACACACACACACACACACAAGCTACAGTAATTGATTTCATTAATTAAGGATAGTTCACCCAAAATTGAAATTTCACTCATTATCTACTCATCCTCATATCGACTAAGGGCTGGGAGAAGTTTCAGAGTCCTCCGTGTCTTCTCTGAGTTACAGGGGGTCTCGGCGTAGCAGTGCATGTCCATATAACGGTTGCAAATGGATACCAACTGTCTTCGTAACAAAAAGACACACCAAAAAACATCCAAATACCTCCATGCTGCTCGTATGTAATGTCCGTCTTGTATTGAAGCCCCGAAATGCGAAATTGTTCAGAAAAAAATTAAACAAGTCTATATTTCAAGCTTGTTTGTAGCGGAAGCTTCTCGGAGCTCCTCTTCCCGGTTCGTCAAATTTGGACGAACCAGTGTCTGTCCTCTTCCCAGTTCGTCCAAATTTGACGAACCGAGAAGAGGAGCTTCGAGAAGCTTCCGCTACAAAACAAGCTTGAAATATAGACTTATTTAATTTTTTCAGGACAATTTCGCATTTCGGGGCTTCAATACAAGACGGACATTACATACGAGCAGCATGGAGGTATTTGGATGTTTTTTGGTGTGTCTTTTTGTTACGAAGACAGTTGGTATCCACTTGCAACCGTTATATGTACGGTATATCTACGCCGGGACCCCCTGTAACTCAGAGAAGCCACGGAGGACTCTGAAACTTCTCTCAGCCCTTAGTCCACATGAGGATGAGTAGATAATGAGAAATGAAATGAAATTTAAATTTTGGCTGAACTATCCCTTTAAACACCAAGATCGTGTTTCTAAGCTAAATCAGTACAGGTTTAGATGTTTGTGCATGTGTTGTGACATCACCTGCAGGATAATAAAGGGGTTGTCTTTGCTGAAGGAAGGCGAGCGCGATGGTGTTTCCCTCTTCCTCTCCCGGAGCGACGAGGCTTCCTGGTTTCTCCTGATCCTCTCCAGCTGCTCCTCCACACTCATCCTCGTCCTGCCCACCTCTCGCTCCCCGAAGCCGATCTGATCCACCGCACTCCTGGGTCGGTCCTGCACAGGAGCACAGAAGCAAAAAAAAACCCACGCTTACATCCTCTCCTCTGGATTGATGCTTTTTTTTTAGAATCACAAGCATTAGCGCCGGTTGGGCAGTTTTTAAATCTTCGAGTTGATGTTTTTCGAAGCTGCCCGACCTTTGCTAGGCAACGCTGTCAGCATGTTGTCTGCTTTGTCGAGTTAAACACTGCAGCAAAAGGTTCACAGTCAGCATGTGCAACTCTATCTGAGGGTGTTGGAGCAGAGCAGGTAGAACAGCCTCTCTTTCAACAACAAAAATGGTTAAATTAAACACGACTTTATCCAGATGTGCTGTTTCTGGCCAATATGTGAAACTGTGGAACCACTGGAAACAACTGACATGGTCTGGTCCTATCTACGTTGTTCCTTATTTCAACTGTCAGCTTTTTGCTTTTCTCCTACTCTTGGTTTATTTTCCATAGTTGTGTCTTCTATATCTTTTAATGTAGAAAAATCTGTTTTTAATTCACCTGTCTTTTTGACAGCACATTCCCCTTATATTGTATTCTATATTTAGCTTTCCTGCTGTGGAGACGCTGCCTTTAATATAAGCTCCCTCTCTGATGTTAAATCAAATAAAATACACCAATGGTGTCATCTCATCAGTCAGTCAGCCAGTCATTGGTTCGACTGATGTCCCCCCAAAAAGCTTGTTTTTTGTGGGTGGGTTCTGGAGAGATGGTGCTGGGTGTAAATATTACTTCATATGTTAAAAGGTTCTCTGTTGGGTTCTGGGTTCTGATTCTCACAGCTCTTAATTGACATGAGGGTGAGTAGATAATGAGTGAAATTTGAATTTTGGGTGAACTATCCCTTTAACACTTTATGTTGTGTTGTGGGTAGAAGCTTGAGTTTGGACCAGGAAAGAAAAACGGTTCTCCTGTGGGGACAAGCTGAGAGAGCTGTCTATAAAACCTGATTATCTGAGATATTTCAAACAAATAGTTTTTTTCTTTGAATGGATTTATTTTTCTTCTGCTCTGTGCAGCTTTAAGAAGTGATTGTGTTTCCCAGCCGCTGCTGGTTTTGTACATTTATTCAGACACCATGCCAGGAGCAGCAGGACAAGATTAAGTAGAGCAGAAACCTCCACCAACTGTGATTAAAGACTGACAGATTTAAGAAAGAAAAAGAAAATATATATATGTCTAATAAATAAAAGCACATAATGAAAAGAAGACAGTATGTGTGAAGGCTAAATCAACACAGAACACAGGGAAGAGGCTTGAAGAGGAAATGCAGCTCTGCGATGAGGAGAACTGCAGTGAAGCTGAGGGGAAAGGGGGAACAGATTCACTATCAGGCGACACTAGCAAAACGTGAATGTGCAGAAATCCTCTGGGCTGTTTCTGACACATCTGTGGATTAAAATCGACCCATTTCATCTAAACACGTTTTGTGCCTCTGTTGGTGCTGAAGGCAAAACTTACTGATCTGGATTCAACTTTCTTGGTCTTCCTCAAGGTGACGTAGGAGGCGATGGTGGAGGACTCAGGAGGGCTCATGGGAGATTTGGTCCTGGGAGGGACGATACCCACCGGGTAGGGGGGCACTGTCGGAGAGACGGCGTGGAAAGCTGTCACTTACACATTCGCAAACAAACACTGCAGTCAGGCTAATTGCTCATGATGTGGCAGAACATTTGGCCACGCTCCATTTCACAGGAAATGAAAAACATGTTCAAAAAAACAGGAGAAAGTCAGGGACATCACCACTCTCTTGTTTTGAAACATAATCAGTTTGATCAGTGTCTCAGTGCAATTACAGCAGCGTAAAGCCACATTATAAACATAACTGCAAGTTTCCTTTACAAATAAGAATACGAAGAATGTGACGCCACCTCACCAGCTGTAAACACCTGTCAGTTGCTGAAGGAAACTTTCAGTATTTTACAACTAGAGCCTTATTGTCTGATTTACAAGTAGCCTACTGGTAGCAAGAAATCTCCAGAGACAGTTTTGATTATATATATGTGATGTCACAACAACAGTCAAAACTCTCAGGTATATCACAGCACAGCTGGGCCCAATTGTTTCGCAATGTTTCACCTGAAATTTGCTCAATTTTTCAAGTGTTACTCAGAAGTCAGCCAATCCGAGGAGAGGCTCAGACCCTCCTCTTTTCTGATTGGTTGACTGAGCTGAAACTACACTGATGGCTTTTCTGAAAACCACAGACACGTCTTGCTGTGGTTAATAAACAAAAAGTGTAAAACATTGAATTAGACATGAAACGCTAACTTGTCTACATTTAGGAAAAAGTCTTGAAATGTGTTTTTGGAGGAATATCAGTGAATACGTGGAACAGCACCAGCACCTTTATTGGCTGCAGTGTCTTTACTCTCAGCAGTGGTCTCTGACTTGTCCTTGTCCTCGCCGTTGGCCTCGTCCACTTCCTCCTTCACCGTGGTGAGTTCAGGCTCGCTCTTATACAGCCGATAGTCTGGAGCTTGCTGCGAGGAGGAGAGAGTGATGGCTCAGGGTCAGAATACACACCTGTAGTCAGACCTGCTGTCAGTCACATACACACACACTCACACACACAGGCACACACATCTACAGGAGGCATTTTTTCTCCAAAAATAAAAGAGTGAACCTCCTCACATGGTTGATTTGGATCAATTCTTAATGCTGCTAAAGAGTGAAAACCTTGTATTTCCCAAATGTCCCATTTTACTGATCTGAAAGAGGGTGGACATTTCAAAATAAAATGCATTCTAATATACAGTAGTGAAAATAAACTCCTATTTTACCAAGGAAAGTTGTATTTTTGCACTTATTTACAAAGCATTATGCTTTTTTTTCTTTAAAATGAAAAATATTCTTCCAAATTTTTAACTTTTTCTCAATAATAAAGGCTTTACTCTCAAAAATGTCAGCTTTCTATCCTTGGTTGACCACACTGATCTCACAGGAAATGACATATACTGTAAAATGTAAGAAAACAAGACACAGTATGAATAAACTTCAAAGCCACACAATCGAACGCCACTGTCACAACAATACAGTTCCACATGTATGGAGCAGTACAGGCTTGAGGGTGACTCTGCAGGTGAGTGACGGTGGCGACTGGATGGAGCGGGGGAAAAACAGAGGGAAAGTGAAACGTTGAGATGAGTTTGTCCACAAACGGCTGAGGGGTGAGTCACTTCATGTGTGTTAATTGAGTCTTGAGGATGGAGCTGAGGATGATGGAGATGGATTTAAAAATGGCGGTGGAGTTGAGGGAGTTCAGGTGGGCTGATGGTCAGGTGGGCGGAGTCAGGAGACATGGTGGGGGGGGGGCGGTTCTTACGCTGTGCGCTCCGTTCCTGGAGCCGGCCTTGCGGTCCTCGGGGCGGTGCGTGTGGGGGGGCAGGCGGCTGCCGGGGTGTGAGTGGTGGGGGAGCACGTGGGGGGGGCGCTCTGACGAGTCGTAGTACTGGGGGAGGGGCGGGCGGGGGGGCACGCTGTTGCCCTCCTCCAGAGGACTGAGGGGCAGCAACGTCACTGCCTGTTGACAGTCAACACAGGAGGGGGGTGGGGGGGTAAATCATCAGCTGTTACTGCTCTGTGCTGCTGGGGAGGAGTGACTTCAAGAGGAACAAGCAGGATTCTTCCCGTGGCTATGCTACCTTCATTAAAAAGCTCCAGAGTAATTGTGATAGTTAAAGGGATAGTTCAACATTTTGGCAAATTGGTCTATTGCCATAAGCCATAGTCTTAGCAGTAGGTTTGTTACCTTTATTTGTCGGTGCAAGCTATTTTTAGATCGGCGGAGCAGAGCCACAAGCTGCTCAGAGCTATGCTACAGAAGCTAATGGGATTTCTTGGTTTCCCTCATCAAACTCATCAAATACACAATCCAACAACTCCAAAACGCTCTGGTGGACAAGTTGTGACCTGCACGTTCACCACGCTATGAGATAATAACAGAACGTTATGAGACATTTGCCAAAATGTTGAACTATCCAGGGGCGGTGCGTGGCGCAGTGGGTAAAGTGGCCGCCCCATGTAGAGGCACCAGTCCTCACCGCAGGCGGCCCCAGTTCGAATCCTGCATCGGGCAGACCTTTCCTGCATGTCATCCCCCCTCTCTGCCTCCCCCTTTCCTGTCTATCTCTACTGCGTGCTATCAAATAAAGGCAAAAAGCCAAAAAAATATACTTAAAAAAAAAAAAGTTGAACTATCCCTTTAACTACATGACTTGCAACTTGTTACGAGTGAACATCAGTGTAGCACCTGGCCGCCGCCCCGGTGTCCCAACTCATCTCTGCGCACCGCTACACAAACACGCTCCGTAACCCACAATCTTTTGTTTATGACAGTTAAGACTACACAAATATACACGTCGTAACACCGTATATGTTATATAACGTTATCCACGCTCCATGAATTGAGTTTTTGCTGGTTTCGTTAAAAACAAATGCACATGGCCAGGACGAGGGTTACCAAAACAGAGAAAAAAGCGATCAGACTTGGATAGTTCCTCTTTAAATACTCTAAAGTGTCTCCTCCATGGTGCTGTCTCAGGGATAAACAGCTGGTGACCTGTATGATGTCTGGTCAGCGAACACACCACACCCCTGCTGGTACAGTAGTGCAGAGTCATCCTCCCTTTAAATAGGGCTTCAAGAGAGACACAGGCATGTTTCAATCAGCTGAGAGTGAGTGTTCTTACTTCGTTCTTCTGGATGCTGGACAGAGGTTTGGACCCTGGGAAATCTGCTGGTTGCAAGGAAGGTAGAGAAAAGAGGGGGTATTAACATCCAGAACAAAAAGATGTATAGGACAAGTTTCCTTTCACATCTCTCCAATGAAAATAGTTTTTAAATAGAAAATGTTAGGACTTGATAAGTCACAGTTACAGACTGGACAGTGTTTAATGGGGAAATGACAGAACTACCCAGAAAGTCATATCATTCTTGTCATAGTCAATTTTATCCTTGGGGAAAGACAGTGGACCCCCCACCCCCACCGCTCAGTATAAATCAAATCAGACGGATGTGAAATGAATCAGAGAGTGTGTCTGTGTCTGTGCAGACTCACTGTTGTCTGTGCATCTCTGTGGTTTGTTCTTGGCCAGAGCCTCCATCACGTCCTGGATCCTCCACAGCTCCTTCTGGATCTGGATGTGCCGCTGACTTGGAGGCTCTGTCTGAGGATACAAACAAACACACACATACAGATGATGTTAAAGGCTTGATCACAGCAGACAGAGAGTGTGTGTGTATGTGTGTGTGTGTGTGTGTGTATGTATGTGTGTGTGTGTGTGTGTGTGTTACCTGTGGGCTGCCCAGGGCTTCCAGCTGCTCTAACAGGTTGGACTTGGCCTGAGTGACGTCGGCCTCCAGCCTGTCGTACTCCCTCCAGGAACGCTCCAACTCCTGGAACCAGGACAGGGTTACACTGATGTGTGTGTGTGGTTGTTGCATAGTTGTATGTGTAAACCATGGGTAATATATTCTGTGTATTATGCTCTGTGCGTATATGGACATGTATGTGTAATTATGTTCTCTGTGTGTATGTGGATGTGTGCGTACACTACATGTGAATGTGCAGGTGTATGAGTACCATGTGCTCGCTATATGCATGTGCGGTTTTAGATGCAGCTGTGTCAGCACTTGTGCCCAAGACAAGTTTCCTGTCAAGGACTAATAAAGTATATCTTAAAATTAAAAAAAAAAAAAAAATCTCCATAATAGTGTTCTTTAGACTTTATGCATTTGTTTTATTGCTGATTATTGACTATAATCTCATGTTTTTGTGTACATCTTTCTTTTAAACACTTGACCTGTGTGCCTGTGTATATTGTGTATTGTGTTTGGTAACATTTATTGTACTTTTTTGACCTCTGGGCACACTAAGTGGCCTACAATTGGCTCACCTGAAGCCCATCCAACTAATGACAGAGGTGTGGTGTCATCAGGCCTTCAGCCTATATACCGTATGTATATGCCTGCCACTTGTCATGCCATTTGCCTGAGGAAGACCACATTGGTCGAAACGTTGTAAGCAAGTAGGCTATCCAATAAATGGGAGCTTTAATTCAGTGTGCGGATATTCCCTTTTTTCTTTGCCAACATTTTTTTACACCACATTCTTTAAAGCAGAAGTAAGCGATCCAGTGGTTTTGGCTAACTTCCTGTCAGTGGATGGAGTTAGCAGTCCCCGTCCTCGTCCCTACGTCACCACATTCACGCGCATCCCTTGGCTGCACACACAGAGAGGACCGCCCCTTTATGCCGTTCTCTCTCCTCATTGGATAAAGGTTGTAGGATACAAGGAAAGTTTTCTCCTCGGCTTACAGCAGAGCAGAGTGACTGACAGACCCGTGTTTCAGACCAAACACTCTATATAAGTGATTGCTGTCGGAAGATAGAACTATTTAAAACTTATATTAACACAAATATTCCGCTTACTGAATATGAAAAATAACTTTGACCCCATTTGAACTTATGAGGTGTTTTGTGTCCAACAAGCTCATGCGGCTCAATAAGGGCAAAGCCAAAGAAATCTGTGCTTATGAAGAGCCCCCCCCCCCAGCACAGGCCAGTGAATCAGGGTGTTATCTGTGATTCTGACCTGACTTCACATCACAACACAACACAACAAAAATGGCCTCCAGCGTCTCATAAATATAACCAGAGGAAGCAGCTTCATGACTCAGTGCTCTGTGACGCAAAACAACATCAATGGCAGGGTTTAATTGAGGTTTGTGTGAGTGTGGAGACCACGTTGTTGACATTATTCCAGATACAATACGGATCTTTTGATTTGCTATGATTTATTACAAATTAGACTGTGTGGATTGGATTGTGTGGCCTTGCCGCAGGTTCAGGTTGTAGTTAATCCAAAGATCAGGTCAGTCCAGTCATAAAAAAATCAACATTTGACGGGCAACAGGTGAGTGAAATCATGTTTATGAGAAAATATGAATAATGTTCCATAAAATGTCAACATATTTCAAGCTTCATTCTCATCAGACTCCGTGTTTAAAGTTCTGAATTCATGATAATGAGTTTTGAAACATTTTATGTTCAATTAATAGTGGAGTTTAAATGTCAGTTTACGTTCAGGCTATTGTAGAAATAATTGTTGCCATTTTCATTTTGATCAAATATGGAGCACAAACTTTTACGTTTTATTTATGGTTTATTTAAAACCATCCTGTCAGTGTAACAATATGTAACACACCTGATAGAAAATAATGGCACCGTATAATAAATAAAGATAAGGGTCTCTATATTGTGGAAATTTGGCTGTGACTTGGATTTTGATGATGTCAGAGCCAATTTGTTGTCAATTTGTTCATTTGGGTGAAATAACCTTTTAGGGAAAAAAAAAGTGTTCTCACAATAATGCAACAGACTACAAGTTGGACCAATGTGATGTATGTGATTCTAAATGAGCATTGTATTCTTATTAATGGATTATGAATGAATCCAGCTGTTTTTAATCAGCAAACTTCCTCCTCTTGTCCTGCAGTGCTGTGTTTGTTTGTGTGTCTGTGTGTAAGTGTGTGTGTGTGTGTGTGTGTGTGTGTGTGTGTGTGTGTGTGTTGTGCGCTCACAGTGTTGACTCTGGACAGCTCTCTGCAGGTGCTGAGCAGGCCGTTCTGCAGCACGTCCCTCTGCTGGACCAGACTCTGTGTGGCTGCAGCGTTGGAGCCGCTCTGTTCACTCAGCTCCTGACTGGCCGAGAGCAGGGCCGTCTCCAGAGTGTGCTGCCATACACACACACATGGATACTTGTTATTACACATATAACATACGCATGTACAAGATAAAAAAACATGGACACACACACTGCACTGCACAGCTGTACCTTCTCTCTGTGTAGCTGCTGCATCTTCTCCTCCTGCATCCTCACCACCTTGTCCTGCTCACACAGTCTGCTCAGCTTGGTCTAACGCACACAGACACGCACATCAACTAAACTTTATTTAAAAAATAGAAAATATTTTACCGAAGGTTGCCTTACATCTATGTCGGCCTCTTCTGTGCGCTGGACCACGGCGCCCTCCTTATAGTCTGGGTCTGGGCTGATCTGCAAAGGAGGCAGAGTCAGAGACGGACAGGAGGGGGCGACAACAACACACGCGTCAGGATGAAGAGCAGAGAGCTTCGCCCATGAAGAGTTCTCTACTCAAAATGCTGGAGGAAAGAACGATGCTGACATCTCCATTCTTTTTTTCTCCACTGCATAGAAATGACACCTGAATAAATAACCTGCTACCTTTCCGGACATGTATAAGAATTACATCATATAAATGCTACTACTGTCTCTACAACTAAGTGATATTTTTTCCAAATTGCTGCAGGTTGAGGAGAGAAACTTCATTATTTGCCTCCTGCTGTTGATTCCAGAGGCAGTGAATGAGGGGATGAAGGGATGAGTGTTTCATGCATATTCACTAATCTCCTGTAATTTCCCTTGAAGCTGTTTACGCAGGTGTCACCGGGGATGTTGGAGCTGAATATTAGAACGCAGGGAAAGACAACAGGGAGGTGCAGGACTCAGACGCACCAACAACGATAGAATTAAGCCCCTCACTATTATATATATTAATCAAAATGTAAAAGTGTAATTTCCCAGGAGACAGACAGGATGTGTGCGTCACCACTGAGAAACGGTCTCCTCTGTCCCCACTGACTTTACAGATTGAATCTGATTTACTCACTGAGATCTTTAAAAAGAAAAGAAGCAGAAAAAATAATGATGTGATTTAAAAAAAATGCTGACTCATTAATCCACATTGCTCTCTGTGTTAAAGTCCCCCCTTCTCTCTGTGAGCTAATGTTACTTCTCCTTGAAGTTTGACCTTCACCGATGTTCAATTTAGTTGCTCTACAGCCCCGTGACTGGTGGAGCTCTGACAGGAAGTCAAACCAAAGGCAGTAAAAAACTTTACTGAGTGACTTACATGAAATTTCACTTGGATATGGACATAAACACAGCATTATGTCAATCTCCTTTCTCTTTCCATGAAACCAAACAGAACTTTCAGGGTTAGTATTGATCATCTCGCTTGGCCCGAGACTTGCCGATGCAGCAAGGACAAATTTAATTGGAAACTGTTATTTGCTAGATTGTGGATGTTTTTTTTTTCTTGTTTTTAAAAAAAATCCGGGTCAGTCAATTCTACCGAGGCCATCAGGATCTGCCTCCAGCTGGAGAGGAAGGTTTGCCTGGGAGACCGAACCCGGGGCAAAAACATCTGGAATCTCACTGATGTTTATTTCAGTTCACCTCCTGTGGCATCACAGCTCCATAATGCACGGAGAAAACATAACTTGTATATAGGGTTTGTCCTTATGTGTAGGTCAACCAGTTATCACAAGAGATACATTACTCCAAATTGCTGCGTGTTGTCTATGGTTTGTTTATATGCTTTGGGAAGTTTTAGTTTCAAATCCGCCCAATGCAAAACCCCAGGATGATACAATCACAGACGACTGACTGCACCTGCATAATGTAACAGCATAGCGTTCTTACATAACATAAATGTAAACTAGCCTGCAGCAACTGATATGTCCTAAAAAAATAATTTCTAAAAACGGCTGTTATCTCAGACAGAAAGTGATAGACGAGTGCAGCCAGAGTAGTCTGGCGTGAAGTGATAAAATCCTCTGACAATTCCCCTGACTGAGTTTTACAATCCACATTATTCTGTTCTGCTCCAGGAAATACAGCTGAGAGGTGACGGTACAGACCCACACACAGGGAATCCAGAGGCTGCAGTAAAGTGGGCCCTTGTTCTTCAAAAAGAACCGTTTAAAGACAGTGCAAGCTCCTGGAAGGTTTGGTAAAGTGGTGAATAAATAGATTACCTGAGGCCTGTGTTTTAAAGTATAATTCTTTGAACAACCTGTTCTCTAAAATGTCTGTTTTAAAGTGATCTTGTCAGGACATGGCATCTGGATGACATCCTGTTCCATCTGTTGGGGGTATCGGTGCCGTGTGCTAGGTTTTTACAGAGGATACTGGGTTGCTCCATGATGTATATATTGGAGTTAACTGACCGACTAAAAGGACTGCAGCAAGGACTGAATACTGTGAGCACAGTTACAGAGAACACAAAATGTTTTCACACTGAATTCCCTGGTTTACCTCCTGAGCTGCGGATGTACTGTCACAGAGGTACCTGAAATATAGGATCTAGTTCAGGATTCTTTCTTTCTTTCTTTTCAAGAGTATCAATCTCATGGCTGTGTGCTCAGTGTAGGAGTTTGGTTTGCTGAGCTCAGAATAAGGCGTGGAAACAGTGGGAAACATTTAGTCTGGCTCTATCCAAGATTCAAAAACCAACCAACCAATTACCAGTTTGTTTCATCTGTAAACAGATGTGAGTCAGGAGTTGGGACTGTCTATCTGGGTTTAATGTTTGAATGCTGCGATGTTTCCATTCAAATCAATGGGAGAATGATGTTAGAAATCGACTCTAAATTCACCACTGAGGTTAATCTTGAAGCCGATTGGTGGATTTATCTAACTTGATTCAATGACCCTGTATCCTGGGGGATGGATAAACTGTCTTTCATCAAGGAATAACTCTAAATGCAAACTACAAACGTGTTGGCAGGTGTATATTGAGCTTTGGCTAGCTGTTTCTCCCTGTTTCCAGTTTCTTAATGCTAAACTACATTAAACACATCCTGACTCCAATTCTGCACTTAACACAGTGATGTGAGATTGATGTCAGTCTTCTCTCTCTCTCAAAAAGAAAGTATAATCTCAAACTATTCCTTCAATTACTCCTCTTGCTTTTATCCCTGCTGTGCTGAATAAAGTTGAAGAGCATTATTCTTCAGCAGAGCCATAAAGTGTCCGACAAAATGAACTTTTAAGGCAAACACATCCAAACAGTTGAAGCATTTTCAAAGCATTACCCAACAGTGAACAGTGCTGTATGAGGACAGATGGTGGGAGGAGAAGTCCATGACTATGAAGCCATAAGCCATGCTCGCTTCCAGTCACTTTCCAACAGCTTCAAACACAAAGCAATGGAATGAGACGGAACGACTTCATATACATCATAAATGATGCTGTGATCTGGGAGGGACTGAGGAGCGGCAACTGGCTGATGGACGGGACTGACTGCATCCAAAGTGGTGATACAAGAGGTTGATGGTGAAGGGGAAGACGTGGATAAACAACCACTGGGCTCCCAGGGCAAAGATCTGGTTTGAGTCTGTTTTAACTCAGTCAATTTAAATTAAAGAGTTCCTTTGGCAACAACAGACTTTTACATTTTGGGAAACCAAAGCTGTGTGAGGTTATTAGCCATTTCTCTTTGACATGGAACTCTTTAATCTAAGTCCACTGAAATGTATCTGTTGTTGCCCAAAAACCTCAAAACTCAACTTTTGTTTTCATCAAGTCATTTGAAAATGGATGAACTAAAAATCACACGATTTGCCATGAGCTTTTGACCCAACAACAGTAACATGAACAACAGTATGTCTTTTGACAGTGCCTCAAACCAGAGCTGCCAAAGACCTTACTTGCTGGTAGAGTTGTGGCCTTGGTGCCGAGTTCTCGATCATAGTGTGAATCATGAAGATTAGAGGCTCATTCTCCTTCGTCTAGCGGAGCACAGTGAATAAAAAAAGAGGATACAGAGGTAACACAGCAGCTGTAGCTTCCTGATCAACTCTAAATCCAACACCAACACTTTCTGATCAGATCTAATTCTAACACTTTATCATCAACCATTACCTTAAACCTGAAGAAGATGAGGCCTTACAGGATCAAGTGCAAAATATAGAGCACGACCAATTACTAAATGAATTAAATGAAGTTTAGCTTTTTCTAAAATTATATGGCAGGAAGCAAGAAGTAGAAGTCAATATCTTATTCACATTTTAGAGAGAGTTTGATAAATTAATGGCATTAGCCAGTTCACAACAAATAAATGCCTAATTTGTTTGGGCCATTTTCCAAAGCACATCAGGTTTGACATTTTTAAATGTCTCGTTGGTTCAATTCCAGTTAAGGATGTGATACATCAAATGTTTTCAAGAGTCCTCTCGGTTTTCACAAAGAAAGATACAACCAAAGAACCTAACAGGGTCAGATCCACAATATCATCCAGTGTTGACACACACACACTCACACACATGCACACAAGACTCAACAATCAAACAGCCCTTTGAAAATAAAATGTCCTCACAAACATACTTTCAAACCAAAGTCGACACAACCATACAAAAACATGTACTCTGACACACACCAAAAGGCTTAGTTATGTTTAGCTATGTTCAGAAATGTGTTAAAACAGTTGGTGAATAGACTGCTCTGCTATCTTTAATGTACATAATGTCTGACTGAACCTCTTTGTTCCTCAATAAAAAAGTATTTTTACATTTTTCTAATTAGGATCCAAACTGCTTGTCATTTTCGCCTACTTAGCCCGTCCGAGGCCGTACTCTTCCCACAGCACATGACCTTTTCAGAGCCAAGCAGTCGTATTCAATAATGCAAAAAGTGTGGGAAAGAGGATTCTAACCCACGGGCCAGAAATAAACAGCACATTTAAATGACTGCCGTGATCAGAGTATGTCTCTGTGAACTGTCGCCTGCTTAATCTTCCAATTAGCCTGCCACACTCAGCATGCTGCAATACGTTAATGAGATTATAATAGTAATAAGAACCTCCATATTGTTTCTAAGATTAGCCACAGAAACAGTTACAAACATGTTGTTTGTATCTAGAACTACACTAACTGTAACCTTGTGGTTTTTTACACCACCAACATCTTTAATGGTGGTATACAAATTCCCGCTTTTGTCTTATCTTAGAGTTTCTGCAGTCACATTCACTTTCCAGCACTTCAGTCTGTTGTTTGAGTTGTTCTTGTCTGGAGAGTACAGGCCTGACATTTGCAAGCAATCAGCACGGCTGAGTGTTGCTGCACTCGGGCACATACAAATAAGGCTGCGAGTGACGTTTAATACAGCTCCAAGTGCTGTGCATATATAACAACTGTGATGGCTTTGAAAATTACAGCAGCATTACTGTGATAGCTATTTAACTATCCATCCTTCAAGGAACTGAGCAATGTTAATGTCTATCTTCGCTAATTTGCTCAGCAGATAGAGCCGTCCTATATATCTACTGGTAGATATTCCATTGCATGCTCATATTGATTTCCTATCTACCATACTGCCTTGATTTCATTTTATTTAAGTGCCTTATAAATTTGGATGACTAAATATGAATGTAGTGTTGGGTGACTCAGCTAAACTAAATATTACATAATAGGACATAGGTCCACCTTTAAGTGGAAATGACTATAACAATCTTAATATAGAGTTGTTTTTATGATAAACAGGTAAAGAAAAGTATCATGAAGCAAACTGGCATGAATTGATACTTTGCATCAGAAGATCTCACCTGGCTGTCCAGGTAAATAAGGTTCCTCTGGAGGTGATGGGAAAGTACATCAGTCTGCAGTAGCCGCAGAACAAGGAGAGAGAGGAAGCAGGAAACGTGAAGCCAAGTTGTTTGCAGACGGGAGGAAGAGGGAGGTGACAGAGAAAGAGAAGGAAACGAGGAGTCAGAGGTACACTGCAACTGGAAGAGGGAGACCATGAAAGGAAAAGGAAGAGCAGGGTGTGATAGAAGATCATTTGAGACACAGAGCTGGAGCTGTATGCGACTGAAAATCATAAAGGAAACAGCAGAAGCAGGGCCTTGATTTTATTTTGAAGTTAGGCATTTAGACTGGGCCAAGTGCAGTAGTAGTATATCCATAAAAGCAAAATGCAACGCAGTGCCACAGAGATGGAACCAAACTTTGTGAAATTATTCTAACTCAGATGAAAGCATGTGATTTGAACAGCCATTAAAACTTCTGCTCTACAAAAACCAGCTCAATCAGACCTCTTGAGTTCCATAAATTATAATATGAAACATTTATGAAACATTTGTGTCTCTATCTGTTTTTCACAGTTTGAGGTTTGACCAGCACTCTTTTAACTGCGTCATCTTCTTGCACCTTCTTCTTCGGATGAGGAGAATTTCCACCAGCTGTTATCTTTACAAACCGTATGCTAATATTTGCATAACAGCAATGGATGTAAGCATTCCATGCATTCATTTTGTCCTGTTTGGAGTTTGTGCTACATTTTGATGGGAACTCCCCTTGCTCCTACTGAGGTATTCTTATCATAACGTGCTGTACAACGAGAGCATGCAGGTTGTTGAGCTGCCACCTATTCAGTAAAGTGGATAATAAAATTCACAAAACGTCAACATGACAACATGCCACAGCTTCTTCATATTCATTTACACCAGACATGTTGCACACTTCCTGCACATGCATCATAAACTCACTTGGAGTTTTCCACATAAACCATCTTATCTTAATCGAGTTAATACAGGAGGACAAATACACAGATGGGTTCAAACCAACACTAATGTTGCACACCAAGCTGGAAAAACAGAGGCCATGTTGTTTAGTGCATCAGCTCTGATGCACCCATGCTCTCCTGCCACAGCTGACCACATGCATTGACAGAGGGAACGCTCCCATGCAAAACACATGCAAAAGGAAAACCCAAGAGTTAAAGCACCAAATTGAATTTGGCGTGTTCACACAGGCAAAATGACACTAAAGTGTCCCAGAATGCAACAGTTGAGTAGGCTTTGTCTAATCAGATGCCTCTGGTAAATTTAACAGAAGCTTTGGAGTTTGGGTTTATCTTTAATAATTAAGATTTCCTTGGGTTGAATATGATTTTGTTGCTCTGGTGTTTTAAGATTCCTATCATCTCATAGTGTAGCACTTTAACACCTGCACTGACTGCATGACTGTAAACATGACTAGTTGTATTTGCTGTAGGTGGAGCTGAGAACTGATGTAGATTTAAATTCTAAACTCATATGTCCTCACTTTGGATTTAATATCATATTATGTGAGAATAATTGTTTATAATTATAACTTCATCTACTGAACATGTTCATGATAGTGTCTGGAAACCATGAAAATCTCTAACATGGTGTTGCAATAGTGTATCTGTTAGATTAAGACATTTAACTGATAGAAACTCCAGTCTGCTGGTAACACTTGAGAACACTGAGGTCCTCGGGATGTATCCTCTGTGGACCATGAATATCTTATTTGAGCCTGGATCAAACTGGTGAAGCATTTGACTTGTTTTGGTTTGTTGTGAACTATCAGAACCTCTCAGAACACACCAAGCTTCAATTTATTTACAGCAAACAACCCGTCTCACACAGGGATCATCCTCTGGCGGACACAGAAACACACAAAATGTGGGGTTTTTGGCTGGAGGGGAAGCACAAATGCGTACATGCACACACACATGTATGTATATACACTCAGTGCTGACCTTGGCGTTGGGCCCCTCCATACCCAGGGCCATTAGCTGAGCTACTGTGTGCTCCCGCAGGCTGTTGAGCTCCGCCTGCTGCCGGCGGAGCTTGATCAGCAGTAGGGTCAGCTCCTCGGGCTGCACACAGCAACACACAGAGGGGGAGAAGAAGAGCTGCCTCACTCACATCAACAGCACCCACCAACCAGAGGAACCACCGGTGCCAACACAACGCTAGTGGTTTCAGTCCTCGCATCGCAAAAGGTTCTTACATTTGACATGTGACTGGGTGAGACAGAACATTCAGTAACACTTTACTTGAATAGGTATTCATAAGATTGACCTAACACTGTCATAACCATGACATAACAGCTGTCATAAACATCAATGAATACTTATGATTAAGTGTCATTCGGTAAGTTATGTCACTTTTAATGCAAAGTTGACATTGTTTGAGATGTTTTTGTTCTGACCACTTGACATAAAGACAATTTAAACTGTCATAGCAGACCTAATTGCCAAACTTTAAAAAATGATGTCAAGTTCTCATAACAAGGACATCTCAAATAATGTCAACTTAAGTAAAGTGTTACCGAACATTCAGCACCAGCCAGATCATCAGATATCAGCAAGCCGTTACTGACCCCATGATCTCACTGCTGGATTCTCGACTTAATCTATCACATATCAGCAACATGGGTCAAAATAACTGTGAGTTTCACTGTCTACTTTCAGTTTGTGTGATAAACTACTGGACAAGGTCAGAGAAACACTGGGTTATTTTGGTTACAGACTAAAAACACAGGCAGGCATCTCTCTCTCTCTCTCTCTCTCTCTCTCTCTCTCTGTAACACACACACCACTGGAACAACATCTTTCTGCTGAGGCCTCGACTGCCAACAAGCAATCATAGTGTTATTCACAGTTTGCTTCAAACAGAAACATCAGCTTCACTCTTGATTGTTGTTGCCTCCATTTGAGAGCAAAGGCAATTTAACCTGCGCTGACGTGACGCATTATGTGTGTGTGTGTGTGTGTGTTTGTATTGTCATCCAGCGACAACATGGTATTGCCCATAATTACACTGATCCTGCCGAAACAAGTGGAAAAAAAGAGCAAAAAGATGCCCATAACAAAACATCTGAGCTGTGTGTCAGTGAGTGTGTCACTGTGGGGTTGTTTATTATTTGGGTTATTCTATTCACATTTCCGTGAGAGCAGTTGGATGATAGGTTAAACGGGACATTGGTGCGTGGGACGAGAGGGTGTCACACTCACCGTCTTGCCTTGCAGGGACTGTGGGGTGATGGTCTGAGGAGGGGGGCCAGCTGCGATGGACCGTCGGTCAGCTGGGTAACCGTACTGTCGGAGAGGGATGTACACATCTTAGGGTCACTAAGGTCAGGCCATCTCCATGACATACAGCGGTCAAAATGTCTGTTAATGTCAACAGTTCAGCAAGTGGAAGATGAAATGTTCTCTAAAAGGCAGAAAGTTAATGAAATACTCTCTATTTTTAATATTGTCAAGTTTATAATTGTTACTGTATTTTGAAATATGTGTGGAGGCACACCCACACATTCCCCTCATGGACATGCACTTACACCCAACAGACACACATACTCACTCACTCACTCACTCACTAAAGGGACCACAATGGAAATAAGATGATGGCTTTTTTGTGTTTTTATCCCTTTGGCAGCAGTTGTGTCGATGTATGTTTTCTTTTTTAAAACATTTGTCTGTTGTCAATAAAGATGTCAATCAATCAATCAAACTCTTATTTCAAGCAATATCAACGTATTACTTTTGTTTTCTACAATTTTAGAGTGGAAATGGGAAACAAAGCAGCACGAATGGGAAACCCAGGAGACTAGAGCTCTCAGATAATTTTGACCAAGGTATCAGACAAGATATTTACTATTTACACTCTGTGATAGTTTCCAAAGGGGGGGCTACTAGCTACTAACTATGCAGGGTGGCCAAACCTTTGCGGTAGGCCCTTTTCCTTTTCTGTCATTTTGAAAATGTAAAAGATGAAACTAAAAATTATACTGTTTAAAATGTAAAGGGAATGTGTCATCTGCAACTTTATGCCTTTTGGAGATCATTTCATTTTCCACTTGCTTAACTGTTCACATTAATAGAAATTTTGACCTGGGGTGCCCAAACTTTGGCATGCCACTGTAAACCAGTAACTGGTATGTAACAGAATTGCCCCCCGCCGCCATGACGACCTCAAGTGCTTCTAAAGTTGCCAGGAGGTTTGTGGAAAGATTGTGGCAGAGAAATGTGGATTTCAGTAAATTATTATTGTATAAAGTATTTTTACACAGCAAAGCCAGTCATTGCTCTGCTGACAGATAGGCAATTAAGGGTGTATTTAAGGGCTTTCTCTAGCTTGATGTAATATTCACTTATCAACCTAATTCAGTCCAGCTGGAAATAGATTGATAAGTTTTCATTATGTTTGGATTAAGCATCGTTTGCACAGCAGTAAGCTGGACTTTGAATGTACGATAAAATGTCAAAATCTACAGTCGGCTCTTTAAAGTTTTGAGTTCACTGAACCCATTAAAAGAAACCTTATGAACGCAGCCTTTCACCAACACATCTCTTACTTGTTTACACTCGTCTCAGTTACTGCAATTCACTGTTCACAGACCCTACAGATGGATGGAAACACAGCAGCTAGCAATCACATTTACGTGCATAGTTGGACAAAAGCATCTGCCAAATGAATAAATGTGAATTTAATGTAAAAACTGAATTAGCATATGCACACAATATGCGAGTCAAACCCCAGTGTCGCCCAGCAACAATAAACACAAATGGCATAATGTTAGCAATTGACTGACAGTAATGCAAGTATAACATGAATTGCCGTTAATTAGCTAATGTAGCAGCAGCATTGTGTTGCTGTTCCACTAAACTAATGCAGCGTTGTAACCAGGAGGAACATCGCTGCATCAAAAGAGGGAAAATATAAAAATGAAAAGGTGACAATGGGAAACATTCAGTCGCAGTTTCATCCTGTTATCTGTTCGCCGACATCTGCTGTCTTTGTTCGCAAAACACACACACACACAGAAAAAAAACCGACTCAATTAATGTGAGTGTAATTAATTCAGCTGCTGCGGACAGTGGAATAAAAAGAATTTATCACACTGAGGCAGGGCATTGTTGAACTGAAAAAGACTAAAGGAAAATAAACATCTCTCTGAGAGACTTTTAATCTTGTGTTCAATTTTACATAAAGGACAGGGTAAGTGGGAAACCGTTGGGGCTTGTGTATTGATTGATTGATTGATTATATTCCCTGTAGCTGTAATTTCAACCACTAAAACACATTATCTCAAATCTAAAAGTGGCTCCTAGCATGATTATGAACTGATCAGTTGTTAGGATACTCAATAACTGTCCAGACTGACCTCTGATTTGTCCATTTGACATGAACATGTGTTTCTACTGGATCCACTACTCTGTCTGTCTCCTCTACACTTCATTGTTGCTTAATCCACTGAGAAAACCTCAGTGGCTTTTTCCTCTGTCCAGCCGTGAATACAGAGCAGATGTGTGTCGCCCGGTGTATTAACGTGAGCTGTCTGCTGTGTCTCAGTCTGTGCCGTGAGGTGTCACCGCGGCTCACAGCCCCGGGCCCGGGATTGGACCGGGGTTTTTAGACTTGTGACAGGAAGATTGAACTCGTCCACTGAAGTGAGAATCATCCACCGACTGCAAACTCTTCTCTCTGCATCCTGTTCGTGTCTTACTGGAGATTCTCACCGGGGGGGAGGGTCGGAAGTTAGGGTTAAAGAGAAAACTTCTCGTCTCTCCGTCTGAGTCAGACTTCATTATAGGGACAGGACGTCAGAGACTCTCGGAGCTGTCACTGCACCCGGCGTTTATTGGTCAAAAATACAGTGCAGTGGAAACGGTGCAACTGTGTGATAAGATTTTTATTGGTACATGAGCGAAATCAGTTATCAGCAGACAGTCAATCAAGGCTGACCTGTCTGTCTTTATGAGGCTGAAGGTTTTTCAGCTGAAAGACAAATTTTATTTACTATTTTACAGAATTAATCAGAATCAAAAGCAAAAAACAACAGATATCTGTCTCTACGCTTCAGCACCGTTAGCTGGTCCCTGGTGTAAACAACACCAACTTAGAGGCTGGAATTTAGCCTTGTTATATTGTGTTATGTTGTGTAACGTATCTAACTGAATCCCAGGATTCAGTTAAAACTGTTCACTTGCTCAGCTGATGTAGACAGGGGTGTGTGTCTTTGCCTTGTTTTCCTCAAGTCAACAGTCAGGCTCTTTGGTTTTGTTGACACTGAGCAGTAGCTTGTTCTGTGTGCACCATGTTACAAGATGGCCCAATTCCTCCTGATATGTAGTGTCCAGAGTTTTCTCCCTGTCTGGGAACACAGTCATGGGTGTCCAGAGAGAGGAGAAGGGGGCTGGGTGTTTTGGGGTCTGTTTGTGAGGAAGTCCAAATCCAACTGCAGAGAGCTACATTTGTATCGAACAAGCTCAAATCAACAAACAGCTTCCTGATGTAGGTGCTGTTGTTTTCACGGTGAGTTCAGGGCAGCCTCTGTGATTCTGGATGAAACTGATGAAGGTCCAGAAAGAGGAGGAAACGGAGGATCAGCTTGTGAATGGAACATAGATGGAGTCATTTAGTCACTGCAGACTCTTTGGGTACAAGGATAATGGCCGGTGACTGGCAGCAGGTGGGAACGCTCTCCTGAGACGGTGATATGTTAGAAATGTCAGTGACAGCATCACAGAGCTGATTGGTTGATCAGCCCCAGCAGATTTCTACTCATCTTCACCCTCAGCAGGATTCTTCCACATCTGCTGTGGATACTGACGGAGGCAGCTCTGGAGGTGGAGTAGACTTTACAGCTGACTCTTTGTGCAGCAGATCAAAGTATTAAGCTCATCAGGCAACATGATCTCACACATGGTGGGGGTGGGGTGGGGGGGTTGGGGCTCTTGCTTTTGTAGCCCTGTGATGTTCTGGATCATCTGCCACACATCATTGGCGATGTTGGAGTTGAGATCTCTCTCCGGTCTCTGCTCATGTCTCATGTTTTCAGTCCTGCTCTGACAATGTCGTTTACATCCTTGCTTCCTGATTTGGTCGTCCTTGTTACCATAACATCAACACATTTGCTGATGTATGACATCATTGGTATATTCCTCAAGAGTATTAAACTAAAACTAATGTTTAATGTGATTTTACCTGCTTATTTGTTTTTAACATACCTATTTGTGCACCTGTCTTTTATATATTAATATATTCCCTTCCCTCTACCTTGGCCAGCTGCGTCCTTTGCCGTCTGTCCAGCGTCCCGTCGCCCCTGAACACCGGCGACGACACCTCGGACTGAGAGCTGCCGGGGTTGTGAGCGACCTGCTGCTGGCGGGGGGGAGAGAAGGTGCTGTAGAGGGCCAGGGAGCCATGAGACGGTGAGGTGGGGATGGAGTGTGTCAGGGCATGTTCAGAGATGTTGCCCATAGTCTTTGTGGAGGGCAGGGTGCCGTAGTGACCCGCACCTGCAAGGAGGGAGAGAGAAAATCACAGAGGAGTCAAAAACTGTTTCTGTGATGGCTTTGAAATTGAGATAGAAAACAGAGAGGTCAGCCTGAAATGAAGACACAATGCCAGACAGGAAGTAGTGTTATCTCCAGGGCAGGCTATACCAAACTTTAAAATGAAACTTGATTATTATTGAGTTGAGCCCTTTCCATTTGAAAAACTAACAAGGAAGTCGGAAAAATGGACGATTAATAAAATTAAAAGAAAATACAACATTTATATACTTATATGTTAGAAATTCTGGCTTTTGAGGACACCTGGAACACCATCGATGAGCTCCATTCAGCTCCCATTTCTTGTATTGAAGAGGAGCATCTGCGTATGTACAAGTTATAATGAGAGTCTATGGGCAAAGATTTTTGCGCCCCAAGGCAGAAACACGTGACTAATCTGTAACTTTAGACAACGTAGAACGCGTTTAATCTACATTTCTATTGCAGGTGATACATTTAAAGGAATAGTTCACCAAAAAATGAAATTCAGTCATTATTGACTGACCCTCATGCTGATGAATACTCCGGAGTAGTTTTCTATTCCTCAAAGTGCATTTGGAGACCCGGGAGGCCGGTTCGTAGTCCAGAGTTTACTTGAAACAACGTCATTTAGGACATTTTTACAGCCTAAACAGTCCTGTATTGCAGTCTGACGTTCACGCGCCCCAGGCAAATTCAATACAGGACTGTTTAGGCTGTAAAAATGTCCTAAATGACGTTGTTTTAAGTAAACTCTGGACTTTATCCCTTCAGGACACTTGGATTGCAGCGGACGAGCAGTGTGGAGGAATATTACAAGGATTTTGTGTAGTTTTATGGACCTTTTTGTGTCGGACGCTATTGACTCTCATATAAGGATTTCGTTGGACTAAGAACCGGCCTCCCGGGTCTCCAGATGCACTTTGAGGAAGAAAAAACTGAATAAAAAAACTGAATTTCATTTTTTAGTGAACTATTCCTTTAACTCACTTTAATCTCGCTCATACGGAAAAATATACTTTTCAAAGTATTTTTATTTTATTTTTTAAAATCTTATTCAAGGTTCTGGGGTAGTAGTGGAGCGGCACCCCAGCCTCCACTGTACTGGTCTGTGGTCTGTGTAGACTACCTGTGGGCGGAGCCAGACTCTGTCTGGAGAAGGCCTGCCTCTGCTGCCACTCGTACAGCTGCCACATGGTGTCGTCCCTCATCGACCTCCTCTTCTCCGCCGTGCCGACGGTGGCGGTGGAGGCGGGGCGGAGCGCCCGGTCGTACACGGAGCCCGCCACGCTGCAGATGCTGTCGGGCCTCATCATGCTGTTGCGCGGCAGCGTGCGATAGCCCTCCGGGTAGCGGGGTACAATCTGAGCCCGGTGGCTGGGCATGTTCCTGGGTAAGGTCTGGTAGGATGTGATGCTGACAGGGAAAACACACAAACAGATTTATTTCTCCGGTGTAGAGCTGCATCGGGGAGAAGCAACAATATTTCTATGTTCTTTTGTTTGTGTTGTGAATTCATAAACTGGTGGTAAAATTTTAATATCTGAGTCTTGAAATGATTTCCAAACCACAATAAGGTTTGGAGTACACCGTAAAGAAGTTTAAACTGGCTTGATCTGCTTTACAGCTGTACAGCAGCACCTGATCCTGATTTGTGCTGGTGGGCTCATGGAGTGCAATAAGTAATAAACACAGCCTATCACCTGCTGATGTCTTTAGGGGACAGACTCATTGTGTAAGTAGTCAAAACAATACTTTTTTTTATAATGACTGCACCTGAGATGGCCTCACCTGTCTCTTCTACCAAAGTAACGTTAGCTAGAGTGTTTCTTCATATTTACACCAAACTAGTGATAATCCACACTGGCTGTTAGGTTTATCATTTATCCTCAATTATCAATACTTAACCAATTCACTGTTTGCTACTGCATCTAATAAGACACCTAACACGAAAACTATTTTCATCCCAAAGTTAAGGCCAGTTAGCTAGACAAGGCAGTTTTTCTCAACATAGCCTACTGTTTTTGCTTAACCTATTCAACTCCTGACATTATGTCATCAATCATAACAGTGTTCTTCATTAATCAGCTGTTTTAAAGGGATAGTTCACCCAAAATTCAAATGTCACTCATTATCTACTCACCCTCATGTCGACTAAGGGCTGGGAGAATTTTCAGAGTCCTCTGTGCCTTCTCTGAGTTACGGGGGGGGGGGGGGGGTCCGCGCAGCAGTATTTGTCCATATAATGGTTGTGAATGGTGCTCACTTTTCTTTGTCCAAAAAGACACACCAAAAAACATCCAAATACCTCCATACTGCTCATCTGTAATGTCCCTCTTGTATTGAAGCCCCGACATGAGAAATTGTTCCGCCGGTCAGTGCAAATCACGCGAGATTTGCACTGACACAGGAAGAGCAGTGAACTGAGACACTGGGAGCTTCCGCTACAAACAAGCTTAAAATATAGACTTATTTAATTTTTTTCGGAACAACTTCTTATGTCAGAGCTTCAATACAAGAGGGACATTACAGACGAGCACTATGGAGGTATTTGGATGTTTTTTGGTGTCTTTTTGGACGAAGAAAAGTGAGCACCATTCACAACCATTATATGGACAAATACTGCTGCGCGGACCCCCCCCGTAACTCAGAGAAGGCACTGAGGACTCTGAAACTTCTCCCAGCCCTTAGTCGACATGAGGGTAGTAGATAATGAGTGAAATTTGAATTTTTGGTGAACTATCCCTTTAAAGGACATATTTCAGTGTTATAATATGATTTGTTTTCTAGTGACAAGAAAGATTTAGCTAACAATCTAATGCTAATTTTACTAATGGGTTAACCACTGATGCAATGGACACTTTAAACGAAGAGACTCTATTGTTTCCAGATTAGTTATTTATACCTGAGTTAACCATTAACAATTAATAACATTTATTGTATTTTAAGCAGTTTACTGTCTGACTTTGGTACATGGTTGATCATAGCTCGCTAGTGCTAGCCCAAAAGGGGTGTCTGTATGTATAAATGACACTATAGTGCTCCCTCAAGCTCATTGTTTGCAGATGACATGATAATTGTACCATCAGCATTACCAGAATAAGTAGCTCAATATGACTGTCAATCATGTTTTCAGTGAAATTAATGGGATGGTGCAGACCTTCTGCAGATACTAAATCATTAAATAAATAAGAAATATCATAAATAAAACAAGTGACAGTGGTGATAGAATTTCACTCGCTTTCATCAAGTAATTAGATTTTTTTTTCTACATGACTTATTCCAAGGTTTTGACTTATAATTGTAATTATGTCACACTGCATCTCTGCAAACTGAATCCAATAATTTACCGCTGTCAGTGAAGAAACAAGGTGTCCACATATTCCACATATAACCACTGCACTCACTCTTCCTGTATCGCTGCCTTTAATCAGTGTTTACTGGATCGTAACCAGGATAATTATCTGTAGGTGTGTGTGCCTCGATATGTATGGCGTGCTTGACTGGATTTAATTAACAAACCGCTTCCATTAACAGAACTCTGCTTCACTTTTTCGCTCTGACCTGCTCACGTGAGGTAATGAGCAGCTCGTTATCGTTACAGCCATTAGCGGCTAATCATAAAATGGAAGGCCCCTTGTTCTCTGGGGCTGCGGCTTTGACCTTATGAGTCCACGGTGAGATAGAATAATATAGTCGTTGTCGCTCTGACTGCCGACTACCATTCTTCACCTGACGCTCTTCCTTTATCTCATTCAACCTTTGCTTTCAGCAGAGATGGTACCGTGACCTGCGGCGATGTATAGATGAAGGGCTTCACCATGACTGTGCATCTTTTAGCCCATTTATTAACCATCACAGTGGACCTATTATCATTATCACTTTCAGCCTTTTTTCACTTAAAGGGATAGTTCACCCAAAATTCAAATTTCACTCATTATCTACTCACCCTCATGTCAACTAAGAGCTGTGAGAATTTTCAGAGTCCTCCGTTCCTTCTCTGAGTTACGGGGGGGTCCGCACAGCAGTATTTGTCCATATAATGGTTGTGAATGGATACCAACTTTCTTTGTCCAAAAAGACACACAAAAAAACATCCAAATACCTCCATGCTGCTCGTCTGTAATGTCCCTCTTGTATTGAAGCCCCAACATGAGAAATTGTTCCGAAAACAAATTACAAATTGTTTGTAGCGGAAGCTCCCAGTGTCTCGGTTCACTGCTCTTCCTGTGTCAGTGCAAATCACGACCAGCGGAACAATTTCTCATGTCGGGGCTTCAATACAAGAAGGACATTACAGACGAGCAGTATGGAGGTATTTGGATGTTTTTTGGTGTGTCTTTTTGGACGAAGAAAGTTGGTATCCATTAACAACCATTATATGGACAAATATTGCTGTGCGGACCCCCCCGTAACTCAGAGAAGGAACGGAGGACTCTGGAAATTCTCACAGCTCTTAGTCGACATGAGGGTGAGTAGATAATGAGTGAAATTTGAATTTTGGGTGAACTATCCCTTTAACCATCACAGTGGCCCTATTATCATTATCACTTTCAGCCTCTTTTCACTTAAGGCAGGTTACCTAGCTCGTCTTAGCAGGCTGTTAAAAGGAGACTGTGTGAGGTGTCTGTTGTTGCCGGGTGATGATGTTTGTCTGACAGTCAGACTGAATGGCCATTCATTCAGCTGACACTGCATTCATGTTAGGCACTAATGGTTGCCAGGAGCAGTTAGTCTTTGTATAGGTAATTGAATGCGCCGGTGTTGGAGATGTTACTTCTTTTTTTGGCTCTACCATCCCTGTCCTTACAGGGTCACTAAGCCTCACACTAACTTTTTTGTTGGATCATCAAACTGTGGCTGAATCCACTCCCCTCACATCTCTCCAAACAGACGATCCATCATATGCTCGCTTTATGCAGTCACTTGCCAACTGTGTGGAGGTCAGAAAACAGGGTTTGAACTTTCGGTAACACTTAACTTGAATAGGTATTCATAAGATTGACATAAAACTGTCATAACCATGACATAACAGCTGTCATAAACATCAATGAATACTTATGACAGCTGTCGTTAAGTGTCATTCGGTAAGTTATGTCACTTTTAATGCAAAGTTGGCATTGTTTGAGATGTTTTTGTTCTGACAACTTGACATAAAGTTAAAAATTATGTCAAGTTCTCATAACAAGGACATCTCAAATAATGTCAACTTTGCATCAAAAGTGACATGACTTACTGAATGACACTTTACGACAGCTGTCATAAGTATTCATTGATGTTTATGACAGCTGTTATGTCATGGTTATGACAGTTTTATGTCAATCTTATGAATACCTATTCAAGTAAAGTGTTACCGAACTTTCTTCTTCTTTTTTCCCCTCACTATTTCTTTCTTCTTAATCTTTATGTGTGTACAAATGAATAAACAACAGATTTAAAAGATTGTGTACATGGACTACAGAGCTCTGATTAGTTGCTCCAGCTGGGTGAGACGATCAGAAATGAGCACTTCTCCAGGGCTTCACTTAGAAAATTACAGATATGGATAGTGAATCTTAAGAGGAAGCTTTGAGACGCTAGTGGGAACTTAATAAAGAGCCGGTGTCCGCGTACATAATAATGACCAAATTGAAATTATCCTCATTGTTTGTCTTCTGCATCTGTTAGTTCTTGACATTCTCTTCTCACAACAGATTCCCCGAGGCTGTCGAGGCTGAGATCATATCAAAAAGGCGAGTTGTTGAAACGTACTCGTTGCCGCTAGAAGATCTAACCAGCAGCACAGTGTTATGTAAAGTTCAACCCACACATTTGTACAGGTGCAATGTCCCATGGGATGTAAATTACAGTACATTATCTACCATGAAGGTCAGCACAGACACATGCACGATGATGTGTGAACATGTGGGCCTATGTAACTTCAAATGATGCCCATAAATACAATAATCAATCTAAACAGCCACTTAAATCGACTCATACTGTACACTCTTAGAAATAAGGGTTCCAAAAGTGTTCTTCTACGAGGCCTGAGGTTCTACCTGGAACCATTTGCTTCTGAAAAACCCTTTCCTGAAGAAAGGGTTTTTCGAGGGTTCGGTAACACTAAGGGTTCCAGTAAGAACCATTTTGATCCAGAGAACCCTTAAAAACCCTTTCCCCAAAGAAATGGTTTTTCAAGGGTTCTTGGTAACACTAACGGTTCCAGTAAAAGGGTTCTTGGTGGAACTCCCTGTGTGGGTTCTAGATGAAACCGTAAGAAGTCGGATATTTTCTGGATGAAACCCCCAGTAAGGCTTCTGGGTGAAACTTTTTGTAGAACCTCTCATTGGGGTTTCTAGGTATAACCTTTCACAGATGGTTCTAGGTATAACTCTTTATGTTGGATTCTAGATATAACCCTCTATTTTGGGTTCTAGATATAACCCTTTATGTTGGGTTCTCGGTATAACCCTTTAAGTTGGGTTATAGGTAGAACCTTCCAAAAGGGTTCCAAGTAGAACCTTTAAAGGTTCTACCTGGAGCCAAAAAGGGTTCTCCTATGGGGACAAGCCGAAGAACCTTATATGGTTCTATGTAGCACTTTTATTTCTAAGAGTGTACTGTATGATTGATTTCAATTGATTTTGTAACCTAAATCAATAACCCAAACTACAACATGTATTTAAAAACGTCTTTGAGCTGAAGCATTGCTTGTCACTCTAGGACTGCATCATCCAGTTTGAAAAGGAAGTAAAAACATTTTAACCCAGTCAGTGGGACAAGAGGCCACAGAGGAACGTTGCCCCCATTCAGGCCTTTGAAGGGGACGTTCACTTCCTCTCTGTGATCTGGGCCACTTCATTCAAGTTCCTTTTTAATTTACCACATTTCACACCACATCAAAAACAAGATTCTTTTTTGCTGATACCAAAACAATGAGACCGACTGGATGCTCTCCAAGTCTGTGGGGACGTTTGGCTCCTGTGACTGTTCTCCTGTCAACTGTTTACTTGCTTTGCTATAAAAATGTACATTATAATGAATTCACCATGTGAGGTGTTGCATTACATATTATTCACTCTGATGTAATTTGAGCAACCACTCTTTTTGTTTGTTAGTGCTGGCCACACGTCTTGGTGTTCTTTGACCACTTTCCACTTCCACTCTAATTTATTGTAATAATGGAAAAGTAGGTGCGAATTAACTTTTAAAATTATTGTCAGACAGGAACTTAAATTGTAGGAATAATTTAGTTTTACTGGGTCCTCACACAGGCGCACACGCACACACACACACGCTAATATTCCTCTACATGGTTGTTATCAGTTCACTCACTGCAGCACAAAGGATCTCTCTGCTCACCTTAAATAACACAGCCTGTTAGCAGAAGCAGAGCTCGCTGTTAAACAACAACAATAATAAGTCCTACAAAGTTTCTCTATTTCCCCACTTTGTGCTGATAAAGATGACAAATGTGTCTCCGCAGCGCTCGGCGTGCTCACTTCTCATTACAGTCTCGTTTCCATGACTTATTCATGGCAGCAGAAGGAGCGGGGCAGCACTGAGAGCAAATGGAGCGCCTGTGCCTCTGCACTTTCTGTTTTTTGCTGCATTTCTCAGCGCAGCCGGCTAAATGCCAGCTAAACGCCGGCGCTCCCGACTGAGATACACATCTGTGGCGACACAAAAAGCTTTCAGCTCCCCCTGGCCCCCCGCAAGGTCAGAGCAAGGACGAGGAGGAAGATATACGTGGGGGATAGGGATGGGATGGCAGAGCCAGACAAGGAGTTAAGATTTAAAATCTTGCGTGGGAGCAGATCTGACAGGATGAGAGGTCACACTCAGATCAGGGAGAAGAAACAAGGTGGGAAAAGTGTGTGTAGAGTTGAAATCTCTGCCTCCAAAGTCGAATGAAATCACACAGAATCGCTGATTTTTTTTTTTTAAGCTGCAACACACAGGATTAATGAGCTCCAGTAATGTGACGTCTCCTGCACAAACAACAGATTAAAAGTCAGGAGGGACCAGTCGGATGTGTGTGTGTGTGTGTAGGGGAGTGTGTAGCAGCTCTGTGTCATTTGCACATGATTTAATTAAAGTAAACATTTACATCACTGCACTCTGGTGTCGCACTTGACAAATTAAATTCATCAACATATCTGTCCTGCTACCTTCAGGTGCTGCAGGAATTTCATGAACTGTAGGAGAGACTGTACACCAGGGATGTCAAACATATGGCCCGCGGTCCAAAACTGGCCCGCCAGATGGTCCAATCTGGCCCACCGTATGAATTTACCAAGTGTGAAAATCACATAGAAGCCAGAAGAGACATAATATTGTTGAAATCTTTCTCAATAAATTTCACATTGTTCATAACATGTTTTGTAAAATGGAGGGTTCATTTGACTAAATTTAGAGAGTCGTTGGGCGGGCTTAACGCGATGACGACATACATTTTAATTGGCTTGTCAGGCTAACGTCATCCTGCTCTTTGCTCTGATTGGTCGTAGCGCTACCCTATTGCGTGCAGAGGCAGTTTGAAAGACAGCCTTCATCCCACCCCCTGGATTGAGCCGAGGTCTACCGGTCGTTGCCAGACTAGACATGTTAATGATATAGTCTGGTTTGTCAGACTACTGGTCCGGCCCACTTGAGATCAAATTGTGCTGTATGCGGCCACTGAACTAAAATGAGTTTGACACCCCTGCTACACAGTCTGACCTGAATAAACACACTATCTTGCTTGCACCTCGACAACCTGATCCTCACAGACAGCTCCTCAAAAACCAGATGACTGGACAAAATCCTGTCTCCACATTTTTTTGTTTCAATGTTGCAAAATGTTCCCAAAAGCAGAACAGCACATGTACAGACACACACAAACACACACTCGTGGTCTCACCTCCTGGTGTCGTCGTCCAGTCCTCTTGTCCTGTGAGTCCTGACCCAGTGCTCCAGCTGCTGCATGGAGTTGGTCCTGGACAGCCCCGTCCCCGGCTCCTGCACCGGGGCCGGGGACATGACTGCAACCCTGGCCAGGCTGGAGTCCACCTCCGCTGGGCTGCAGTCCCCAGTCTGCTCCCCCGTCACAGATACAGATCCAGACCCAGACCCGGAGCCGTTGACCTGCGCGGGCCTTGGGAGGGTAAGACTGGTCTGTCCCTGGCGAGACGCGGACACGGCGGCTGCGATGGCGGCAGCCTGAGCCGGCTGAAGCTTGATGCTGCTGATTTTAGTCAGAGACCTCTCGGAGCTGGGGTCTCTCTGGAAACCGTATCTATCACCGTCACGGAGCGTGGCGTACTTCTCTGCGTCTCTGAGTGTGGCGTATTTATCTCCTTCTCGTAGCGTACTGTATTTCTTCACCTCCTTCAGAGTGCCGTATTTGTCCACCACGTGTATGGTACCGTATTTATTATCCATCTCCCTCATTGTGCTGTACCTGTCTGTCTCCTTTAACGACAGCTGTCTCTTCACTTCCTTCTGGGGAACATATTTCTGTCCTTCTTTTTGGAGCGTGTGCCGGTCTCCAACTTTCTGCAGTGCATATTTTTCTCCATCCTTCGTGAGCAAATACTTCTCTCTGTCTTTACACGGGGCGTATTTCTCCTCCGTTGGCGCCACCGTGTACTTGTCGTCCACTTTCTGGACCGTGTACTTCTCCAGGTCCCTGTGGATGGCGTACACCTCTCCGTCTTTCTGCAGCGAGTACTTCTCTCCGTCTTTCCGGAGCAAGTACTTCTCTCCGTCTTTGTGGAGGAGATACTTCTCTCCATCCTTCTGGAGCAGGTAGCTCACCCCGTCTTTCTTCAGAGAGTACCTCTCCCCGTCTCTCTGTAAGGTGTAGTACTCCCTCTGGCTGTTGTGTTTCTCCGCATCTTTCTGCCGTTTGTCGTCGAGCCGAGACAGCGAGTGCTGTCGCAGGGGTTCGCGGTTGCGTTCGTTGTTCTGGATCTCGGGCCTGGTGAGGACTCTGTGGTTCAGTAAGTTGTTCAACTCCTGAGGCGTTCGCTGGTCCACTTTCAACTTGTCTGATCTGAGAAGACAGACGGAGCAGAATCCATAAGAAAAGGGGCAGTTGTTACAAAGAATAATAGAAAGAGTTTTCAAAGAGATTTCAAAGACAACTTTAGTGTCAAAAGTCCTGCGTTTGTCTGACAGCTCTTTGATCTCAGTAACTCTTCCTTCAGAGCCTTCCACTTCTTAAAGGTTTGTGATCTCTGCCAGAAAACCTCTGACAGGAGCGAGCCCGGCTTCACTGGGCATTGATATTAATAACAGTGGAAAACTAGGAGCTTTCCTCAAGAACAGTCTGATAATATTCACAACCCAGGCGTTAAACCTGTGCACCTTGCTGTCACTGTGAGGGGCTATAATAATCCATCCAAACTGCTTAGCAACAGTGTAAGAAACCTCCCTCCCCCAGTCATCTCAACCCTTTCCCACATTCATGGCATGACTCCTGGTGAGACCTACATGATAGCAGCACTCTGAGTCAGATTCAATGTTGTATTTAGATGTATGTGATAGAATCGTGCCCCTATGTGTCTTTAAAGGTACATTATGTAAGAATTACTCCCATCTAGGGGTCGTATTTTTCATGCTGCATTCACGTGAAATCGGTTAGATGGCAGACGGATGACAGCCACTGCAGGTAACGGCACAAACAAGCCTCTATGTAAAGTGGTCCGTCAGCACTAGGCAAAACAATACACGTGACAATATGTTGTCATGGCGATGTGGTATTGTTTACCTGACCCACGTTTTACCAGCTTTCTCTGGACTTCTGTGACTAAAATGACATCTGGTTTGTTACCGACAGCCGTTTTTCCGACTGCACCTTAATGCAGCATTCAGGTGCAGTCCTCACAGTCCTCACTGCGTTACCGCGGTGACTTTTCACAGACGCCACCTCGACCTGAGCCGACAGCTCCGGTGTCTCCGCTGAGTTTCCGTGGTTTCCTACCGTCACGCTGCCACTGAACGTAAAAACATGGCGACACCACATGGCAGCCAGCACCGAGCTTACCCGCTCCATGTAGATATGAATGATATGAACGGCTAATTCAGAGCTGAAAGGAACACTTCAGTTTGTTGATGGGGGTAATTATTGATGAATGAAAAACGTACTTTTGAATGAAATAATCGATTTTCGTGAATAGATAACAGGAGAAATTACACAATGTCCCTTTAATTGAACTATTTTCAAAGTGGAGTGTTTATTTCAGACCTGGACCCTCCTCCTATAACTCAAGTAGGCTACTAATGAGAATTTATCCAGCTCTCTGGTGGTGCTTTAATTTAGTGATGAATGAAGAAAGATCAGCCTTTTTAAAACTTTTTAAAATATTAAATATTATGATGCTAACTTTATGCATTATTCATTTGCATCTTTAATTTAATTTCTTTTTTTTTTGAACACGTCTAAATTGCTAATGGGGACCACCCTCTGCTGTGGGCGCACTGAGGCTCCACACCTCATCCTCCTCCAGTGGTGGTGATAAGATTCAACATCTCAGCATTTACATAGTGGGTGCCATGTTATTCCTGATGGGAATCAGCATGATCTGTGTGTGTGTGTGTGTGTGGGGCGAGCACCGACCTTCTGACTGGCTCAGTGTGGACCAGGGCAGCATCCGTCATGACTTTCATCCAGCACTCCATCTCTTTGGCTGTGTCAGTGCAGAAATAATATGTCCGCATGTTGGGGTGGGTGGCCTGGTAACGGAGAAACACACACATACACACAAAGAGAGGGGGAGATAAAAACAGCAGTTTGAGAAGCAGCCTTGGATCGTGAGTGACCTTGAGATCCCAGCTTGCGGTCTTTATATCATTCAGCTGGCAGAGCAGTGTGTTTGTGTACAGAATGACTGTGTACTCTGCCTCTGTGTGAGTCTCAGCGTGGAAGTCTTTAATGCACCTTTCGGCAAAGATAAAGCTGTGTGCGTGAGAATAACAACTGACTAACAACTTTCTGTTTGGTTGTTTGTTTTATATTGTGTGTGCAGTGACGAGGCGCTGTACAAAAGCTCCCATCATCAAGTCCTTATTCGTCATAATGCAAACTAAGCAGCTAGTTAAAGGGATAGTTTAACATTTTGGCAAATTGGCCCATTGCCATAATTCCCATAGTCATAATAAGTGGTTCATTACCTTTAATTATCGGTGCATGTTGTTTTAAAATCTGCAGGGCAGAGACGGGAACTGCTATGCGAACACAGCGAATCACTCCACTCAGCAGCCGTGTCTGGAATGTAGTTCCGGCTACGCATTTGCCTTCAAAACAACTCCATCTCGTAATGTTACATAATTATTTCACAGCGTGGCGAATGTGCAGGTCACAACTTCTCCACAATAGTGTTTTGGAGTTGTTGGATTGTGTATTTGATGAGTTTTTAGGGACAGGGAACCTGTACCGTTCACCTCCATTGTGTTCTCTGAGTAGCTTGCGTCTCTGCCCCGCAGATCTCAAAAATACCTTGCACCGATAATTAAAGGTAATGAACCAACTCCTTTGACTATAGGGATTATGGCAATAGGAGAATCTGCCAATATGTTGAACTATCCCTTTACTGTGAGTAAATCTTCACCTTGAAGGAGCATTGACACGTTTTGCACGTTTTGGTGTCGGGCTGCAGTTAGCTTAGCTTAGCATAACAATTGAAACAGCTAGCCTGGGTGAGAGCAGTGTGAAAAATAATGTGATCTGCCTTATAAGGTAATGATGGAATTATTTTAGTGTAGTGATTAAACCATCCCTGTCTTGTTATAGAGGTGTCAGCTGGAAAACCAAATTCCTGGGGCCCCCCAAGGCCAACGGGGCCCCTGATGTTCACTCATATTGGCACATTAGGCAGCGACAACTATAAATCCTATTAAACCAGCTCTGAAGACACTGCTGCTGTCCCTAACCCCCCCTACATGGGGCCCCTTGATGATGTGTGTGCACACTGATTGCCCGCATGAGAGGCATTCAGGGAACACCTGTTATATTGTGCCTTTATACAAACAGCAATTTGTACTCATTGAATGTATCTGGCAACTCCTGCTCAAGAAGCAGTAGAAAAATGCACATAACCACACATTTGTGCAGCGATTTGACAGATATAATATGTGTTATTTAGTGTTTAAAGGCTGCAGTCAACTCCATCAGTGGTGTTTGGTGAGTGGCTCAGAGCCATCACGTCTTTTCCCAGCGTTGGAGTGGGGGTGGGGGGGTCTGTGTCCAGCAATCTCTGTAACTTTCAACAATCTGTCAGATTTGTCTGTGCAGCTGTGCAGAAATGAGGAAGGGGCCGGGGTTCGAACTTCTCTGTTTTCCTCCTTGACCAGGGCCGTTGCTGGGAATTCTGGGCCCCCTTAAAGAATACTAAAGTGGGCCCCCACCCCCTAACTTTTCCAGTTTTTTTTTTCTTAGACTATGTATGTCTACTACTTTGTTTTGAATAATTGCTAATGCAGCATTACTATAAGTAAGCCTGTGAATATTCTCATTTGTCCAGGTCATAGTTATATCAAGGAAATTTAAATCAAATGCAACTGGACTTGGTTAAAAACAAATAACCAAGTCCAGTTGCATTCGATTTAAATTTCCTTGAGACATTACTATGAGTATTAATCAGGGTCTTATGCAGAATAAATCAGTCATACAAACATTATACTACTAGGGTTTTTTGTGGGCCCCGCTGGGCGCTGGGCCCCTAGAATTATCATCACCTTTCTCCCCTATACAACGGCCCTGTCCTTGACACGACTATCCCTGTCATTTTTTTTCCTGCAAACAACTGAGTGCTAAGCTCTGAACGCCTTCCAGGAGAGATGGCGTGGACATGTGACAATGTGTCTCCCCTCTTTTCTCTGAAGAGGATCTTTACTTTCACCTTCAAGAGCGATAATCACCTCTGACATGACACCAGAAAACACTCCTATGCAAACCCTGGAGGCATTTCTTAATCTGGACAGAGCCACGTTAACCCCTGACCTGACTCCAGTTATGTGTTTAACACAAATTATAAAATTGATTTCCATCTCCAGCAATTAAACAAAAATTAAATAAGCTTATTCCCCAAAGCATTGACCTCTTCCTTTAATTATCTAAAAAGAATTCAGAACATGAACACATGCTAAACTTTATGAATAATATCACTTAAATAAACTTTTTTTATCCTGAGTCTTGACAGAGAAACAAAAATTATCATCACTAGCACTAATTAAAGAGCCAGAGAGGGGCGGAGGATGTAACCTTTGACCTCTGCGGTGCTTTACCTTGAAGGCGTATTTCCTGCTGATGTGGTCGTCCACTGACAACATGGAGATGTGAAAGCTGGGCAGCAGGATGCTTCCCAGGATGCTGTCCTCCTTCTCATCTGCAGCAAAGACAAGAGAACAGTCAGGAATCAAAAAGTTACAAATCACATGTTTCGCATTCGGCTATGGCTCAGTGTGAGAGTAAAGCAGAATAAAATATTCATCTTTAGTTTGAAGTTTGGTTTTGAACTTGTGAACTTTTCTAATCACACTAAAAACAGAGCGTGGGGTTCATTGATGTGCAGATAGACAGACGGTGCATGAGGAGATCTATGAGGCTGATAGATTTTAATTTGTTTATTTCAGTTAGAGACACATCAAAGACCATTATTAAAAATGGTGGAGAAGGCGCTGTGCTTGGAGGGAGCTCTGTGGAATCAAAACTGTTGAGCGGAGAGCTGCAGGTTTACAACTCAGTGTTACTCTGCTCCTCACCTGGAGGAGCTGGGAGCCACGGCAACCTGAATGTGTCCGTCAAAAGCACTTGTAGGAATATGAGTGAATGTCAGGAATTCAAGGAGCTAACAGTGCAGTTACAATTTACTTAAAGAGTTCATATTTCAGTCTTATTTAAATCTTTTTCAGGCTATTATGTTTATAAATGGATACTCCACCCACACTGAAGCACTTAGCAGTTTTCTTCTCATCAGTGCTGACTACTATAGCTGCACTTCCCCTAATATATTAGTCTTTTACCGCCCACTGTTCCTGTGCCTGTGGATTACTAACATACTATACTGACACAAACGGCAAGTTCTATGAGAAGGTAACCAGAGATGGACAGAGTACTCGACCCCAGTACTTGAGTAAGAGTACAAATACTACTGGTCAAAATTGACTCCGTTACAAGTAAAAGTAGCTCAGTCACATGTTACTCGAGTAAGAGTAAAAAAGTACTTGCTTTAAAAGGTACTTAAGTATCCAAAAATACATGCTTTTAAAATTAACTTTAAGTAAAAGTAAGAGTAAATTTCTTATTTTTCACATCAATGAATTACTATAATTTTTTCTAAATGGATTTAAGGACCTTTTAACTCTTGTTTCTGAGAATGAACTCTTTGAAACCAGCTGCACTGATGTGCTGCTTTTAGGGGTTAGGGTTTCCTTCTTTGACAAACACAGCTTGTGTCCAATAGGATTTTAGAAAAAAAAGGGGAAAAAAAAGAGCAGACCTGAAAGTAACAAGTACTTTTCAGCCTTCCTAGAAATTAACTTGAGTAAAAGTAAAATTATTTGTCTTGGAAATGTATTCAAGTAAAAGTAATACGTACCAAAGAAATCTAATACTCAAGTAAAGTACAAATCAAGTAAAGTACAGTACTCAAGTAAATTTACTCCGTTACTGTCCACCACTGAAGGTAACTGAATATGGAGAACAAATGACGGCGTTTATGTGTGGAGGAAGAAAGGGCCTCCAGCCTTCTCCTCAGGGTTCGGTGCATGTTGTCAAGTCTGGTCTTTAGTGTTGTCACGATACCAACATTTTGGTACCGGTATCGGTACCAACATGTTTTTCGATACTTTTCGGTACTTTTCCAAATAAAAAGAGAACACAACAAATGTCATTATTAGCTTTATTTTAATAGAAAATCTTAGAACTATAACATATGCATCAGTAAATAATCAGTAAATCAGTAAACAGTTACTGCTGCTGCAGGATTAAATGTCCATCTATATTAATCTGAACTCTTCCTAAATTAAAACATTAGTGGTCTGTTTAAAAATGAATATCAACTTGTTTTCTTTGTATTATTTGAGGTCTGAAAACACTGCATCTTTTTTGTTATTTTGACCAGTTATTATTTTTGGGAGAAATTGTTATCAATAGTTTATAGAATGAAACACAAACGTTCATGTTACTCCAACACACACACTTATTGTTTCCCATACGTTGATTCTGCCCCCCCCCCCGCCCCCCCCCTTCCCCCCCTCCTTCGCTGTGCTCACTCACTCACAGAAAGAGAGAGAGAGAGAGAGAGAGAGACCATGCATGATCCGCCGTACAAACGAAACGTATCAACCAGCACTGTTTGCATTAATTAACGAGTCTGTGGCGGCCCGTCTCTCTCTCGCGCGCGGGCACACACACACACACACATAAACACAGGCACGTGGACAGGTGGCGCTGTAACGGTAATAAAAACAGCACCTTGCTTCGTTTGTGGCTCGCTCGCCGCGGCTCAAATTACAATGCGGCGACTTCACGCGGCGACGTCACCGCTGCCGGCGGCGCAAAATGAAAGTACCGGTCCCATCTAAGCGCAGTATGGTACCGTTTTAAATGCGTCAGTACCCCGGTACCACTCTAGTACCGGTATACCGAACAACCCTAGAACACGGAGGTCTAACTTCATCTTCATCTGGTCAACAGTGTGATGAATGACTAACAAACCAGGACGGAGCGAGACGTACGGAGGCTTATCAGACCTCCGCAGACAGAGAGAGAAATGATTGGATGCCCTTTGAGCTCCGTCTGCCTCCTGTGTGAACTATGATCTGGTTTGTCTCCCTCCCACACACACACACACACACACACACACACACACACACACACACACACACTAAAAACACTCATCCTGTTCTCTTATATTTTTCTCATCTCATAGGCTAAACAACTGCAAAGCACAAAGACTCCTCTGAGCGTGTAAATATTTATTTACACATGGAACACGTCTCCTAACATGGATGTGATGCTGATGATAGGATGGGAGAGACGGCCTCATCATTAGATCACCTCGGCGCTGAGATACAAACTCTAAGGCGGCGTGGCGAGGCGCGGCGCGGGCGGAAACACGGCCGCTGCACCAACTGCAGCAAAAACCTACAGAGCCTCCAGCCAGCGGCGCGCTGTGTGTTTGTTTTAGCCCAGCCTGCACGGAGAGCTGCGTCTCCTCCGGCCCCGTCCCTGCTGCTGAATTATTGAGATACAGAGCACACGCAGCCAGAAAATGAGCGAGAAAGCGAGAGAATGAGTAAGAGGTATATACACTGCAGCAGCGTGAGGGGGTGTTTTCTTTTTAGAAAGCTTTTTTAGAACAACTGACATCTCAAGGTTCTTGGGCGAGTTCACAGAGGCTGTTCAGATCCGCTCCCGATGTGTCCACACGGCACACTGTGACTGAACTTGGATTAAAGCTTCCACTATTACGCTCATTTTATAACTCGGTATTTTTATTCCGGGACTGGACTGGACTCGGGTTGCTTTACATCTTTCACAGTTAAAAACAACCTGATTTATCTTTAACTGCCTGCCATGGAGGAATATCAGCTCAGGACTCATCTTCTTACCAGAGGTTCTGAGAGCAAAGTGTAAAACTCAGTAAGAGAACAGAGCAGATTGGAGCGGACAACTTGTCAAATCAATGTGTACAACTCTGAACCAGGATCTGATGTGGAATATGAGAGTGGACTCCAGCAGGACGCTTCTGTTTAGTAAATACTGTGATACTGTAACACTGGATTTAGTCCTTAGATCTCAATCCATACATACGTTTACCACTCTTAGTGGTGTGATGCTACACTAGTGTGTTATTAAAAGGGTTTGGATCGTGTGGATTTGGATTTGGTACGAGAGAAAATGTAGCTCAAAAGCAAACAGCTGTTTGACGACAAGATAAAGAAACAGAAAATCATATTCACTTCAACTGCTATTGGATTTTTTTTCAGTGATTGAGAGGCTAAAACACATTTATGTGACATGTGGCTCAGCTTCTAAACTTCTAAATAGCACACTGATCTGGATCGACTACAGGTTATAAACTGACCACAGATCAGTAGCTCACACAACATCAGGTCAAATGATGAAAAGATGTTCATCTCATAATAAACCATGGTCATGCTTTGTGTATCCCCTTTAAAGGATGATCTTAACTCTCACACCTGACACTTATTAGTATACTTTATTTATTTGCTTACTTTACTTTTTAGTTTTGATTTAATTTTATTTGTACTTGAGTAAATTGGACAATGTAACAGCTTAGTTGAGTTAAATAACAGTACATTCCTTTAAATGAAATATTTTGGCACTCTTCCCAGCTCATTGAGGATGATGGGGATGTTGTACATCCACGCATTTTGATAATCTGCTGTAGGTGTTGACATGACAACCGTAATCACCGCTGTGTCGCCTCACTCTGGTAATAAATCTTTGTACCAGGATGGATGCTTATCGCCCTCGCTCACACACCAAGTACAACAGGTCCAAACTCTGCAGAAAACCTCCCAACCTGAGTGGCAGAAGGTACTTAGAAGAAAATGATAGAGCAAGCCCCAGAAAAATGAAAAAGAAAAGGTTATTATGGGAGAGCCGAGCACGTCATTGTCCTTCCAGAGGACGCCTCCTCTCTCTCGTCTCTGCCTGGCTAAGCCAATAAACATCCAATTCTCCCCTGGGTTTGTCATGAAAGCGGCTCCTGATTGCGCTCTGGGAGCGGCTAATTTGTCAATTTATGGAGATGGAAAAATCTCTCTCAAGGGTGTAGGAGACACGAAGGAGGAACAGATGAGCTTTTGCAAATGAAAAGCTCTAAATGAGTGCAGTAGTGTGGGCGGTATGACAGTGGGTGAGAGCAGGGACAGCGACTGTTGACCTGGTGAAACCTGGTTTTACCCTGTTACACTGTTCCTGATTGACTTGTGGAACCGAGCCCCTGATGCTCAATTCACAACATATTTTCTCATTTTCTTCCGCTTGTATCTTGTCACACATACAACTGCAGATTCACTAGGTGGCAAAAATTATATGTCAAATTATCAGTTTGTATTGGTGATACAGTAAACACCACTGAATAAGAACTAAAGTAATCTAGGGATCCTATTGGATAAGGGGCCTATATCTTGTTTTTGATCAAGGGCCTTATTCCGATGCTGGCTTGTGAGTCATTTTCCATGAATTAAACCTGATGTATTTGGTATTTTCTAACTACAGTCAAATCTTTTTGTGCTTTAAATGCTGCATTAAACATACAGCTTGTGACAACTGAGAAGAGAAAACAACTTAAAGGGATAGTTCACCCAAAATTCAAATTTCTCATGTTGGGGCTTCAATACAAGAGGGACATTACAGACGAGCAGTATGGACGTATTTGGATGTTTTTTGGTGTCTTTTTGGACGAAGAAAGTTGGTATCCATTGACAACCATTATATGGACAAATACTGCTGTGTGGACCCCCCCTTTAACTTAGGAAAGGAATGGAGGACTCTGAAAATTCTCACAGCTCTTAGTCGACATGAGGGTGAGTAGATAATGAGTGAAATTTGAATTTTGGGTGAACTATCCCTTTAAAGTGTGTTAGTGAGGTGATGTTTCAACGTAAATGTCCAAACGGGTTGTTTTGATTGGCTCTCTATTATTTTGTATGTGTGTTAATGGACAGCATGAAAGGTGTGTATTCAATGTGTGTGTGTGTCTGCCTCTCCTCTCCTGGTACGTCGTCGTTTCAGAATAAAAGCCTGGGATGATACAGAGCTCTGTACTTAACCTTCACCTGAATAAGATGTAACGACTGATGCTGAGTATCACTTCAGTGTGTGTGTGTGTGTGTGTGTTCACCTCGATAGTAGAAGAGGCACATGTCAGACAGGACGAACCACCTCTTCTTCCACAGCTTCATACCTGTGCTGTCCTGCAGGGGTCAAAAAGCACAGTGTGGTAATTATGGAGAACAAGACATCATCATCTCTCTCTGTCAGACACACACACACACACACACAGTGACAGACATACACTCATATGCAGTGTGTTCTTGTTTGATCTCCCTCTCCCCCCTCCTCTTGACACCCCCCTCTCTCTCCCTCTGGCTGCTTCTATTAACCAGCTTCTATCTCCTCCTCTGAGACAAATTGCTTTGTTTTATCTCTTCATAACGCGCTGACAAATTTGCCTCTGTGGCGCTCGGGGCGAAGGTCTGTGCTTTGTTCTCAAAAGTGCTGCTGTACGCTACAGTCCTCCCTCACTAACGTGGTGCAGCCGCAGCAGCCGCAGCAGCCGCCGTCACAAGTTTGACTCGTTCCTCACGGCCGAGTCACCTCCGGCCACGGATGCCGAGGTTTGGCTTTTTTTTGGCCAAACACTGTTGACATTTTTTGTGTGAGTGACAGACAGGTCTATAGGGAAGAGAAGTGAATCAATTCTTGTCTGGGTGTGAATGCAGCGAGCGGAGGAGCAGGGGCTGTTAATGGGGTCTGGAAGTTGGACAGTGCTGGATGAAGCTGTCTTCAGGGGGGTCAGAGGTCCACAGACAAATTGAAAAACTGACCCCGTGTGAGGTGAGAAGAGGCACTCAACCTGCAGTGAGTGGACTGAAAACTAATAAGAGAAAGTAGCCGAACCTCAAACTAGGTTAGCTAACAACAAACAGGATGCTCCCGTTTCCACGGGGACTGTGAAAGCGCCTTGATTCTAATGCTTTTTGATGTTGAAAGTATATGACTACTGACCTTTACACCGTCTGTTAGGTTCCATTCACTCTGCCTGATGCTGAGCTGTTAGCTGTTAGCCTCTTTGATTTCAACTTGTGTCGTTTTGCATCTTCTCTCTAATGCTTCTTTCTATGAACTATTGGTGTCAGCCAATCAGAAGAGAGACTGAACATCTCATCTAACTGGCTGACTGTTTTCTGAGTGATCCAATAAAAATAGAGCTCTCTTCTTTTGTCTCGCTTTTTTTTTCTCACCCCTTTTTGTTTATTTATTTATTTTGTGTTGTTATCATTACTACTACTTTTATTTTTACTATCAACTTCTTCCCCGTATTTTTCATTTTTTCCCTATCTTTTTTTAAATTTTGTTATTTCTATACCTTGCACAAGGTATGTGATTATTAGTGTGACTGCTGAAGCAGTCACACTATTGTTCTTCTGTTTGGCCATTTTCTTCCGCCTTTTTACGGTCTTCTTCTAGTCCTTCATACTTTGTGCTATTTCAACAATTCATATATCAAAACGTGCAGCTTTTTTTGAACTTTATCGGCATTACTTTTCTCTTTTTAACTATTTATACTTTTTCAAATATTTAACTTTTTCACAAAAAATCTCACATTCATCAAAGTCTCAACCTCTCTTCTTCACAACTCCACTGTAGTGTAGGGGTTAGGGTGGATGTTTGCCAACCTTAAGGTCACTGGTTCGAATCCAAGGGAGGAATTCTTGTTATGTTATGTTGAATTCTGCTCTCCTCCCCCGCCTTCAATTGGTTACAGGTGTTTGTTATCTCCTTGATTACTCGTACCAGTTTGCAGCACATCATCACATTACAATGAATGACAACAGGTTTGAAAGCAGTGTGCTCTCTGTAGCCGAGTGGCAGAGTAAAGGTTTAGTGATCATATGGTCATGGGTTCGATTCCTGCCTCAGTCTTTTCACTTCATTGCTTGACTTTTGATTCCAATTATTCAGCTGTCATTGGACAGTCTTTGATTCCTCATAGTATAAAGCTCATTGTAACTCAGGTTCTCTGTGGCCATATGGTTAGTGCTCAGCCTGAAATTCACAGACATTTTCATTCTAAGTCATTCAAGCTTGACTCTCAAGCTTTCTTGATGTTGACAGTGTGCAGATCATTAACAGACAACAGTCTCTGCAACTGTGTGTGCACCGTGGCCTAGAGGCAGAGTGGAAGTCTAATAACCATGAGGCTGTGGGTTCGATTCTGACCTTGGTCAAACATTTGTATGGTGATCACAGCTTGCACTATTTGCTAATTCTGCAACAGCGTTCAGTTGCTGTCAGCAGTCACACCATTTCCATTCTTGGAAATGCTTTTTCTAGTTATTTCTTTACTGTGCTTCAATTATTTGTTAAATCAAAGTGAGGTCATGTTATAAGCCTTTTGGGTTTCAGACCTCACCTTCACATTTCTTTTTCGTATCTTTCTTACTTGTAAGAGAGATAAGTAAATGTTTTGTTTTATTTTATATGTGCAAATAAATAAAGTCTAAGAGCAGATTTCAAGCAAAACGCTTGGTAAAACCAAATCTTGCAACTGTTTGATAGTGGGTACTGGTGGGCGGGGCTTAGTGACTGCTTTGTGACGTCACAAAGTCACAGAAGGTCTGTCGGCTGGTTTAAAGGCTCAGTTTCTGAAAACAGACTGTGTATGTGTGATCCAGCTTGCAAACAAAACTAAAACAATGGTGGTGAGTAATCCTCCTCCTACTACTACTACTAATTAATATTAATATTTCCTTTGAGATCCACTCTCAATTCCACACTCATAAACGTCCCATAATGCCTTGCTTCTGTACCTGTTTGTAAAGCCAGTTGCTCTTGACCACTGGGGCATTGGGGTTCCTCTTGATGGAGTTGGACCTTTTGCCAAAGTTGTGAACTTTTTTGGAAGACCTAGAGGGCTGTGGAGTGATAAACGAGAGAACGTCTTACACATATATATTAAATTCAGCTCATTTACATCGCAGATATTAAAAATGCACATAAATGAATCAGCAAGGCACAAAGAACAATTTTTCAAACTTTATGAAGAAACATAACAGCCCTTATTTTTTTAAAGCAGAAAGAAGAAACCGCTATTGCAGCTGTTTCTTCCCTGATCTCAACACACCAATCTGACACGACAAGTGTTGTGTACATCGCCTGTGAAAAGAAAAAGCCTGTGTGCAGAAACAGCAGCAGCACCTATAAAAAGCAACAAGAGGAGCAGATGTATTCAGCTCATTAAGCACAGCATATTCCACATCGCCCATACATCAAGGCTCACTTACTGAAAGCTGCCGCAGCGTAGCATGAAATTCTCTTTTATGTCAGTCAATAGCACAAAGACAGCGGGATCTTGTGAATAAGTCTAAATTTAATGCAAACAAGATGAAATCATCACTGAAGCATATTCAGTCAACATGTTGTTTTGATTAGAATGAGATTTCCAGATATTCCGGTGACCTCTGAACTTCCCTCTTCCACACAACTCTTCCCTAACGGATAATACATTATCTCAGTGTGACAGTCCCTCTTGCCTTTTCCTGCTATGCTCCCTATGAGCAGCAGCCAAACCTGCTGACAACCAAGATGAGTGCAGTTGTGCTTTGTATATGTTGTCTGTTGTAAATGTATAAGTTTGCATCTCCTTTCCCATCAGTGCACTGCAGATTTTCCTTTGTTTTCACATCACAACATTTATGCAACACTTTTCACTCATCCACTCGATTCCATATTTTTTTCTTCCACCTGGACATTTTGTATCTGGTTGGTTTTATCCTTTAATGTATGCTTGGGTCTCCTGTTTTTGCTGCATTAGAAGAATTGGAAATGGTTCTAAGGGAAATGTATTTATTGGCTGAATGTGTTTACCAGTATGAAATGCAGCCTAAACTGAAGTAAAATGCATCAAGCTTTAGATTTAGGCTGCTGTAGTTCTAGATTAAGATAAGCAAACCCATCCTGTCTTGTTTTTCAGGTGTACAGTACCTATTTGTGCAAAGGGTGCTGTACATAGTTTTGGTCAAAAACTCGGTTTCAGCAGGTTTGTCCGCTTCTACTGCAGACCTGATTTTGTGACATGTGAAGGAGCCAAACACAACTGATTGTCAAAAAGAAATAAAAAAATAACTGTAGCATCAAGACCTACATCTTCATCAAACTGTAAATGTATTTGAACTAGTTCTCTGCGACTCTGTTTTGTTTGGCGGCACTATTTACACTGTAAAATATGTTAAAAACACTGTGTTGTTGCTGTGTTGCTCTTTTTAAAATGTTTCTCCAGCGAGTCACAGAGCTGGACCCACACAGCTCGGTCATGAATAATGACTTCTCATGAATACATGAAGCTATGCGGTGTTACACTTTCTTTAGACCAGTGTAAGCAGAAGTGGAGCATTAGTTATTCATGAAGGCACCCAGCTTCTGATTTGATCCACCCGTGCATATTTATTTCCTGTCTGTTTGTGTGTTTATTAAGCATTTATAAATGGGACCGGTGTTCAATCTAACAGCGCGGTGACCCGTTCCAGGAAAGTCAGTGAGCGCCAGTGACAACTCAGCGCGTTTCTAAATGTTCTAAGGTGGAGCCTGCAGAGTTATTGAAACAACAAATCAACTCCTCCCGGGGCGTTAGTGGCCTCACTGATGGTTTATGTTGGTGTGCATCACTTCCATTCATTCCCCCAGTTATAAATACAGAGCTCTGTACAATGGGTGTAAAACAATGTCAGACAAAACTTGTTGAGCCTCAGATGCTGCTTCTTTTGTCTATAAGTACTATATCTTTTAGGTTCTTTAAATCTAAGGCTACAGTGGTTAGCATAGCTCTATATAAAGACTAGAACATCATTTGTTTGCTATATTCTGTTATAAATTCCTCCCAACTCTGAGATAAACTGTCACATAATCAGCAGAGACTTCAGGTTGTGGGTCCAACCACACCCCCACTGCATCAATAATTATATCACATCTGGCACATCATTTAACTTCTCTTATCTGCTACACGTGTCAAATTAAGCAGCCGGGGTGTGCTGCATTTAAATGATCCGACTTTAAGACAGACAGCCTAAAGAAGATGATGCAAAACAAAAAGTGCATCCAACATAGTGCATGTTGTCAATGTGGGTTGACTGGAGGTAAAAATAACAGGTGGGTGTTGGACACACATCGAACTTGCTCTTACTGTTCTGTAGATTTAACAAAAAATAAAAAATAAATAACAATGTCACATCAACATCATTGTACTTCAAGTAAGCAGTCTAAACAACAATATACGTTGTTTGACCCTCTGATGAAAAACCAGTGGGAGCATACCAAATCAGCATTTTCCATTTAAAGGAATAGTTCACTCAAAATTGAAATTTCACTCATTATCTACTCTGCCCCGAAATGCGTCCAAATCTCGCGCGATTTGCGCCGGCGTCAGTAATCACACCGACGCTGGCGCAAATCTCGCGAGATTTGGACGGACCAGGAAGAGGAGCTTCCATTACAAACAAGCTTGAAAATTTAGGCTTATTTAATTTTTTTCGGAACAATTTCGCATTTCGGGGCTTCAATACAAGATGGACATTACATACGAGCAGCATGGAGGTATTTGGATGTTTTTTGGTGTGTCTTGTTACGAAGACAGTTGGTATCCATTTGCAACCGTTATATGGACATGACCCCCTGTAACTCAGAGAAGCCACGGATAACTCTGAAACTTCTCCCAGCCCTTAGTCGACATGAGGGTGAGTAGATAATGAGAGCAATTTGAATTTTGGGTGAACTATTCTTTTAAAATAATAAACATAGTCACAGAAACAAACAATTGTCCCCATGTGTTTTGTCAACCCTATCTGTCCACCCTTTCCTCCTTCCTAATGCCAGCCTTGTCCTCCTTACCACTATCTGCTGAAGATGTTATGTAAATGGAACTTTATTGTATAAGAATGAGGTCATGACCACCACACGGATCACTTTAATTATCCTGCACCCTGATTTAGAGCAGTGATTAAGTTTCTCATCTCTTCAGAGCTTTGTTTTGAACACATCAGCGTTACGTGGATGGAGACTGACCCGTGTGGAGGAGGTGGAGGTGGTGGTGGTGCCCGTGGTGACGGTGGTGGCCGGGCTGCCGGGGAAGGTGCTGTAGTCGGAGCCGCCCGTGTAGTTTGAGGCCTCGCTCATGGTGCTCATGGGACGTTCCTTCTTGTCAGTGCTGCTGCTGCCGCCCTGCTCTGACGAAGCCTTGGGAGCCGGCCTGCCACAGGGCGAGAGACATAGAGAGGCAAAGAGAAAGAGGGAGTCAGACCTTTGAGCTTCATATGTAGATGATGCAGCGTCATGCAACACACAGGAGATGAGTATGACTCCAACTTTAAAGAGATAGGTTAACATTTTGGCAAATTGGCCCATTGCAAATTGGCCCATTGCCATAATTACCTTTAACTGTCGGTGCAAGCTATTTTTAGAACGGCGAAGCAGAGCCGCGAGCTGCTTAGAACTACGCTACAGAGGCTAATGGGATTTCTTGATTTCCCTCATCAAACTCATCAAATACACAATCCAACAACTCCAAAACGCTCTGGTGGACAAGTTGTGACCTGCACATTCACCACGCTATGAGATAATAACAGAACGTTACAAGACAGAATTGTTTTCGAGGTAAATACAGAGACTGCTTGACGAAAAACAGCGGTTTCGCATGAATTTACCTCTAAAACAACTACATCAGATAACGTTCTGTTATTATCTCATAGCGTGGGGTCACAACTTGTCCACCAGAGCGTTTTGGAGTTGTTGGATTGTGTATTTGATGAGTTTGATGAGGGAAACCAAGAAATTCCATTAGCCTCCGTAGCGTAGCTCTGAGCAGCTTGCGGCTCTGCTCCACCGTTCTAAAAACAGCTTGCACCGACAATTAAAGGTAACAAACCTACTGCTATGACTATAGGGATTATGGCAATGGGCCAATTTGCCATAATGTTGAACTATCCCTTTAAGATGAGCGGCTGCTGATTGTCAGAAGATATAAAAGGTCTTTGTGGACTGTGAAGACTGAACCCAAATGTGATGTTAAACCTATGGAGGAGTTCTGGTTTACATCACCTTGCAACATTTACAATATGTAACTTTTTCTTTTTACCAAATTTAAGGGATTTTCTTTTTTTTTTTGCCTTTATTTGATAGCATAGTTGAGAGAGACAGGAAATGGGGAGGCAGAGAGAGGGGGGATGACATGCAGTAAAGGGCAGTGAGGACTACAGCCTCTGCATATGGGGCGCCTGCTCAACCCACTGTCCCACACAACGCCCCAACTTGAGATTTTAAAGCAACCATGAATGTTCCATTCAGCTGAATGCTTGGGCTCTGTCGCAGGTTTGCTTCCATTACCAGCGTGCAATGAATCCTGGGATAGGTAAAGTTAGGAGGAATCCACCAATTGGAACCTATAGTCACGCCACTATGACGCAATCGGTGTTCAACTGCAGCCTCTGAAGGATCCAGCCCCTGAACCAGGACACGTTTTGCTTTGTAGACCTGGAGCTTATAATGTGTCTCAGGAAGTCAAACACGTCCTCTGTGGTGTTGGGCTTCTGCTTGGTCACTTTTTCTATTTGTGATTTTCATGGACAGAACCTCAAAGGCCGGTCGGAGGGGGATGGATGGAGTCCAGTTTTGCGACCTCGGATATGGATGTGTCCTTTTTTGCAGATGAGTTCAGCTACAAAACTGTCCCAGCGCTGGGATTTTAGATAAAAGGCAGAAAATGGCTGGGCGGAAACTGAAATATTTTCACTTTCCGAACAGGAGCCACATTTAGGCTGCAAACAAAGTCATTGATTGTGACTGAAATACAAAGGTGGTGGGCACAAATGCGTTCCTGGGTAAATGAGTTCATCGTAGGTGGCTGTGTGTATGTGTTAGTGTTTGTGTGTGATTGCATTGTGACTAGTTTTTTTTACCAAAATGACACAGAGGTTGCTAATCTCCAACTCCATCCAGCTAATCAGCCTCAGCCCCCACGTTTCTCATCAGGCAGACCCTGCCTTCGCTCTCTTAATGACACAATGTCTCTGTTTGGGCCATTAAAGAGAGGGAGGATGAAGGGGGGAGCGGCTGGGAGGAGCGCGAGCAGAGAGGAGAGCCGGAGAAACCGAGATAAAGAAAGTGAGAGCGCGAGACGGAGTGAAGAGAGCCGGTTGTATGAATCACAGCTATTATTCTCCAGGTGTCGCCTCTGATATACGCCTCCGCGTTCCACCAATTTAAATGGCCTGCCAACTTGGGCCTGACAAATTGAACCAGCTCAAAGTTTTTTTTTTGCCCCAACAGAAGGACAATAGCTAATGTGAGAAAAAGAAGGTTCAAGGTCCCGGAGTCTTGATTAAAAACACTGCGCAAGTTGACGGCTTTATCTCTGCTGCCAAGGTCAGCAGAATATAAGCAAAGCACGCCTGTGAAACCCAGAGTGAGAACAAACACATTTTTACAAGAAAAACTGTGTGAAGGCCGGTTTGTATTCACTGAGATCCATGTTGATATTATTGCTTTTTATTACTTTTCAGAAGAGGTTATCAGATTTGTCACAAACTCCACAGTCCTTGCCTCTTTCAGCTCAGGCTGTTCTGCTGTTGGATTGTTGTGTCCACCTGTACCTTCCTGTCCAGCTGGTGTGTAAACAGAGCTGATGACTGGCTGTTAAAGAGCTAAAAGGAGTCTGACATACATCAGGTGTCCATTAAGATCTAAATACTATCATTTTGGGGTGCTGCATACCTCACTGGGTTGAGCAGGTGCCCCATATGCAGAGGCTACAGCCCTTGCAGCAGATTTGATTCCACTGGTGGCCCTTTGCTGCATGTCATTTCCCCTCTCTCTGCCTCCCCATTTCCTGTCTCTCTCAACGGTCCTTTCAAATAAAGCAAACATGCCGCAAAAATACTTAAAAAAAGAGGTAACGCTTTATATTAAGGTCCTTGTAATAAGCATTAGTTAATAGGTAATAAGGCCCTTATAAGTGATTACAAGATGCTTATTAACATTATTATGCATTTATAAGACTATATATGTATTAATAGACTCATTATAATATAGTTAATAGCAGACTATAAGAGATTTATAATAACTTATAATAAACTTAGTTAACTGTTTGTTGATGCTTATGAACATTAATAAAATCCTTATGAGTATCTTATAATTGTTCATAATAACATTACAAACACATATATTGACTCAACTAGCCCAATCATTATGTCTTTATTAATCTTAAGGTCTGTGTAATAAGCGTTAGTTAATAGGTAATAAGGCTCTTATAAGTGCTAACAAGTATTAATAGTCTCATTATAATATAGTTAATAGCAGACTATAAGAGATTTATAATAACTTATAAGAAACTTTTTAACTGTTGATGCTTAAGAACATTAATAAAATCTTCATGAGTATCAATCTAACCCAACCATGATGTCTTTGTCATGCCTTTATTAATCTTTTTTTTGTTTGATTTATTAACATTATACTTTATTGCTCATCTACGTATTATAAGTTTACTTGTTTACAGTAAACTGTGCTTTTTGCAGGTACTGGATCTAAAGCGAGAACAATGTCTTATTAAGGCTGATAAATCTTTTATTATGCATTTGATTTTGGTTTTCAGAAAGGTGCGTCGGAGGAGAAGAGCAGACTTGTAGAGTTTCTTCTCACTTGAAACATTTTACCCTTTCGCTTTTATTTTGAAGGCAAACAGCAAAACCGGAAGTTCCGGTTTAAGCTAGCAGCTGATAGCTTAACACATGCCCATGTGTAAAATGGAGGTAGTTGCCCAACATTTTTGCCCCCGAGTAGAATTCAAACCCATTCTGGGCCTCGAAAAGAAGCAGCTGACAAGAGGAAGCGTTGTGAGACGGAGGATGACTCTTCTGGTAAGTTTAACTGCTGCTAACTAGTTAGTACAAACTCAAACATGCATAGCTAACGTTAGCCGAAGCTAGTGTAGACCTAGCCGCCTCCTGACTGTTGCTGCCCTACGGAAGCGCTTCTCTGTGTATCAGTGAGAACGTTTTTATATTAAAATGTAGTTTATTTTGTCTCCAGCTAGGCTTATATACATACAATGTACATTGTCGAAATATATAACTTCTCTCTTTCGTTGTGCACCGTCTGATATGTTCTTGACACTTTTCTGTACATGATAGCCTACTTACTGCTGTGTACATTCAGCACAGTCATTTGAGTTTGAGTTTGAGTTTAATGAAATGTGCTACATTAAGACTCTATTTAAAATGCTTGAAAATTAAACTGTAAAGTGTTATTGCAGGATATATCGAGACTTTTGTTTTTTATGTTTTTCATTAAAAAAAATGTCATTATGAAAACTCAGATGTAAATTTCCTCTATTCTCATTCTCTCCCGACCCCTCCTCAGACTCCTCAAGCTCCTCAACCTCAGATGATGGCAAGAAGAAGAGGAAGAGGGAATTGCTTTTGATGCAAACAAGAGTGCAAAAGAGCAGCTGCGTTAAATGTTCAATGGAATTAAAAATTAAAAAAAATAAAAGTGTACTTTTTTTTCAAAGACCTGTTTTAGGTTATTTTTATACATTTTAAGTATAAAAATCATGTTGCACTTTGCAAAATTGCACTTTTTTGAGTTAAATTATTTGTATAATATGCCTAAATGTTTTAAAGGTGCTTTCTACCTGTTTTAGGTGATTTAGATTTTTATACATTTTCAGTAAAATGTCTCTTTACTTGACAGCAATGAATAAAACAATGTTGGGCTTCACTGTTGAAACATTTGTATTACTATGCAATCTTTTCTTTACATTTCATCAACCTTGACCACATGTATTGTTCATTACAGATGTGGAAGTTGTGAAAATCATTGTTAACCATTAATGAATGCATTACAAAAGATTTATTAGACTTAATAAGGCATTGTTCTCGCTTTAGATCCAGTACCTGCAAAAAGCATAGTTAACTGTTAACAAGTGCATAGTTAACTGATAATAAGGGCATAATAATGCACAATAAAAATATTTATCAGCCTTAATAAGACATTGTTCTCGCTTTAGATCCAGTACCTGCAAAAAGCACAGTTAACTGTTAACAAGTGCATAGTTAACTGATAATAAGGGCATAATAATGCACAATAAAAGATTTATCAGCATTAATAAGACATTGTTCTCGCTTTAGATCCAGTACCTGCAAAAAGCATAGTTAACTGTTAACAAGTGCATAGTTAATTTATAATAGATGAGCAATAAAGTATATATTAATGTTAATAAATCAAACAAAAAAGATTAATAAAGGCATGACAAAGACATCATGGTTGGGCTACACTCAATGTGTTTGTAATGTTATTATGAACAATTATAAGATACTCATGAAGATTTTATTAATGTTCTTAAGCATCAACAAACAGTTAACAAGTTTCTTATAAGTTATTATAAATCTCTTATAGTCTGCTATTAACTATATTATAATGAGACTATTAATACTTGTAAGCACTTATAAGAGCCTTATTACCTATTAACTAACGCTTATTACACATACCTTAGGATTAATAAAGGCATAACAAAGACATAATGATTGGGCTAGTTGAGTCAATATATGTGTTTGTAATGTTATTATGAACAATTATAAGATACTCATAAGGATCTTATTAATGTTCATAAGCATCAACAAACAGTTAACTAAGTTTATTATAAGTTATTATAAATCAATTATAGTCTGCTATTAACTATATTATTATGAGTCTATTAATACATATATAGTCTTATGAATGCATAATAATGTTAATAAGCATCTTGTAATCACTTATAAGAGCCTTATTACCTATTAACTAATGCTTATTACAAGGACCTTAATATAAAGCGTTACCAAAAAAGATATACATATATACACACAGACATACTAATCTATATATTTATATCTATAAATCGATACGATACTCAGGATCGGCATCGGTCCGATATTTGTCAAAATTTCAGAATCAACCATCGGAAAAAACAACTATAGCCCGTCCGATCCGATACCTAAGCCCAAATGCTCAACTTCAATTTCTGTGACATGCCGTAGGACACTATGGCCTCAGCAACAGCTGTTGCACGGCGTGCCGTAAGCAGAGATGCAGCCGCTGCAGCATGTGTAAGCATGCAGCGATTTTATCATGTCGGCTGTGTGGAATTACTTTGCGCACAAGAATTATTATTTATTTTATTTCTTCCTTTAGGGGAGCAGAATATTTGTTGCACAGTTTGAACATGGTGTTTTTAGATGTCCCTATTAAGCAAAGTACATCTATACAAATTAGAAGTTGCAATATTGGTATCAGACATGAAAAAGTTGTATCGAGCCATCCCTAATATATACACCCATATATACACATTTGGGGCTTTGTTATGCCTTTAATGGACAGGACAGTTGGAGGGAGACCAGAAATGGGGAAACGTAGAGGGGGAATGACATGCAGCAAAGGGCTGCAGGGTGGAATCGAACCAGGGCCGCTGCTGTGAAGACTATACCCTCTGTATTATATGGGTGCGCCTGCTCAAACCACTGAGCTATATGACACCCCAACTCAACATAACTCTTCCTTTAATGTGTTGGTATTCTTCAACTGCTGCCCTGCTGAGACAGATGCTGTTGTTGCCCAGTGTGGGCCAGAGAACTCAACAACTCTTGTCCAGACTTTCACAGCCAGCTCAGGACGAGTCCTTTGATTCCCAGATAACAGCCCCTCCCCTGTGTGGACTCTTGGAGGTGAAACTTATCAAATATGCTATAATGGCTCACGTACACCACCATGATCAAAAGTAACAAGACACGCCATGTGACTTTGAGTTCAGTGCCCACGCCATTAGTTTGGGGGTGGGGGATGGGGGGTGTCAGGTTAAAAGTTTGCTTTTGTCCTGGAACTCATCAGAAGTCCAACTGATCTCATTTAGAGAGAAAACTTTCCTGGCCAAACTCTGAGACCTGAGAACACACCTGGACCCGAGTGGGCCCCCCCCCCCCCCCCCTGGTTCTTCAGATCCACCAGCTGACGGCTCAGATAAAACCATCAGTTTGTCTCTCAGGTGTACTGCTTGCCATCGCTCCACACTGCAGATCAGATAGCTAGCTAGCTAGCAGCAGTAACAGCCCCCCGGCTGAAAAATGGATGCCTTTATCTTTCCTCCAGCACTTTCCACTCCCTGTCTCACTGCTCCACTCTGTATCTCTCCCAGCCTCTATAATAAACACAGGCCATCCCAGTGTACCTACTTCCATTGACAGGGAAAGTCTTAAAGGGATAGTTCACCCAAAATTCAAATTTCACTCATTATCTACTCCCCTCATGTTGACTAAGAGCTGTGAGAATTTTCTGAGTCCTCCGTTCCTTCTCTGAGTTACGGGGGGGGGGGTCCGCGTAGCAGTATTTGTCCATATAATGGTTGTCAATGGATACCAACTTTCTTCGTCCAAAAAGACACACCAAAAAACATCCAAATACCTCCATACTGCTCGTGTGTAATGTCCGTCTTGTATTGAAGCCCTGCCATGAGAAATTGTTCCGCCGGTCAGGATGAGCAGTGAACCGAGACACTGGGAGCTTCCGCTACAAACAAGCTCAAAATATAGACTTTTCAGAACAATTTCTCATGTCCGGGCTTCAATACCAGAGGGACATTACAGACGAGCAGTATGGAGGTATTTGGATGTTTTTTGGTGTGTCTTTTTGGATGAAGAAAGTTGGTATCCATTGACAATCATTATATGGACAAATACTGCTGCACGGACCCCCCCGTAACTCAGAGAAGGAACGGAGGACTCAGAAAATTCTCACAGCTCTTAGTTGACATGAGGGTGAGTAGATAATGACTGAAATTTGAATTTTGGGTGAACTATCCCTTTAAGTGCCTTGCAGCTGATTAGCAGCTCCTCTATATTCCACACTGACAGCTCATATCATCTCATTTGGTGTACAGCTACATCCAGTCCCCTGCAGCAATATGGTAAAAAAAAAAAAAATATCCCCAACTGTGCTCATCACACATCTACTAAATCCGCACATATTACAGAAACATCAATTTCTTGATTGATAATCGGGTTTTATAACAACATCACAACTTGATGTGCAGATATATGTGTCACGGTTTTAACCAATCAGAGGCCTCTGCGGTGCAGGATATCAGAGCTCTTAATGTCATGAATATTTCAAAGGAGATTCTGCAGAGCAGTTAAGGCACTTAAATGAAGTTGGCTTGTCACATTTAATACCGAGCTCTTAATAAGGGGGTAAATGACTGGTATTAGTTAAGGGAGCTGCAGTGGTGAATTGGATTGATGATTAATTATGCCTTTTAGAGCAGTTTAGAGACTTGAGGCGGTATTCCTGGTTCCCCAGAAGCTACAGGCAGGTCTGTTGTTCTAATTATGGCTCTGGTTCTCTTTTGATTCGGGAAACTTCACAGGGAACTTCAAAAAAAACGTCGACATCAAACTGAATTTTCCCTGCTCATACATCTACACATAAACACCTCGAGGAACATGTCTTTAGGCTGTTTGTCTGAGAAAATCCTCCCCCGTCCTGGGAATAGGATGCTTACGAGTTCAAAGTAAAAACAGCCAAGCAGACCTGGCGTAAATCAAAAAGGTTTTCTACCGTCTCGTCCCGTTGCATTAAATCTCTGTGAGGTCATTCACACGCTGTGCAGGCGTCAGTAGGCTTCACACAAAGTGAACAGCATCCTGTTACACCTGTCTCCTGTCAGAACTTCTCACAATTTTTACACCTTTTCCCAAAACTGACAATCTCACAATTGCACAGTGTGTACTGTAGTAGTGTGCATGACTCACTGTTTCCACATACACAAATCTGTCACTGGAGTAAAACACCATAAATACCCTCAAGGTTTGCCCTCCAGCCTGGCTGATAAGCACTTCTGCCTTCTAACACCAAAAGCAGGACTTTGTAGAATTTGCTCATTAAATACACTTTGGCTCGGCCTTCACTGTGCCAATAACTCTCAATGTGAACTAAATGACAGTGAACAACACCAGAGAGGTTAAATCTCTAAAATCAGAACATAACAAGCTGTCTGGGGCGACACATTTACAACAAGGCCGGTTTCCTTTCACTCAGCAGTTTTGGACATTTTAAAGCTTTTTTTCCCCCTTAATATGTTAATGTCCAGTCAGCATTTTCAGATCTGATCCACACAACCAGCAGCGGAGAGCCAATCAGGAGCAGGGGGGTATTTCCCAGTGGCCTGAGTTGATTTGATCAATGAGAACACTGTGAGGAAGAAGGAGTGGAACGACCTCACACCTGGGCCAGACTGCGCCTCACCTGTGCACGACGGCTTCCTAACTGAACAGCAGCTTTGTTGCTGAACGCAGCGCTGCTACCAGCTCAGTGGTGGCCAATAGAACTGGAACAATTGATTTTATTTCATTGTCTGAAAAGTGAGAAGTTGTGAGCAGAAAGCAGTCACGTTTCCTCCCGTTGTTCCTAGAGAGAGAGAGGCCTTGACTTGATGGCCTGTTAACTTACTGACATCATTTCTATGCCACCACTTTCCTACAGAATCAGTTCTGTGTGACAGCGGCCTGGGATGGGGGAGAATTCCCAGCCTGACTTTCTGTTTCAGTCCCTGAACACAACATTAACTGCTCAGCACTGAGACCGTCCTGCCAAGAAAAATGACAGCATCAGCACTTTTCAGCCAGATCTCAGAAAATGACACATGTTTAGGATCAAAGCAGTGCACTGACTCCTGAACAGTAATTACAGCTGTGATTTGTAAAGGTTTTATGGGGCACTGACACATGATGTCATACTTTTACTGGCTGTCAGGTTAGGTGCCATTCAAGAGGGCATGAGATGCATTTTTTCATCTCATACTTGACTGTCTGAATATGTGCTTTTGCACACTCAGGAAAACCAACCCTAAGTCACAAACCTACATAGAATCGCTGCAGCTCTAGGTGGACTGACATAGTTTTTTAGCCACCTTTACCCAAATGTTTTGGTTTTCCAGTTTGCCAAACTGTTCAATCTGTTTTTGTGTCAGTCAGAAGACCAATGTGCACATACCAAACAGACTGGTACCAAGCAGACTATGAAATCTAGACACTGTTGAACAACCTCAAACATCTATATAATTTGGTCTCTGCCAGCCTGAAGCCAGAGGGAGAGCAGATGCTGGGTTTATGACAAAACACTCAGCTCCAAATGAATGTTGGTGCGTTTCTGTTGGATTTATTAATGGACATGACAGAGGAGACTTACTACAGAGCAAACATGAGAAAAAATTACCAATGAGCCAGCTGGTATTTTTCCTGCAGGGTACGATCCTGCGTTGGAAAGTGTGTGTCCACACTGCCACACTGCTGTGTGTTTGAATCTCAGAGACACCCACACTGTAGATTCCTATTGACCTGTCTGTTCTCAGCAGCCTGGCACTGATAAAAACTGGATGAGCTCTAGGATTCAGAGTCAGAATAAATTCATTATGAAAAAGAAAAAAAAATCTGAGCTGAGTCAGCAACTCTCACATTATGAGCTGAGTTCTGAGTGTGTGTGAGGGGGTTTAGCCCGCGGAGACAGACACACTGTGGACAGAGGAAGACGTTCGGAGATCGCTCCCACTTCACGGCTCCGTCAGCGACGCTGAGCGACTGACCGATTGGCTGCGAGTGAGCGAGGAGGACTTCAGTCGCCGCTGGTAACAAGAGCTCCACATCTAAAGAAGGGTGACTAACACGGTCGCCCACCGATCGACAGCCAATCTGTTTCTCCCTCTCTCTCTCTCGTCTTTACAGTCCTTCCCACTGTCTCATATCGTCGGCCTTTTCATCTTTCAGTCGCACAGTTATCTGAGCCTTTATTAACCTTTCCTCCATCAACCCTTCCCTTCTGCCGGTCTGTTTATTCCAACTTCAGTGACTTGCTGATGGAACCGGTCTGTGTGTTATGGGCCGTTGCTCTGAGAGAGTTTTCCCCCTGATCTATTTGTTTGCAGTTTGGCTTCCCCCTGCACTGTGAGCACCACTGTTTATTTGCTCTGAATGAGAATGTTTTTTAATGATGACTCAGCTCCTTTTCAAATATGCACTTTTTCATATCTTGCTTTTTGGGTTCACTCAAAGAGAATTGAATTAAACTCAAACTAGAGCTGAGAAACATCAGTGTACAAAGTGTTGAGTTTCATTGATGCTGGATTAAGAACGAGAAACAAGTGACTGGAATTAATTAGTCTCGGGCTGATTTGTGATAATATTGGTTATCGATATTTCCAGCTGTACGTGCTACTTTCCATAATATTGTTTTTGTTTTGATATCATTAAAAAAGTTGGAAAAAGTTTTCTTATTTACTTATTTTCTTATACTTATTCTTATTTATGTACCTAGGTATGTGACAAATACAACTTATAAAATGTAATTTTCTCAACTGAAAATTTAAAATACAATAATATAATCATATTTTACAAAAAAAAAACATATAGGCCTACTGATAATATCATATATCACAATATCCGGGCAGGAGTGTATTGCAATGTTAAATTCTGCAATGCCCAGAAATAATGAGCCAATTATTCTCACAGAAATGGATCTTAAATTGAATTTATCAAGAAAACAAGAAAAACAAAAGAAAATGTTGAGTATGCAAAAAGAATCCGCAGCAAAATAAAACCTGTAGTAGAGCAGTAAAGAGGCTTTCAGCGATAAAATAATAAAATATAGTCGTAGAACTAACGGATAAAAAATACAGGCCTGTCTCTAATGGAAAGGTCTGGTGCTTTCTGCAGCAGAGGTAAACAAAACCACTTTATTAAACTGTGTATCACTGTGTGAAATTTATTGGAAAAAAGAGAATCACAAATCTGGAACAGAGATACTGTCCACTGGAGTAAATTCCTACGCTGAATCATGTTTGTCTTTGCTGTGAAAGTCCTTTAAGGTCTGTTTCCCTCTAATGATAGTGGTTCTTTTTTGTTATTTTTATATCAGACTGGATTGGATCAATGAGTCACAGCTCGATACGAGACAGAGAGAACCGGAGCCGTACTTTTAAACACCTGTCATCATTCGGCGCAGTGGCAGAGACAGTTAAAGGCAGGTAATGCAAGAAATGGGAAAGTTAGTCGTCAAGAAGTCACACAGAAGGTTAATTCATTCAGAGTGAATCTTAACTTTCCCTGCTGTATACTGGAGACACATTAATCATACACAATCATTTGAGCATTAGTGCTGCACAGCAGCATATCAGGAAACGTACAGTCTGAAGTAAAGTTAGTGTCAGCAAGAGGCAGAAACAGGATGGAACCGGGGGATTAAAGAGAATCAGAGCTGAAGTCAAAGCTGGAAGGCGCATCCTGATGTTGGAGATAAATATTATTTGTTAAACTTGTTAAAGGGATAGTAGCATTTTTTAAAAGTGGGGTTATATGATCTACAAATAGCCCCTAAGTACTTTAATTGCAGTAGAAGACTCTCTGCACTCCTCCCGTTAGCAACGCCAGCCCATAGCCCTGCCCAGAGATTTACAACATACATTGTTGTGAATGGACCCAAAGAAACGGCCTATTTTCGCGGCCTAAAAGAGGTTTTACGTGAAAAAAAATACACAGTTCCATTGTTCGCTATAATAGAATTTTTTCCAGCCCTTCAAAGTGCAGGAAAAAAGTTTCAGGTAAAACCTCTTTTAGGCCACGAAAATAGGCCGTTTCTTTGGGTCCATTCACAACAATGTATGTTGTAAATATCTGGGCAGGGCTATGGGCTGGCTTAAGTACTTAGGGGCTATTTGTAGATCATACAACCCCACTTTAAAAAAAATGCTACTATCCCTTTAAACTGACTTACCTGGGAAGACGGTTTTTCCACCATATTGTTCTGAAATAGCTCATTTGCTATTTTAGAGTCACATGAGAAGATCAGTATCATTTACTGGATGGAGGGTGAAACTTTTCCAAACCTACTGTAACTCCAAGTCTAATGACTCTTTCAAATGTAATTAACCAATCATTGGCAGCGCTAAGAAAAAGTGCTGATGACTTTAGAAGCCCTGACCTTACAGGTGTGCCCCACTGACAAACCTTTGACACACCAGCTCCTCCTCCTCTTCTTTTATAAAGTGCACCGTTAGAAATGTCCATGTTAGGTTTCGGACTGAAATTCTTTCGGCTTTATCTGGTGTGCGGAACTGAAATGGATTTACTGACCTCTCAGTGAGAAGTCAGAGACCACCCACCGGTCCTCCAATTGGACATTTCATCCCCATTTTAAAAAAACAAGATTTGACAAGCAAGACAAAGGTGAGACTCATGTTGTACTGGAACCGTTTGAAGAGTTTCAAGGATGAGTTGGTTTGGCAAAAGGGCAGTGGGAAGCTTTTCTATGGTTAGCATCTCTGTCTCTACATCTCCTCAGCAGTGGGGAACACTGTCTCAGAGGGGGCTAGATAAAGTTAAAGGACAATTCCAGGCGAATTCAACTCGGGGGTGTATGTTCCTAACATTTTAGGTCTAAAAGAAGGAATCTGTAGATTTTCAGTTTAATTGCTCCTGTTTTGCGGTAGTTGTGTCTGTCCCCGCATCGCCACGGCAGCAATGAATGGGAGCGGATGCAAGTTCCGCTGCTTAGGCTGTTTACATCCCTCAAAGCCGCAATTTTTTTCCACAGACAGCGTCAGATGGCTACTCAAACATGCACCCAGAAGTTTATTTACTTCAAGCAAGCTGACATGTTTGTAAAACTAGATCTAATTCAAAGTCTCCCGGAGTCTTGCGCGAGACCCAAGTTGCCGTGCTCGGTGTGTTCACATGCAGTCAGAAGCTCCTGTTTGTGTCATAAACACAGGAATATCAACTCTTGACTTGCTTCAAGTGTACATTTTTTTTCCCACAGACAGCGTCAGGTGGCTACTCAAACATGTACCAAGAAGTTTTTTTTACTTGAAGCAAGTCAAGAGTTGATATTCCTGTGTTTATGACACAAACAGTAGCTCCCACTGCACCTGAACACACCGAGCGTCAACTTGGGTCTCGCGCGAGACTCCGGGAGACTTTGAATTAGATCTAGTTTTACAAACATGTCGGCTTGCTTGAAGTAAATAAACTTCTCGGTGCATGTTTGAGTCGCCATCTGACGCTGTCTGTGGAAAAAAATTGTGGCTTTGAGGGATGTAAACAGTCTAACCAGCAGAACTTGCATCCGCTCCCATTCATTGCTGCCGTGGCGATGCGGGGACAGACACACAACTACCGCAAAACAGGAGCAATTAAACTGAAAATCTTCAGATTCCTTCTTTTAGACCTAAAGTGATAGGAAAATACAGCCCCGAGTTGAATTTGCCTGGAATTGTCCTTTAAGGTGTGTTTTCTACTAGCAGAGATAGGAGATGTGACCTAAAGCTTTTTACTTCCATGCTTGCTACTACTGATCTTCTCATCTGACAGGTCGAGACAAGACGAAGCAACTCCTTGAACGTACAGTATACCCTCGTCTAACGGGACATTCAGCATGCAACAACGTCCTGGTTTTAGTCAGTGCCACACTCAGAAGCAAACTAGTACTTAATGCATGAGGGCTGATAAAGAAGCTGAAGCGGGAGCAGCTCCTCCAGAGAGGTGAGGGAACGTTACCTGGTGGGAGCCTCTACCGGCCTGTCAGGGTGAACAAGCTTTCCACAATTCATGCTAGAAACAGAACAGGGGAGGGAGAGAGAGAATGACAAAAAATAATAAGAACTCAAATAAGGATGCATAAATTAAAGTCAGTCATGCTGCATGAAATTAACAGTGACAGAAATCATATCATTAAGGATAAAAAAAAGGCATAAATAAGGTAAAATAATAAGAGAGGGGAAGTACCGGTAGTTCTTACACTGGTAAAATTGAGAAATTAAAGGGATAGTTCACCCAAAATTCAAATTTCAGTAATTATCTACTCACCCTCATGTCAACTAAGAGCTGTGAGAACTTTCCTTCTCTGAGTTACGGGGGGGGGGGGGGGGGGGGGGTCTGCGCAGCAGTATTTGTCCATATAATGGTTGTCAATGGATACCAACTTTCTTCGTCCAAAAAGACACACCAAAAAACATCCAAATACCTCCATAGTGCTCATCTGTAATGTCCCTCTTGTATTGAAGCCCCGACATGAGAAATTGTTCCGAAAAAAATTAAATAAGTCTATATTTTAAGCTTGTTTGTAGCGGAAGCTCCCAGTGTCTTGGTTCACTGCTCTTTCTGTGTCAGCGCAAATCTCGCGTGATTTGCACTGACCGGCGGAACAATTTCTCATGTCGGGGCTTCAATACAAGAGGGACATTACAGACGAGCAGTATGGAGGTATTTGGATGTTTTTTGGTGTGTCTTTTTGGACGAAGAAAGTTGGTATCCATTGACAACCATTACATGGACAAATACTGCTGCGCGGACCCCCCTGTAACTCAGAGAAGGAACGGAGGACTCTCTCACAGCTCTTAGTTGACATGAGGGTGAGTAGATAATGAGTGAAATTTGAATTTTGGGTGAAATATCCCTTTAAATATATTTTCCTTGAATGTGCTTTTGTGGTCAAACAGAAAAGCTCTTTGTTCTTGTAAACACCATCTACCACCATTCATGATTACTGTATGAATTTAAAACCACACTATTCATTCCACCAATCAGGGCTTTGATCAAGCCGCCAGCCCGCCATCGCTCAGCGTCTCCCATTCGTCCAGCATCACATCTCTTTTGTCTGTCAGGGTTTCAGTCAGTCTTGCGTGTCTGTCTGCTATGATTGTTTTTCCATCTTCTTGTCTTTCTGTTGTTTGCACAATCAGACAGCTGAAGATATGTGAGCAGACTCTGTTAATGAACCAGTGAGGCGACAAGACGCCGGAAGCAGGAAGAGAGAAAATGACAGGAAGACGAAAAGAGCGAGGTCAGAGGAGCTGGATGCCTCGGCCTCTACACGTGTTAGGGTGGTGGAACAGTGGGCTATTAACACGACATCAGGTATATGCATGGAACAAGATAGTGGTGAGTTCAATACATCACAACATAGGGGGGGAAAGGGAAACCAGGGAGTCATTAATAAAAGCAGGAACTGCAGAGTGTACGGTACATCCTAATGAGTTAAACTGAGGGAAACTTTCCCCAGGGGCAAAAAAAAGCCCAGCTTTCCGGATGTGGGATTTAGGAATGTCTTCATTTAAACTTGTCAGTGAGTGACATTTGAATAGGTGCAGAGCTGTGAAGCGCTGACTCCCATTAAATCGCCTCAGGCTGCGCAGGGAGGAGAAATCAAATTTTGCGATAGGGAGAAATTGAAGCAAGCGATGGTTGAGGAGGGATGAAGGAAAACTGAGACACAGTGTACCGGGGGAAAGAGGCGTGAAAGTGAAAAAAAAATCCCACTCAAATCACAATTATTCATCCTTTTATCCTCATAACTCAAGCTCTCTTCTTATTTTGTTCCTTACACAGCGACAGCCTCGCCATATTTCCCTGTGTTACCCAAGATCTCACATCATGAATCTGGAGTTTAAGGTTAGGAGGTGAAGCTCATCAGACAGCCTTCTACAACCACACTAATAGCATGGTAATAAAGCTAATTAGCAACTTACAAACTCGTCCCACATTAAAATACAAGATTGTTCTGGTGCGACTGCTGGCATTTCCCTCAGCCACGGGAACTGCCACTGTTTTTGTTTTAATTAGCACTTGGAAAAAGTATTGGACAAAGTTGGTGCTTGAGGATAAAGGACTGAACTGACGTATAACAGAAAGTTGTGGACCAGCTAATTGCCGTCCCATGAGCCAGCAGCATGGCCAAAAATCACCATCGCTGCAGCAGAGGACCCAAAGGGCTGATGACTACACTTCCCACAATGCCTTTAGAGACTAGAAACGTTCCACACTGTGAGCTTGTGGTGAGGCTGTAATAATTTATACTCTTAAGGTCATTTTCTCAGAAGTTGTATGATAGGCTATACTGCACTGATGATGACAGATGGTGGAAATTTTGCTGCAGATAAACTTTGGGCTTCCACATTAATACATACTGTATGATACATTTTATTTTGGAAACACAATCTTCCACAATACCACCACCACTCTGCACTTTCCAAAACTGCCATAATCCCTATAGTAGGAGTTGGTTTGTTACCTTTACCTTTATTATTGGTGCATGTTGTTTTGAGATCTGCAGGGGAGAGACACAAGCTGCTCAGCAAACACAATGGAGGTGAACGGTACAGGTCAAATACACAATCCAACAACTCCAAAACACTCTCGTGGACAAGTTGTGACCTGCACATTCAAAACGCTATGAGATAATAATGTAACATTACAAGACAGAGTTGTTTTTGAGGCAAATGCAGCCAGAACTACACGGCTGCTGGGTGGAGTGTTTTCAAAAGCGCAAGTAGTTCCGTTTATTTTCTTCATGTGTCGTAATGTTACATAATTTTACATGATTATTTCATAGTATTGTGAATGTGCAGGTCACAACTTGTCCACGAGAGTGTTTTGGAGTTGTTGGATTGTGTATTTGATGAGTTTGATGAGGGACAGGCGACCTGTACCGTTCACTTCTGCTGTGTTCGCTGAGCAGCTAGCGTCTCTGCCCCGCAGATCTCAAAATAGCATGCACCGATAATTAAAGGTAATAGGTGAATTTGCCAAAATATTGAACTATCCCTTTAATACTGGGTGGGAAGCAAATCTGTGCAAACTGATGCAGCTTTAAAATAAGTATCTAAACACCAGTAGTTGTGGTAGCCTACTCAGCTTTGGAACATTTGTGAATTAATTATTAGAATTAAATGATAAAATATGAAAATTAAACTCATTTAAATAAACTGTTTCCACGGTGATTTGAACTGCACTGATTCACTGCCTAGAAAAGAGAGTGTGTGTTCTTTTCATGCGATCAGACAGGAAGACAAAAAAAACACTCTCCAAAAGAAGTGCAAGTGTTCAGTCACATTCAGCTGTGTCTGACACTGTGACACAAAGCGGTTTTATAGCTGTTACATAAGTGAGTGATCCACCATCTCTGCGCTGCTCCGGGTGAAATCTGAGGATCTGAAAACCGTCCGGAGCCTGGAGGGCAGCTTAGAGTCTTTGCTCCTTCATTTTCAGATTTATTTAAAAGTTTTTGAAGGAAAGGAGAAGATGTGGAGATGCTTAAAGGCTCATGTGGCACAAAGATGCCTTTGTATCAAATCAAATAAAGCCAGCGTGTGAGCAGAGCGCACAAATAAATAATGACGCACGATTGGCCCCTTCCAGAAAGACACCTCTGTCTCTTAAGAGCAGTTGTCCTATGGTCTGTGCCCACAGAGCCAGCAGCAGCAGGCGTCAGGTGGTTGGACTGTTTCGTTGTGCCATCACAAATGACAGACAGACACAAGGAACTCTTAGCAAAACAATACAAACAAAGATGAAACAGGCACATTGCTGTTGTTGTGTCCTGTGGTTGCCACGGCCACGTTTGGCTGGACGAGGGGCTCTCTGCACCTGCTGCAGTCTGGTATTTTATTCATTTATTTAAAAAAGGACAATGTACATTAATAACATCAGTTCTTTTCTCTTTTTAAGGAAGAGAAAAGAGGAAGCCCAACTTAAATGTACCGGGATTAGCAAGTATCACCTTCATGTGCGTCAGGAAGTTTTCCGGCCTGAGAAATCGGGAGCAACTTCTCAGTGAAATGAACGAAATATGGATGAACATGGTGTCTGGCTTCATTAGACATTCCCTGCATGCAAGGCTGCAGTTTGTCAGCGACCTACTGTGCTGCATACACAACATGTGGTGGAGACTTTGCTGGCATGAGAATCATCATCACTCAGTTCAGATGTTTGTCTGTGGATCGTCCAACTTTAACACTTTTACTTTTGATGGATTTAAACAATTGTCTCCAGTGAAAGTTTGCTGTATTGGCTACAACAGCTCCTATGTGCCGTACATACAACTCAGACTGGATTGCTGGGAAAGTGAAGAAAATAAACAGGTTCTAACTTATAAGTGGACTAATGGAGGTTTAAGTCCCGATTCCTTAGAAAGTTATAACATGTCTATCATGTCAGTGATTTCAGATCTAAGCTGGGGAAAGGCACAGTGGTAGTGGTTCTCCCTGTGCTCTCCCAGGCATTCTACACTATAAAAAATTAAAATCTGGCAGCAGGGATTCCAGAAAATGTCTGGTAAAAAAATGACTAATGATGTAGAATGAAAACAAAATGTAATTTTTAGAAGTCGTTTTGGCTGACTTCTTGTCAGCCGATGGAGTTAGCAGTCCCCGTCCTCGTCCCTACGTCACCACATGCACGCAAATCCCTTGGCTGCACACACAGAGAGGACCGCCCCTTTATGCCGATCTCTCTCCTCATTGGATAAAGGTTGTAGGATACAAGGAAAGTTTTCTCCTCGGCTTACAGCAGAGCAGAGTGACTGACAGACCCGTGTTTCAGACCAAACACTCTATATAAGTGATTGCTGTCGGAAGATAGAACTATTTAAGACTTAACATAAATATTCCGCTTACTTCTGCTTTAAATAAAAACAGTTTGTCAAAAACAGGAGAAAAAAAAAACTAACTTAAAACAAAACTTCTCAAATTAAATTTCACACCTTTTACAAGGATGAAAACGAATGAGCTAAAAACTATAAGAATGAGCTGGCAAGTTTTATTCAAGCAAGAAAACTTGTAAAAATGTATATGATCCCATTACTGTTTCATGATTATGATTTACTTCTCTCTATTTTTTTGTTCTTTTTTTTTTTTTACAGTGTAGGTCCATTGGCAACTCTGCATTACCTATAAAATCTCTATATATCAGCCCTCTGACAGACAGGCGACCTGTCCAGGTAAGTCCTGCCCTCTCCCTATGTCAACTGGGATTGGCTGCAGCCCCCCCACCCCACCCCACCCCGTGGTGCTACAAGGCTAAGCCGTATAGCTGATGGGTGGATAGATGGATGATTAAGCCAAACTAAAACATTACGCTTTCTATTTTGAACACAGCCACAAACACAAGGCATCTGTGTGTCTGCAGGTCTAATAACATTCATCATGCATGTGAGTCACTCCAACCGAATTTGAACACGACGGCGTTTGGCTCTGGCTCATCATCTTCCTGCCAGTTGGTGCCGAACAAGGTGAAACTCTCATTAGCAACATTGCTGCAGTTAAAACACCTTGCCTTCCCCGTTACTTTCTCACCTCCACTCGGCTCAACAAGTTTAAAAATACAAGCCGTGCACACCTCATTTACATAACTCACGGGCACGCACACACACACACACACACACACGTATAGAGTGCACTTAACAGGAGTGTGACAGAGGAGATAATTGGGAGGAGAGATGAATAGTGTGTGTGTGAAAGCGATGGAGAGTGGGTGTGTGAGAAAGAGAGAGAGGTGGTGCCACAGAGAGAGCCGCTCCACTGAACTTGTTAGCAGTAAAATGGTGAGTGTAAATGTGTGTGTGTGTGTGTGTGTGATGGGAGGCTTGGTATCTCTGCTGCATATTCAGAGACAGGAGAGGATTGAAATACCATCCTGACGCCTCTTTTGGAGGTGGAGCGTGTAATTGCGGCGGTTTGTTTGTCTTCCAGAGAAGCAGCGGCCCCTAAATTTCCTCTCAGCTGTGTCTGCCTGACTTTTTGGTTGTTTTCCACTTTGTCTCCCGGGGAGCAGAAAGCAGTTTCTTTGTGAGAATTGACTGTGTCGTCCGCAGAATGGATCCAATCGCGGGGTTGATGGGTTGGGAGCAACCGGCAGTCAGTCACTCCGACAGCAGGGAGAGCGAGGGAAGAGGGGAGGAGGGGGAGGAGGGGGGAAAACAGTCAAAGAGATTTCCTGTTTTGGTTTGTGAGTCTGAGGCAAAGCTGCCATAAACAAACCACAGAGAGAGGCAGGGGAACGAGACAGAGGAGGAAAAGAGAGGAGGACGGTTTAAGAGGCAGACACAGCAGACGGCTGAGGAAGAGGAGGGCAGATGAAGATGGACGTGTCAGACAGAGAGATGCAGAGGAAACAGTCTAATCTGTGGTGGCTGATCCTTTGTGAGTCACACACACACACACACACAAACACACACTGCAGCACTGTAGAACCTGTTCATGCAGAGCCAGGCTGTCCAGAATAAAGGCAGAGCAGCAACACTTTTTCAACACTTTTTTTCCCCCAGACACAATTCAAATGTATTTATTCTCTGAAATCTTGAGAATGAGGCAACGTCTCTACAAGCTGCTGCGGCGGAGCGAGACACATGAGCAGTCAGATGGTCGACAGGTTGTAAACAAACCCAACGCCGGAGGAAATGCCGCTTCATTTATCATTTAAAAACAAGAACGTCTTTCATTTTCAAAGATGTCTGGACAGAACTCAGGCATAAAATCATCAATTTGTTTTTTGTTGTGCGTCGTTCTCCAACACCAGATTCACAGTGTTTGTTTGATGCCTGCCTGCTGTGCCGTACACGGCTAATTTGGCCAGAAAAGCCACAGCAGCACAGTTCCACCTGGTCCAGACGTCCACTAAGACGGTCCAAGCTGAGACATAACAGATGGTGATCATTTCACACTTCCTAATAAAGTTTTTCTCTTTCTCTCTGAGGTCTGGTCAGCTTGTGTTTCTTGACCTTGTCTCCAGATCTCTAAAGTGGACATATTATGGAAATATCCCTTTTTGAAGACTCTTTAACATACAGTATATTTGGGTGTTTGTCTTGCTTTCCGGCCCCCAGAACGTGAGAATTGACAAAAAAAATCTATAATGTTCAGGCTCCCTAAGTTGAAGTCCCTCAGTTGTCTTCCAGTGATGTTACTAGGATTCGAATTTGCATAATACCACCCCTACCTGGAACTCTATTATTGCAAAATTTACAGATGTAGATAATACATTTACATTTACAATGTAGAAACTTCTTCGCATTTGTTTTTTCATTGTGACGTGTCGAGGAAGTTTTGGTGTGATCTTGGATCTCATTTTTTTGGTGCTGCTAATTCTGTCTGCTCCCTTACCTTTAAAGATATCATTTGTTACTACGTTAATCCAGAAGATCGCGCTCTTGAACACCTGATGAATTTTATCGTCATTTACGCAAAATTCTTTATTCACAAACAAAAATTTGCTAATTCTGTACCTAAATTCGCTCCTTTTTTACTTGAACTAAATTCTCTGTTTAAATCTCTCTATTTGATCAATAACAAAAAAAAACAATAGATTACTGGACAATTATGAAAAATATTTCCCCGAAACCTCTGACTAACCCCTTATTAATGATTAATTTATTTTTTAAATTATTATTATTATCATTTTATTTTATGTATCTTATCATATTTTTCATCCTTGTTGTAACCATCTCTGACTTATTTTTATTTATTTATTCATTTTACTACTAGTATTATTATTTTATTATTTTCAAGCTATATTTTATAAATTACTGTATTATTGTACTGTCCCTTTGTACCTTTTGATGTGCTGTTACACAGGAACATATACCTTGTTGGTTTTGAAAATGTGTTCAATAAAAAACAAAAACAAACAAAAAAAAAACCACCCCTACCTGGGACCGGTAGAAGAGGCGGTGCAAGCTGTGGTTCATTTGCATTTAAAGGGACAGGCACTGAAATCAGCCGTTCTGAACAGGGCTGTTTTGAGAGGATGAAAAGAGCTGTGATGTTTGATCCTTGAGGTATTTTGACCAAAGCATGTCACAGATAGGTCTTTAAGACACTTGGGAGCTATTTTAATTTGTGGGAAATGGGGCAGAATATGTCTCCTTTAATAAGAGACCTCTGTTTTAATTAAGTGTATAGATCTTAATGGAAAAGTGGCTTGTGAAAGTTCAGGAAGGAGCTGACCAATAATATTTTGGGGCTGATCAGTTGGAGGCCTTGTTGCGGTGTAGTTTATTATCATTAATTACAGTAGTGTGTCTCAGTCAGGTCACCCAGCAGGTGTTTCAGCCTAACCCTCCAGAGTACAGTAAAGAAAGTGGGGCACACATTTCTCTGCACTTTATGAAACTATTCACAAAGTTCTCCTCACCGACGCGCAGCAGCTAATGTCTCTGGCAAAAAGTGCACTAATGCAACAAAACACTTCATTTCATAACAACTCTGCTCCCGCTGCCAGAGCACACTGACAACGGTCTTCTCCCAAAGAGAAAACGTTGTCCTATAAAACACTAACAACGCGGCAGCATTACAGAATGGATCGCTACTGTCAGTGGAGCTGCTGTTTGTTTATTTGGCATAAACCCAGATTCTCCTACAACACAAAAGGAGGACGTTTCTTTATTGCACGGCTTGTGCTGCCATGTTGCAGATAGTTATCTGGAATGCTGTAATATTTTTCGCAGGGATTCGGTTCTGAGATTTTGCACAAAATGAAACTAAAGTCATTCTTGCAATGAGATGTGAAACTGTAGGAATACATACTGTATTTATAACAGTCTTATCCAACCCCTGTGTTCTGTATTTGGCTACAAGTTCTCAGCTCCATCACACCTTCTGTTCTCTCTCCATCCCTACTGCAGTTCACCTGGGACCAAAACCTGTCCAGACATCCAGCACCGCTCTGCATTGCATTTTGTGATCTACAGTTTAATTCACACTGACTCCTGCAGCACTGTATCCAGCAGCTGGAAACAACGGTGTGAAGCTTTACTCTGTGTATGACCCTCGCTTTGCTCATCCAAGGCTTCGGCTCCATGAGTCCACTCCCCTGCTGATGTGTACACGCCGTCCACAACAATGAATGCGCGCGTATTTGCTCTAGCAGCTCTTTTCCTCCACAAGGGAGTTGTCACTGTCCTCTTGATTCTACAGCAGGCGCTGTTACATCTACAGTATCTTCGTTAAACTTGCAGTTTGCAAAGATTTTGTGCCTGATTTCAGGCGTTTCTAGTCTCTGTCGAGATGTTTATCATCTCTCGGTGCAGGATGTAGGGAGGATGTTGAAACGAGGGAAGGTAGATAGGTGCAGTTATGTAACTGTGAAGGTGTGCAGTCAGACAGCTCAGCATGAGAGAAGAGAGGTGATGAAAAGAGAAAGACAGACACGGAGCTGTTGGATGTGCAAAATGAGACAAAATATCCAAACTTTATAGCAGCTACACATCAACCTAAAATCCTCTGCTGCCTGTTCAACCACTGGCTCTGGGAGACTCTGTTTGGGCTCAGACACAGGACTCAGAGCAGATTCTACCCTGATGACTGTGTGTGGTTAGGATGTGTAGCACTGTGGACGACAGAGGGTGGACTGTGGCGGGCAGAGTGGCTCGGCACACTGACTCTGTATGAAAGGCCTCGCAGCTGTGGAACACACAACACTGCCTGTTGCCTCATCACATGTGGAGAGAACAGTCATGAGCCTGAACGTGACTTACAGCACAGATACATACACACTGAAGCAGAAAAACTACTTTATCACTCACTCAGTCACATTAGGACTACCTTGTGTCTGATGATCTTATCATAGCAATCTACCAGTTTCTCACAAATGGCAAAAATAACAGTTTTCTTGTGGCTTGTATAGAGTCTGATTGTATGATGGACTGTAATTAAATCCATTATCCAGTCTCTAATAACAGTCAGGGTCTATAATGGCAGAATGAAGCGACAAGGCCACAATAACAAGTACTTTAACTGCTCACTTGTTCAGTATATCGTACCATCAGTGCCACAACAGTCACGCCACGCTCTCTCCTTCATTTCTAAAACACAAATCCTGTCATTCATTCACTTTTTTTTATTTTACATCTATTCGTCCTCTAGTTTTTTGTCCTTTTGTTTCATCATTTTCAGTGTCAACAAAGAAGCTTGTCAGAGCTGAAAGTGACGTTCAGACGGATGAGCTGAATGAAGCTGCTGTGTGTGTGTGTGTGTGTGTGTGTGTGTTATCTGCCAGACAGTGCAGGCTGCAAGGCATCAATATGGGATCATCAGGTACCAATTGAAACACAAGGCTAGTTAAAGGGATGGTTCAACATTTTGGCAAATTGGCCCATTGCCATAATCCATATAGTTTTAGGAGTAGGTTTGTTATCTTTATTTGTCGGTGCAAGCTATTTTTAGAACGGCGGAGCAGAGCTGCGAGCTGTTCAGAGCTACGCTACGGAGGCTCATGGGATTTCTTGGTTTCCCTCATCAAACTCATCAAATACACAATCCAACAACTCCACAACGCTCTGGTGGACAAGTTGTGACCTGCACATTCACCACACTATGAGATAATAACAGAACGTTACCAGACAGAGTTGTTTTCGAGGTAAATTCATGCAAAACCACTGATGTGTGTTCCTGCCAGGGGCAGTTTTTTCGTCCATCAGTCTCTGCATTTCATTGTATTTGATGAGTTTGATGAGGGAAACCAAGAAATTCCATGAGCCTCCATAGCGTAGCTCTGAGCAGCTCACCGCTCTGCTCTGCCATTCTAAAAATAGCTTGCAACGACAAGGTAATGAACCTACTCCTACAACTATTGCGATTATGGCAAAGGGCCAATTTGCCAAAAATGTTGAACTATCCCTTTAAGTAATAGGGACTTAGCATGGCATACTGAACTGAACATTATTCACATCTTATATAATATTAGATGATAAGATTATTATCATTAAAAAATGATGAATGAAATGGCTGACCTAGACATGTGTACCTGAGGTTTATTAAAGGGGAAATTTGAATCCTAAGAAAGAACCACTTAATGCTGGACTTTAAGACCTGGTTCAGTTTTTTCTGGGTATGTAATAAAATCAGAGACCTCATCTGTCCCTGCAGATGATCTCTCATGCAGCACATTCACACGCTGCCAGTGCCACAGCTGCGCGGGGCAGCTGCAACAGGCGTCGAAGAGTTTGCTTTGACCTTTCAAATCAGTGCAGGAATCAGAAGCACACAACGCTGCGCGGCCGGGTGTGTCACACATGCAGAGAGACTTACTGTTCATTCACCACAAAGATGCAGTTGTCTTGGGAGGGGACGCCTGACACCGGGTGCTTACAGGTCACCTTCCGCTCATTGTGACTGCAGGGAGAAGACAGAGAGGGAGACGGGAGAGGGAGAGACAGAGCATTAAATCGGTGGAGATACACTTTAAGTCCAAATAAAATCAGCTGGAAAAACACAACATCTGCATCTTAAGCCTTTGAAAAACTAAATCAGATCTGTGTAAATGATCAGCACTGCAGCTCAGAGTCACACTAGAAACACACTCACTTCACACACCTGACACACCTGGAGCAGTGGGTGGTGCTAAACTTCAGCATGATGTCCACGGTAGGGTTTACAGGATTTAGAGGAAAGAACGGAAGTTGTTGCAGGTGACAGGCATCTGCTGTCACCTTCCAAAATAAAAGAACCCAGAGAAAATCCTCCAAAGAACTGTATCCAGACCAGCCATCAGCAGACTGGAGAGTGAGAGAGAGACTACAGCAGCACAACACCCTCTCTCTCTCTCTCTCTCTCTTGCTCTGCCTCTGTGCCGCTTCCTGCAGCCATTCCTCCTCTTTTCTCTTTCTCTTGTTTTTCTTCCTTCATCACCTCCTCTCTTCCCTGCTTTCGTCATCATTCTGTCTTTAAGTTTCAGCTCTTTCTTCACCTCTTCTCACACTTCTAGACACAGACATGCTGTTATATATTAATAAAACCTCTGAGGGAAAATATAAAGATGAATTTTCAAAACTTCTTAATTGTGAGGAAAAAAGTAGCTGAATTGAAAAAGAGGAAAAATCTCTAAATATTGTACTGTTAAAACAAAACTATTACTACATTTAGCTATCACTAATGAATATCATATCTCATCATTCTGTCTTTAAATGGTAAATTAATTAAATAATACTGGAATTAGTCAAATTAAACTACACTTGATTTATATATAATAGTATATAGATAGTATAAATATTTCAAGGTCTCAGCCAAAGAGCTGCAGCAAGAGCTCTGATTGGCCAGCTCTTAAAATGTTATTAATATTCTAATAAATATAGCATATCAATATCAGTTAATTAACACAGAAAAACACAGAAGCATAGAAAGAGTCCTTCAATTATTTTGCTGACACAAGTTATGACTCGTCTCTATTGTTTTTCTGGACTTTCTTCATTTTAATGTTATTTCCCCTTTAATTCACACTTTCAGAAATTTTCTCATGTTCTTCCCCACTCCTCCATCCCTCCCTTCCCTCATCTCCTCTCACCTACTTGTTTCCCCCTCTCGCCTCCTCTGTCTTTTTCCCCCCACAGTGTCTCCTTCTTCCCTTCCTCTCTCCTCTGCTGTTTCTCTCTCAGTCACATGCTGCCTCGCAAGAAAACTGCTGACTGCTTTACCTCCTTCACTCTTACAAAACAGGTTCTGTTATCCACCATGAGACAATGATAATGAAGTTTGGAAGAAACTTTGGAATGCACACACACACACACACGCACGCACGCACGCACGCACGCACGCACGAACACAAACACACAAACTGTCTGTCTTCTTGGGTTTAGATGAAAAAATAAGCCTGGAGTGTTTTTTTACACTTAATTACAAATGTGGCCTTTTAGTCTGATTCAAGTCTTTGATTTATGAATTATAAACACAATTACGTGATTGCATTCAAAAAGAAAATGGCTGCCACAAGCAAATTAATTAATTTCACTGTGTGCATAGCTCCACACATTTAACACATATTTCTGCAGCAGCTTTTTCAAATTAACCAACTGGGAGCAGTAAGAAGCAGAACGCTGTATCTTCTGATCCAGTCCAGACTGTGGGCTGCTTTTAATTAATCATACAAAATCAAAAGTAAACTTTATCATAAAATTATTCATGTGTAGCATGTACCACAAAGTGCTCTGCTTTAAAGCAAACATTAGGATATATTTACAATAAAAGTGAAAAAATTGGATGAAAGAGTGTTAGAAGGTTTTCTTAGAGGGCCCAAAAATAAAGATCAAATATATATCTTTTTTGATTATAAAGTAGGTCTAGGTTCTATATCAATACTGTGAAAGAATCAAAGCCTCAGTCCACAGAGAAATGCACACAGCCTGTATTCAGAAACTAAGCCTTAAAACCAGCTGTTAGGACTTCTGTAACTTTGTGATGTCACAACAAAGCAGTCACCAAGCCCCACCAAACAGCCTTTTACATTTGGTTTCTCTGAGTGTTAACCTGAAATGTTTTATTTATTTATTTTTTATATAAAACTCCGGAAACAGTCAGCCAATCAGAAGAGAGGCCCAGATCCACTCATCTGATTGGCTGTTGTTAGAGCTCCATAGAGAAGCCTGAGAGAGGAGACGTAAAACTACACCGAGATGGTTTCTTCTCATGGATCAACAATTCAAATAAAGCACCGAGAAAGGTTTTGATGTTGCTACAAGCCAACAAAAAATAGAGATAAAAGTTGTGAGGAAGTGAGCGTCACAGCGGGGGGCTGAAAGAGAGCACAGCATGAATGAAGTGAGAAAGCCTCCACACACACTGTGGATTCCCCGCTGCTTCAGTTCCAGCAGTGTCAGCATGTTGTTGTTCCCAGGCTGATCTTCTCCATGTCAGCCCCTCCAGTGTCAAACTCTGTGCTTGATTTGGAAACCTCCATTGTGCATGTCAAGCCAATCAAGCTTCTTGTTGAACCAGCTGCATAATTTCGACTTTCATTTTTTTTTTTTTACGCCCCACTCGCTTCACAACAATATTCAATCACAAAACTGTCAAGTAATTAGAATAAAGCTGCAGCAGAAAAGTTGGATCATCTCCAGTTTCTATGCTCCTCTGATTGCACAGCATCTGCACTCAGTTTATTAGGAACACCTAGCTCAAACTAATGCAGTGTCATGCCACAACAACAATAATAGGGGAGCGCCGGGTCGATTGATACACTTTTCAGTTAAACGTCTTTTTCAAAGATGACGTTATGTACACAAACATTTTCATCATGTGATCAACAACTCACATGTGTATTCTCTGAGTTACAAGTGTAATTTAACACATATGTTGGATGATCGTGCTGTTTTATAACTTTGAACGTAAGTTGACAGTTGTCTCAAACGCCCCACCTACAGGTGGGGGTATGCAGGTCATTTGAAACACAGAGGAGGGACGGTTGAAACAGCATCTTTTAAACAGAAACTACTGTCATTACTCTCGTTTTTATGAAGCATATCGGACAACATACTAGTGTACTCGTCATTGCCAAAATGTCACATAATTTCTCACAATATAAATAGGTCAAACAAATATTTTTGTTCCGTGCGTAATTGTCAAGATCTGCATTTCGATTAAACTCACCTTTCTTCATTGTACGACTGCATTTTCATTTCATTTACTTATTTCCCTGTCCTAAGTCATGTTTATGGATACACAGTTGAACATACTGTCATTTTACCCTCTGCATTTTTCCCTCACTTTGCTGAATATCTGTTGATTCATGTCATAAACACGTTTTGTTCATTAAAAATATGTGGTGTTTATTAAAAATACATGTTGTTCATTCAAATCGGTTGTTGTTCATTGCAAAACAGTTATTAATTTGGTGATTTATACAGATATTGATCGCGCAATGTGACCACAATTACTACGCACGGTGGCGTGAGGGACATTTGAAACAGCTGTATCAATCGTCCCTCCAGCGACTACTGACACTTCAACCTGTTTTGCCTCTAAACTTCAAAACTATGACATTGCATACATTAGGACCTGTTTATGTACGAATTCATCTGTTGTTAGGTCATATTATTGTTGCATGAAACACACAATACAACTTTTAATCACAAAGAAAAAAAAACAGTTTGAGATGTGTCGTTTCAACTGTCAGGGCTGTTGAAATGTGCTGTATTATACAGGTAGGGGTTTCTATTATTTTGTCCATTCTGTTCATATCATAGGAGAATAATACTAAATCACAGAAATACCTCTGTATAATGCAATATTAATATCACCGAGGTGGGAAGACCTCGCTCTGACACCTGAGTGAGAATCCTTAAATAAACTCGGCGGGCTCTCTCGGGGGGTCAGCATGTGTTGGCAGCAGATGGAGGCTGAGTGTGTACACTGTTTTCACACCCACATCTGGGGATGCCAGATGTGCAGAAGCTGTAGGGGAGTGAGGGATGGAGGGATGGAGGGAGGGGTAAGGGGCTTCTCTTGGCTCAAACGTAGCCAGCTGTGCAGCACCATGCCTGGGACTGCTCCGTCCTACACACTACAACACTACAGCCGGAGGGTGGATAGACACAAACGAGAGAAAACTCAATCTACCAGCGCACTCCCCATTATTCTTCCTCTGTGTCAAGCGCACACACGCACTTTTGACTCCAAATAATAAAGAACATCAGTCACATCCTTGTGATACTGCGGCTCGTGTGTGTTTTTTTTCTTATTCAAAAAGTGAAACATGAGTGAAGTTGAAGGAAACAGAGGCGCATCAGCCTCCAATAACAAGACAGCACGGCAGCGTATCATCCAAAAAATGACAAGCCGGTGAATAAACCATCACGGCAGCTTTCATCTCTGACTTAAAGCGGCATTTGGAAAAACCGGCGGCGTCATTACGCGCAGTTTCAGGTACACAGCGAGACAAATCACAGCTGGGCGTCGAGGAAGTGGACCGAGCCGATTGCCCGAGACAATTCAAACTTCAGTCACATCGCTGCTGTTGCTGCTGCCTCCTCCTCCTCTCCCACACAGCTCCACCAGACAGACAAGATTGGCTGAGTCACCTTGAGCCATCAAAGGCGCAGGTTCATTGATTCTGTTCATTCATCCCGTAAACCCCGGGCAGATACTAAAACATGGGCGGCAGCGGCGGGGAAAAGTGAAATGCTTGATGTAGTCGTTTAACATCTGATAAAACTGTGATTTTTAAAATATCGCTTTAAATATGGATGGTGATGATCACCTCCAGTGCACAGCTGATCCTGACTGTGGTAGTTTAGTTTATAAGACATGTGATGGATACTGTGGACGGCTCATATCCCCTGCCAGACCTCTCCTCATTCACCAGGCGGAAAAAACTACAAAAACAAAACACAAACCGAAAGCAGCCATCTGTGGCTTATTCTTATCATCCTAACCTTTTAATGAAGGGATTAAAGGGGCAGTTTGACTTTTATTTGCTTTCTTTCTGAGGCTGAGCTGAGACAAAGGAGATCACATTCTTGTCTGGGAGAAGCTGAGGAAACTGGTGTAGCATTATTAGTATTGAAGGAGGCTATACAGTATGATTCTCTATAATATACTCTAAAATCATGTTACAGCATTGTATTTCAATAGGGTCTCTCCTTCTAACTAATGAAAGTCGCTATTCTTTCTGTCCTGGTTGATTTTTTAAACACTTCCGGAGAATCAATTAAACCAGAGGAGGAGCATGTCTTCTTGTTTACAGTGGAGCCAAACAATGGTGGACTGAAAGCTACTATAATTATAGAGGATAGCTACTGTCCACGTGTTAAAAAACAAGACCATACATGTAGGTAGTTTGTTCAGCAGCTAATTAGACCAATAATAATTAAGATGACACCTAGTGGAAATAGCAGTTATGACAGGAGCAGAGGGAGAAGTGCTGCGAAGCGTGAAAGTCCATGTAGGAGGATGTTGAGGTGGTTGACCAAAGACATTGATGCAGGAAAGAGAGGTTCGATTCTCACGAGTCATATTTTTGCACATTAATCCAACATGAATGTGTCACCAAAAATATGATCAAACCAGATACTTCTTAATTCCACTTTTCTTTGTTAATTCATAAGCTCAGTGAGTGAGAAGCTTCATAGACCTTCATAGCAAATTCAAATTCAGGAGGGTAATAAAAGAGAGAGAAGAAAGTGAAGAGGCACAGTGAAGCAGAAAGAGAGAAAGAGGAGGTAGGAGGTGAGACGTAAACTGAAAACGAGGAGGGCCAAGACAGAAAAACCAGCAGATAAATAGAATAAACAAAGGGACCAGAGCCAGTTCAGAGCCACATCCTGCTGAGGAGACCAGCACGTCCATGATGGATGTGAGGAGGGAGTGAAGGAGTGGGCGAAGGAGGGTAACAATGACCGAAGTGGTCTATTCACAAGAAAGTAAGGAGAAAGTGAACGTGTTGAAAGTAAAAAAAAAAAAAAAAAGTAAAATGTCCCTCCATTTTTAATTTCACAGGTATTAAATGAAGCTTCAAATGCATTTTAGCCCTCAGGCTCAGAATTACTCAGATCTGATGTGTTTGTACTTGAGAGAGCCGCAGCAGTTCTGGTCTCATTATATTAACTTTTTAATAGGTATTGTGACCAGAGGATGGGATGGACTGGATATTTCACTGTGTGGAAATAAACTTGCCAGAAGTTGCTGAAGTTTCACAGTGACCTCAAGCACATCTTTGACCTTTCTATATCTATATCTATATATACAGTATCTCTCTCTAGAGTACTGTTTCTTTTTTCTAAATTTCTACAATATCTGCACACTGGCTAAACTGGCTAAAACGACTGTAATATGGCTAAGACTCAGTAACAGCTGTGGTGAAGGCAAAAGTCTGTTAAAAAGGTGAATTCCTCAAATACTGAGCTGCAATTTCAACATTGAACACGTTTCTCTCTCTTGAATGCTGTCACTGACCTCACACTGCTAGAATGTCACACGTCCTGTACTGGCAGGGAAACGCAAGTGAATATAATTCCTACGCCATTTTCTCCATCACGCATTTAGCAAAGCAAATCAGTTGTGTTAAAGGCATATTTTTTGGAGGACTTTTCAATCCACAGTAAAAAGGTCTTTCCAATCCTACTGGTACGATGTAGTTAGAGACTTTAAGAGCAGCCATGTAAGCTGCAGAGACTTGGACAATATAATATGCTAAAATACCCTGGAAATCCATATTAACATGAGTAACAGTGGAAATGTCAAAGCCATTAGATGGTGTCAACAGATGAGGATGTCGCCCTTTCAGCCCTGTACACACTGAGAGTTGTCCCTCACTTATAAGTGGATTTAGATTATAAATGTCTGACAAATGAGTGGATGAGTAAATGTAAAATGAGAAAAAAATTAAATAAGAAGCGGAAGCTTCTCGAAGCTCCTCTTCCCGGTTTGTCAAATTTGGACGAACTGGGAAGAGGAGCTTCCGCTACAAACAAGCTTGAAAAATAGACTTGTTTCATTTTTTTCGGAACAATTTCGCATTTTGGGGCTTCAATACAAGACGAACATTACATACGAGCAGCATGGAGGTATTTGGATGTTTTTTGGTGTGTCTTTTTGTTACGAAGACAGTTGGTATCCATTTACAACCGTTATATGGACATGCACTGCTACGCCGAGACCCCCTGTAACTCAGAGAAGCCACGGAGGACTCTGGAACTTCTCCCAGCCCTTAGTCCACATGAGGGTGAGTAGATAATGAGTGCAATTTCAATTTTGGGTGAACTATCCCTTTAAAGTAAAAGACGAGCAGGTCTGTCTATTGTGTCGATGGGATTATCAAAGTTTAAAAGCTTCTCCTGCTGTACGTCCCAGCATGCAATACACATTTCAAAACCTCAACATCTAAATGGTGGAGCAAAAATCTCCCTGCACACACCGTTACTAATGACGCAGTGCAGGTTTGACACGCGCACGCACACGCACGCTCACATGCACATGTAAAACATAGCATCTTTAAACAATAGCTCAGCTAATTCTGTCCATGTGAAATGTCAGGTAATGTTTAATGTCATTAGTCCTCAGTGTGGACAAACGTGCTTTGCTTAAATGCCATGTGAAAAAGCCACCCTGTGGTCAGATGACTGTGTGTGTGTGTGTGTGTGTGTGTGTGTGTGTGTGTGTGTGTGTGTGTGTGTGTGTGTGTGTGTGTGTGGCGGCCATGCAGCCAGCCTGGCCACAGCCCGCCTCCTCTCCTCTCCTCTCCTCCCTGCAGAGTGGCTGCCATTCACCGTCTCCCCCTCTGGCCAGGCCACTAACCTTTCAGAAAGGCCACCGGCGCTGGCAGCCCTCCTCCACCCTTTCCCTTTCATGCTCCCTCCATTTCTTTTCTTCCAGCCCCCCTCCCCTCTCCTCCCCTCCTCACCCTCATATCTTTCTTCTCGCTGCCCCCTCCCCGACCCTTTCCCTCTCATTTTCTCCCGTACCTTCTCATTTAGCTCTCAATCTGTTTGCTCACCGTTCAGCCGCTGCTCTCTGTGCCCTCTGACCTTTCAGCCCTGCATCTCCTCCTCTCTCTGCAGTGGAGCAGAGATCAACACCATCAAATAATCAAATGCTAAATGCGAGAGCTGCTGCAACCTACAGGCCCTCTGAGACTCTTTATTCTACATGGTCTTTTCTTATCAAAAGGTTTTTGTTTCACTGGCCACACACAGATATGTGACCAGTGAGAAGCCTCCCATGTTGTAAGTGACATTGGCCACATGGCTGTGTGGATGTGATGGTTTTGGAGCCAGTGTTTGCAACTTAAAATCAGCTTTTTCTCCACTCTGTTTTTGTTGAATATAAGATAAGATGCAAACAAAACAATCTCAAGCAAGGAAGTCAGCGATTTGGAGATAGATTAGATTCGACAGCTGGCTGTTGCCACATTTTTTTGGGGTCAGATGCAATCACAGATATTTCAGTCTTTATTTGTTGATGTTGTGAAGTTAATTAACACTTAGGATGTGAATGTCAATCGAACCCTTTTCCATTGCCTTTAAAAGTCCCATGTTAGTGAGTGTTAGCAGATTTTTTGACCAGTGGCTTAACAGCATTTTCTTTTCCATTAGCTGGGTAATTATTCAGTCTGGGGCAGGAAAGATGGCATAAATTACTTTAATTATTCAGTCATCAAAATTGTTGTTATTTCCCACCACTTAATAAACAAAGACACGTGCTTGTTCATCCTCAGCACCGCATATACAAACTAAATGTTCCTTCACTGAATAACAGAAGCCATTTCAGTTAAAAACTTCATCTTTACTTGACAGCACTGCATTGATAATCAAGGGTGGAAATGTGGCAGCCATTTTGGATGGAGCGGGCAACCACGGCTAAATCTGTGTGTTTGATCTTTCCCAACCTGAACACTTTCACACCTTTTTTTTCTTGTTCTAACAGACAAAACAAGAAACCTGACGTGTGATTTGCATTTGTAATGTCCAACAAATGTGACCGTTTAGACCAGCTGTGCCTCAGCATGAGAAACCACACCAACTTCTTCCTTAGACTCTCTCTGTCTCTTTCTCTCCTCAACTAGAAATAAACCACGTTGAAAAAGTGTTTACCCCCAATTTAATGTGGTATGACAACCTCACCTGATGAGCCCGCTGAGCTCCAATCAGGTGTGTTCTTTCACCGAAGTGAATGTGGTAATGGTTGGAAAACATATGACAGTGACTCAGGTTTTGCACCATTTCATCTTAAGTAGCGTAATCACGATGTCTTCCTCGTCAAGTGTGAAGAGCAATTCAGATGTTTACCGATGCTATGTCATCATAGAAACTGTCAGAAATGAAGTGATCAACTCCCAAGGTCTTAGCTCCTCAAACACAAACATTTACCAAAAACACTGTAATAACACTGTAGACAAGAGTCAGATGAACATGTTACCTTGTAAAGTTACAGGAGATATGGTCAGAGTTTCAGCGTTGAATAATGGCCAGAGAGTCACAGGACATTATGATGTCATAATGAGGTTAACCTTTGACCATTTGGATAAAAAATATCATCACTTCATTTCATTCTTGTAGATATTTGTGTTAAATCCTGTCATATTAAAATTAAATGAATACGATTTTGTGAGTTGAAGCCATAAACATGTTTTGTGAGGTCACAGTGACCTTGACCGTTCACCAATGTGTTCCAATCAGTTTAAGGGCCAGTTTGTGCCAAACATAATGAACTCACAAAGCATTCCTCAAATACTGCAGAACATGAACAGAACAAATTCCCTTAAGTTGGTTTTGAAATTATTACATTCAAGAAGGTAAACTCATGTTTTGTGAAGCCGGTGTGACCTTTGACCTTTAATCACTGCCACAAAAAACATAAATCAGTTCCTCCCTGAGTCATAATGATTATTTGTACCAAATTTGAAGATGTTCACTCAAGTTGTTACGAAGATTTTGTGTTAAAGGGACAACAAGGAGTTTCGATAAATATATCGTTTTGTCTCGTTATTTTGTTATTATTAGTAGTGGTGGAAATGCTGGGCGAGCCGACCAGCGTTTCCTTACTTTCGGTTTCGTGGCGAGTCATGAGAATAATGCCGCCGAATCGCCGTTTATGGTCGGAACTACGACGGTATATGATCGTCTTCCAACCTCTGACTTTAATTCTTGGTGAATGAAAACATGAGTCTGTCTTGCGCCAGTCAAAGAATTTCACTGTGCGCGCGGAGGCTCATACATGTAGTGTGAAAACGCTTTGCTTTTCCAAAACTCCTCGTTGTCCCTTTAAAAAGAATGGGATGGATGGAAAGACAACCCGAGAAAATGATGCCTCCAGCCCCGTCTGTGAGTGTGCAAGATATATGAACCACACTTTAATCCAATTAATTTGAATCTTCTCAACAAATCCTTTCAGAAATCTCCACAATATTGTAGACCACTACCCAAAAGCTCCATGAGCGAGATTCTAAGGTTGAAGCAGATCACAGGTCTAACTGTCTGAATCTGAGTTGCCAGCATGTGAAGTAAGTGATGATGGATGGCACTGGAGACTAAATGTCTTGATGTGTAAAATGACATAGCACAGCAGAGGCTGACAGAGGGAGAGGTGAGAGTGATGGATAACCGTGTCTGACAAACGAGAGCCGAGGGTGACAAACTGAAATTCAACAAAGTATATCTTGAATGTGGCGAGCGGGCGCTGACGCTGAAGGATGACGGCTGAGACTGACCAACAACAAGATGCAGCTGAGAAAGTGGAGATAAAAGTGATAAAGCTGAAAGTGGTGAAGTGAAGCTGAAGCTGATGGATGTGGAGTTCAGCTTCTAATGATGATGATGACAGCGGAGCCAACACACAGCTGCTGTCAGAGAGTGGACTCAGGCCAGCAGTTGTGTTTCCTTTTCTGCTTAGTTAAGATCATTGCCGCCTGGTGGGGCTGGCTGCTGCTGCTGTGGATGGAGACCTTTAGCCTCATTATCATGCTCAATAGATTTTGTGAATTATGGATTATTTTTAGATTGCAGAGGTTTTTAGGCCGTTCCTGTTTGAGAACAGCAAATGAACAGCGACCACAATAGACCCCTTCACAGATTGTAAACATCCGGGTGGGCGGGGCTTAGCTGGAGGCAAAACATCTTCAACGCCGTAGCTTGTAAACGCTGGTTAGCATGTTTTAACGGACTGTTTTTTCAAGAATGGGCGAGGAAAAGTCATATTTTAGTGAATATGTTAGTACACCCACCCTCGGAGACCGTGAGTGTTATTTTAAAAAGTTGACTCCAGACCGTCATATGTACCATAAATTCTCAAATAAAAGCTAAGTCTCAAACAGACGCCGGGCCGGGTCTATCTCTATTTTCTGCTACAATAGTTCTTGTAAATGTACTAAACCTCTGAAAGCCCATGATCGCCTGTTTGAGCAGTTTCTAAGCTGCTTCAGTCCTGCTACAGTTCTCAAAGACCCGACCTCGGTCAGATCCGCAGGTGTTGAAGCCTGGACCCGATGCGGCCCCGGACTCACGTCACGAGCATTAACTCTAGACCGGACCGCGGCAAAAAAAAAAAAGAAAGAAAGAAAAAAGAAGCCGGTGGTCCGCCAATCCGAGCTATTAAATGTTTTCAACCTGAACCCGGTACGTCCGGCCGTGTTGTTCGGTCCGGCCTGTTGAGACCTCGGACTGACACAAGGAGAGAGCCGGGGGCTATACAGTCTGTGGGCGGAGTACACGTTTATTTACAAGAAGTTTAATCGGTGCTTGTAAATGAATGCTGCGCTGGATCCGACTCTTTCCTTCTATTCTTACTCTTTTAAACAGAACCTATTATATATTTTCCATGTTTGCTGAGCATAACATTTGTTCAAAATTAATTTAAAACCTGTCCCGTACACAGTAGACGCCTGTCTAAACAGATGCTGGGTCTATACCTCCTCTGACTGTTTCTTTACTTCCCCGAGTTGTTGAACTTCTCCCATCACTGCTCTTGGAAACTACCAACTTGGCTCGTGCTGCTCCACTCAAACAAAGCTGATCACACTCACAGCCTGCAACAAGCCAAAGGTCTTTTCTTACACCCAGACACAGCGTTAAAGCTAATCTGCTTTGTTACTCAGTCAGGAACCATTTTCTGTCTCATATTATGACTAGAGAAAGACTCTTCAGCAGCTTAGCTAAGAGACACGCTGTGCTGGACGTCTGTTTGCCTGTCATGTACACAGGAGACTGGTCCACAGAGGCAGGAGCAGCTTCTGGATTTTTAAGAGGCAAGACGGGGATCAAATATAAAACAGTACATGGTTGAAATACACTATGAACAGATCTTAGTATCATCTGTAACATAATTGTTCTCATGCATTTGATGATTGATTAAATGATTGTGTCCATTTGACAGCATCACAATCTTACTAGTTTCATGGGGGGTGGGTCAGAATATAGACCTAACCTAATATAACTTAAAATGAGAAAATCTTGTCCTTCTGTTAGCAAGTCCTCTTCCTCAAAGTGCTCCATTTGCTGCTGCCATGTTTCTACGGTATCCTAAAAAGGGACAGCCCAACCCCACTGGCAACCCAACTCCAAAACGCTCTGGTGGACAAGTTGTGACCTGCACATTCACCACACTATGAGATAATAATGGAACATTACGAGATGGAGTTGTTTTCGAGGCAAATGCAGGGACTGTTTGCCGAAAAAGTGCAGTTTTGCATGAATTTACTTCTAAAACAACTCTGTCTCGTAACGTTCTGTTATTATCTCATAGCGTGGTGAATGTGCAGGTCACAAGAACGTTGTGGAGTTGTTGGATTGTGTATTTGATGAGTTTGATGAGGAAAAGAAATCCCATTAGCCTCTGTAGCGTAGCTCTGAGCAGCTCGCAACTCTGCTCCACCGTTCTAAAAATAGCTTGCACCGACAATTAAAGGTAACGAACCTACTCCTAAAACTATAGGGATTATGGCAATGGGCCAATTTGCTTAAATGTTGAACTATCCCTGACAAATGACTTGTCCTGTAAAAGTCAAACTGCTCACTTGTGATGTAAAGTCAGAGGGAGGCGTCATAGCAACAGGAGACTCACAGGTGTAATTAATATCATTAATTACAGCAGCTCATGCTAGGGTGCAGTTCACTTCAATACTAAATGGAAATAAACCAACTAGACCACTGTTTGCTCGCTGGCCGACAGAGCAGAGACACTGCTTTTGTTCATGTTTGACATTATCACATGATTCAGATATCGCTAATACCGTAAAACACCAAATAAGGGCCCGGGCGTTTATTTGCTTAAATCGCTCAAATCAACCGGCGTTTATTAGGGACCTGCGTTTATTAGGGACCTGCGTTTATTAATAGTGTTCAACCTGGACCTCGTTCTGGGGAAAGAGGCTTCACTCCGTGGCGGCAGGCGGCGGTGGAATGATACGTGCGTTTCTCAAGGCATTACTGTAAATACGGCCAGGGCGGACTCGTTCTCTCTCTCGCTGACCTCCGCGGTCCTGGCCCGCACAGGTACCAGGAGACCGAGACCCCCGTCATGTCGGTCCTCCGCCCTTACTGATCCGCCGCAAGTTGCAAAAACCCCGCGGACGCCCAGTCTCTCCACTCCTCTCCCTCACTTCAGCACCTGTGTTGGCACGCACCACCGTCCTTTTTTTATTTATTTTTTTTTGATTGAATGAATGAAGTAGGCCTATAACTAATAATAATGCAACGTATAGCCTAACTAAATACGCGTATGAGTAATCAGAGAACAGTTGGCTGTTTACGCTACTTTTAAGAGGAGTAAAGTCATTTAAAACGAGGAGCGAGCCGAGCCGAGCCGACACTGTGCAGCCCTGGACAGGTGCTGAAGTGCGGCTGAGAGGAGTGGACAGACCGGGCAGGAGCAACCAGCCCAGAGGCGTCTCATCGGTCCTCGGCCGTCTTTAATGTCACGAGACACCCGCTATATGTTTGACCCGCCGTTTATTTGGGATGGGCGTTTAATATAAAAAATATTTTGCTACACCCGGCGGTTAATTGGGACCGGCGGCAATTTGGGACTCGGCCATTATTTGAAGTTTTAAGGTATGTGCTTTTAGCTAGCTTAGCCTGCGTCTTTAGTCAACTGTCACTTTTTTATGTCCTAGGAAACACTTGCTATCTGTAATGCATGCCAAAAATGGTCTGCAGGAGGTGATTGGTTTTGTGAAAGGAATTGAATTCAGGGGAAACAGCTCACCTGACTCGATCGTGAGTGGCCTAAATACACTCGACAAGCTTTTAAACCAATTTAAACACTACTTGAACTTCATCATCAGTGGATTTTTAACAGCACCGTGGTTTGAAGCAGCTGAATTTCAGAGCTGTATCGACTGCTAAAGCTCCTATCATCTGTTTGATCTGGCAAAATGTCAATTTCTCACAACATTTTTTGGTTTAATTATGATCCCACTACATTTCTTAGACTTCAAAAACATTAAAGCAGACTGACCTTGGCTCTAAATAAACATCTGCTATCGTCATATGAAAATCCGTCTGAACAAGCAGTAATGAACTGAGTAGCAAGTGTAGGCTACACAAGTGCACATGCTGAGCCTCTTAGTGTTTCTCACAAATAACCTTGAGTTATGTAACAGACAACAACAACCGCCGAGGGCTGGAGCCACACAAAGCACATCACTCATATTGCTATCACCCTCCTGTACCGGTTCCCATGTTGCTATTGGTAACTGTGACAGATGGCTGATGGGATTGCGATTGTGATGAAGGTCCCTGGTGTTAAGGCGGAAAGGGAGGATTCCAGCGAAGAGACGATGCAAAGAGAGAGGAAATTTGTGAGGAGCAGAAGCCACCTCTTTCTACACCTATCATCATCCTCATCCTCATCATCATGCTGCAGTTACCCTCGACGCCCACGGCTGCTCAGTGCATAGAGAGGCCAGTGATAACGTCTTTCTCCTCTAGCCGAGACAAAAAAAGAGTTTACGCTTTTGCAGCTTTACATTTCTAGTGTTTGTCTGTTGAGCGATTTACAGTGTCGGAGGGGAAGATTGAAGACCTGAGATTAATTATCCATCACTGTGAGGATGTGTTGAGCTCAGTGTGAGCACTTAGCTGATACATTAGGCAGAAATACAAAGTACTTAAACCATGCTGATGTCAGGGGCAACTGCAGACTCATACTGCTCATGTTTATGATATATTAAAAGGTGTGCAACATTTGAGCTTATATCTATTAATACCACTCTCCATTTCTTTTAAAAATACAATCGTGAAATAAAAAGAAAAAAAACCCAATGTTTCATCACATTTTCAGCAAGTCCATTGATCAGTGTTCAGGATTGATGGAGTAATCATGGAGGCTGTAAAAAGTTAGAAATGAGTATGGAATGTCGATAAAATTTGGAAAGCAACATATCAATGGTATTTAGCATATAAATTAGAAAACCATAAAATATCGAGTTGAACATTTACACACAAAAGCATCCAACAATCTAATATAATTCAATAAGTGGTCACCAGAGTTATACAGTATGAGGTGAATTATAATTGCACTATCATGTACAATATTTAGCACATATTACAAGACTCTTTCTTGAAAGTTCTTACAAGGTTTCCAGATTTTTGGTTTCAAGATAAAAAGTATTTGTATTTAGAATGGGACTGATCTAATTGTGCACCACTGGAACCGATTTTGACGAACCGACTGCATGAGAGAAGAAAAAAGAGGGTGCTGCTCAGTCCAGTGGAGCTAACTTCCCCCACACACATGCCAACTTTTGATCGAAATGGTCACGAACCGTAAATATTGAACATGTTTAATATTTACGATTAAAGCAGATATCAGTGGCACGGCCGTTTCGGCTAATGCTGTGTTCAAGGCAGGCTTTTGAAACCGTAAGTTACAGCTTCAAGTCACAACTACGACTTGGTAGCGTTCCAGGTAACCCGTAGCTCGTGTTTTTACCGTCCTGTTGTCTGTGAAAGTTCCCTATAACGGCCACTCGTAACTTCCGACCCGTGAACTCGTACCAGATCGAACTGGTATGACTTCACAGGAAGGAAAAACACAAAGTACGAGTTTCCTTGAACACACCATGAGTTAGCAGCCCCCGCCCTTGTCAGGCATCAATTGGTCCTCGTGCTACGTCACCACATTCACGCGCATCCCTTGGCTGCACACACAGCCCTTCATGCCGTTCTCTCCCCTCATTGGATAACACTTGTATCCCACAAGGAAAATTTTCTCCTCGGGTTACAGCAGAGCAGAGTGACGGAGAGACTCGTGTTTAGGCTGAAATACTTCATGTAAGTGATTGCTGACGGAAAATAGGACTATTTAGGACTTATATTAACAAAAACATTCCACTGATATCTGCTTTAAGAGGCGATTGCCAGGAGAATTTAAATCTTAAAACACCATACACTACAGGAGAATCTCATAAGATAATCTAAAGAGCCTAAGATAATAGGCCGATTTTTGTCTTTGTCGGAAGTTGGGAAAATCGGGGCAAAATCAGCCGGATTATCTTTATGTGTGTGGTAGGCATTAGGTATTAGTGTGTTGGCATTAATTATACAGCCAAGACGGGTTCTATATAGAATATATCTGGCTGGCTGCTACAGTATAACATTGATGTGACACTTTTTAAAATATTTTAATATTTGTGCTTGCTGCATGTGACTTGAATTCAAGTCAAGAGGGTTAAGTCCAAGTAGAGTCTCGAGTCTTTGGCATCAAGTCCCAAGTGAGTCCAAGTCTTTTTTTGATTTGGTCAAGCAAGTCTTAAGTCATCAAAATCGGGACTCGAGTCTAAGTCAAGTCTCAAGTCTCGAGTGAGTGACTGACTAGTATTGTAGATTTCATTTAAATGCAGCTGTCAGCCCATTGAAGGTGACTTTGCAGCTTCATTATCCTGGGTTCACTGAATCTTCTTTCTCTCTGCAGCAGGTGAGGGACAGTGTAGCTGTCAGAAACCCTACACTGATGATCCTCCCATGATTACACTCAGAAGACAATGACATGAATAACACATGACACTTCACCGTGTTGACTGAAACAAACATCCCATCCCTGGAGCCGACAGCTTGTGTTTACGGCCCGACCGTTGGACTTCTTTTTAGTGATGTCACATGGTTCCCACATCTCAGCTATCACAGCCTTGATGGGAACAATGTTATTATTAGAAATAAGAATGAAAGCTATAAATCATAAATGTAACAGCTGTTTTCCTTGAAGAGGGATGTGCGTTTAAAACCCCACTGATGGGAGATAATTGGCACCGAACTGCCTGTTATCCTGACCCCCGTCTCCTTTGTTTACAGCAAATGAACTCAGGGTTCTCACTTCATTTGACAGTGATATATTAACAAGTAAAAAAAAAAAGCTTCATGCAGCGTCTTTTTGCCGCCAAGGGGAAAACACAACAGAAGATCAAAGTGTGGGAAATAAATGGATGTGAAGACGAGAGGGAGTCGTGTGAGAATCTATGCATCACGTTATGCCATCATTAGGCTCCATTATACTACATGCCTACACTTGCACATTTTGGGCCGCGCTGTGTGGACTTGTGCACACAAGCAGGTCAGGCCACAGTGGAAATTGAGCTTTCCACTCAATTTGCACCGAAGTCTGGTTTCAAAGAGAGATCAGAAATAACTACTTTGCTGCTCGTCACGCTCCATTCTGAATTTCCTGCTCTTGTCAAAACTTGTTCCGGACTCAGCTGTCATCACCTTGTTTACCAAAAAAAAAAAAAAAAAAAAAAAGACTCTCTTTGGGCGCCAGTTCATAGATTCATAGAAACCACCCTCGTCGCTGTGATGAAGATGCTTCATTAAACATCCCGTTCGGTCTCAGGCTGTGTGTAATTGGCAAAGCTTTGTCCGACTTCCACAGTATCCATCAGCTCCAACATCCCGATCCAGCCGTCGGGACGGTGATGAAGCGCTCCACACAGCTGATCTATCAGCTGAGCTGTCAGTGGCTATCTGATGTGACTGTCAACATCAAGCTGCTGCAGCCAGTGCTTCACCTGCAGCTGGAGGCAGTGGCAACGTCCTGCTAGTGTAGTAGAGATACAGGCAGCTAGAATAGAATGTCTTTATACACTTAAAACATGGAAAATACCAATAGATTGTTGTCATATAAATATGACTGGTTAGTGGTTATGTATAATAGATGATAATTAATATAAATAAAATTGAAATTCTGCTTTCCTGCTGTTAATAAGATTTGATTGATTTAGTAATTTTCACCAACAAATTGATTTCTGTGTTTTTCACAAACTAATACTAGACTTTGTGATTTTCCTCATTCGAGAGATACAAAAGCAATTCTTTTTTACACTCGTAAAATAAAAAAATAAAAAAGACGATGTTCAATATTTCACGCAAAGTATGTTTTCAGAAATCAATGCCCCCCTGCCCCAACAGTGAAAGGTAAAAATCAATCAGTAGTTGCAACTTGACGTAGAGAGATGAGGCTGTGCTCCAGGACACACAAACATCTGGCTGTGATATACTTTCACGCTGCTGAATATTCTGCAGGAGCAGCCAGTGACAGTTCGTCCGGCAGCAGTAATGACATTAGCTGCTGTTAGGAAATTGCACCTCTGAATCACCAGGATGAAACAGCACACGCACGCACACACACACACATACAAACAGCTCAGAGCCACAGTGGAGGAGCAGCTCATTTTATTTTGCTCATATTCTCAAAGAAAGCCTTGGCAACGGCATGTGTGAATCTTGCATTGCAATCTACAGTACGCTGCCAACACATCACCACTCAGCATATGCCACAGGAATACAACATATTCCACAGTGTCGCCACACCAGGAGAACATCAACTCTTCACACATCCTCATAAAAAAAAAAAAAAAATTAAAAAAATTCTAATAATGAAGTCCACAGCTTGTTGACTCACCAGAGTAAGTGTAGCTGGAGTTGTGTTTGCAGGCAGAGCAGAGCAGGAGGAGCAGGAGGAGCAGGAGGAGGACGGCTGCTTCTCTCTGGCTGAAGGCAGCAGCGCCGCTTGTGTAGCGTCCTGCTGAGCAGCCCTCCCTCTCTCCCTCTCTCCCTCTCCTCCTCACTCCCTCTCTCTCCTCTGCTTTCTCTCTCCTGCTCTGCCTGGACCACCATTGTTCCAGCCTCAACAGTCAGATGTGTCAACGTGGAGTGGTATCCTGCGAGAAAAGCCCACAAGGCTGCCCCCACGGAGACAGCCGAGCCGAGCAGGCATGTCTGCTCAGATGTCAGAGAGAGGGGAGAGTATAGTATTGGTTCTGTAGAGAGCTGTGCGCTGCCTTCATGGCCATGAGAGGGACCGGCGCTTTATTTCTGTGAGATTACATCTCTTCGTCTCACTACGTGATCAGATAAATTCATTGCTTTGTCACCAGACCTGCCAGCTACCATTAGCAAACACAACACACACACCGCACAACAACTCACGCTGGATGCTCAGACCGATTAAAGGGATAGTTCACCCAAAATTCAAATTTCACTCATTATCTACTCACCCTCATGTCGACTAAGAGCTGTGAGAATTTTCAGAGTCCCCCGTTCCTTCTCTGAGTTACGGGGGGGGGGGTCCGCGCAGCAGTATTCGTCCATATAATGGTTGTCAACGGATACCAACTTTCTTCGTCCAAAAAGACATACCAAAAAACATCCAAATACCTCCATGCTGCTCGTCTGTAATGTCCCTCTTGTATTGAAGCCCCGACATGAGAAATTGTTCCGCCGGTCAGTGCAAATCACGCGGTGATGGAGGTATTTGAATGTTTTTTGGTGTGTCTTTTTGGACGAAGAAAGTTGGTATCCATTGACAACCATTATATGGACAAATACTGCTGCGCGGACCCCCCCGTAACTCAGAGAAGGAACGGAGGACAGTGAAGTTAACATGGCAGCAGTGGCTGAGTCTCATGAAAATCTAACAGTCCTCACATTAAACAACATTATTTCTCAAATATCCCAAAGGCCCAATATGAATTAGGGTCACATTCTCTTCACAAGGACGTCTTGTGACTCTGTGTTTAACATTCAGCTCTTTAAGGCATAATCATAAATGTTCTCAAGCTCTAAAACTGAATAACTACTTATTTATGTATTTTACATTAAGGAGCAGCACATCAGTCTGTAAACACAACAGTGTCCTATTATCACCATATGATGTTATAGCCGGCAAATAAGCAAACAGATGCCATAGTTACTACAGCACATGGTGACTAAACCCACAGGTTATAAATCTACAACTACCCCCTTTAAAATTAAATGCTTTTCTATTTATTATACACACAGAGTAAGAGCTGAGGCTGATGGGAGTGTCAGAAACCCAGCCGGTATTTGATCATAAACCAAAGTAAATGGTGACATATGAAAAGCCACCTGATTTATTACAACTCATCCTCTGGGATTTTTCAGCATGGACCACAGTGGTGGACCAACCGAGCAGCATCGTCATCCCAAAAGCTGCACTGTTGGCACGGCTAAAAATATCAATCAAAGCTGCTTTAACCTCAGAAAGGGCAGAGCAAAAATACTGACGGAGCTGCTTCTGAAACCCATCTAAGACACAAGTATAATATCAACTTGTGCACGGATCCATATCAATGGTTAGGCCATCAAAAAAGTGTTGAAGAACCAGTCCAATCATCATCATCCATGAGCATCAGCAGCTCATTATAATGCTAAGTCTTATAGTGTTGGACAGACGGACAGACAGACAGACAGACAGACAGACAGACAGACAGACAGACAGACAGACAGACAGACAGACAGACACACAGACACACAGACAGACACACAGACACACAGACACACAGACAGACAGACCACTTGACTGATGTCCCATTCATATCCCCCATCAGAAATCTACATCCACAAGTGTTTAGGCAGGTGAAGAACACACACAAACAGCTACACACAATTTGGCCAACGCAACCACAACAAAGCTGCTATCGCTAGAACACAAGAGCCTGATGCACCTTATACAGTCAAAAACGGGATTTGTGCTTTGGAGTTTATGCAAACTAATAACAAGAGTGAACTCCTCCTGTCCGCCATGCGCGACATCATCACAACCCATTCCCATACAAAGAGGATTACGGCAGATTAAAACCGCAGCTCAGGTGTGAGATGTTGGATGTTCTTTTTGTGATGTTCGCTGAGCTGTGGAGCTTCAGTTCACGTTTGAAGAGAGGAACCAGCTGTGACGCTTTTGCGAGCGCCAATTTTTCTTCTCTCAAACTTTCCAGCAGGAGACACAGACACTTCTGAATACGCTTTGATTCGGCTTCATCCCGATGTGTGTCCTGCATAAGTGCCTTCATTTGTTTCTGCAGTTGAAAATCCTTTTCAGCTGTGAAATGAACCTCGTTTTTTAAAGCCGTATGAGCTTTCGCCGGCTGCTGCCTTATGATGCACCGTTTTTCTGTCACTTAGCTATTTCCAGAACAAGATGTCGTGGGTGTGACAACTTGAAAAATTCTGACTGTATCACTCATTAAACATGTATAATGTTTGCTGTGAAGGGGGGGGAAACCTTACAAACAAGCAAAGAGAGGTAACCCACTGCCTCCACATGCACTGGGAGATCAGAGGCGCCGCAGCTCCACATTAACATTCTTTTAAGTGAGTTTTGTTCGTGGTGTTGTACTGTCTAATACACTTTCAAAGGATTCTCCAGTCTGCTCGGCGTAACTCTGAGAGACTGTGATCAAAGCGATCCCATCTGAGAGTAGTTATATCATCTCATTCCGCTAACTTGCTGTAAGCAGGATTTATTAGGGACTCACTCTCGAAGACAAACCAAAGGCACAAGACGATGATAGAAAGCTTATTAGGAGAAAATCATCTAACAAGAAGGGTGAAGAACCACCTGGGAATCCAGCAGTCTGCAGAGGCTCTGGAGGCTGAGGCAGCACAAGACCAGGAAAGGTAGAAAACACTGATATATATTCAAATCATTTGTACAAATCTGTATAAAATGTCTTTTTGTTATTTAAAAATGATGTTAAAAGCTACATTGTGGAGGTACTGTTAAAGGGATAGTTCACCCAAAATTGAAATTTCACTCATTATCTACTCACCCTCCTGTCAACTAAGGGCTGGGAGAAGTTTCAGAGTCCTCCGTGGCTTCTCTGAGTTACAGGGGGTCTCGGTGTAGCAGTGCATGTCCATATAACGGTTGCAAATGGATACCAACTGTCTTCGTAACAAAAAGACACACCAAAAAACATCCAAATACCTCCATGCTGCTTGTATGTAATGTCCGTCTTGTATTGAAGCCCCGAAATGCTAAACTGTCCCGAAAAAAATTAAATATGTCTATATTTCAAGCTTGTTTGTAGCGGAAGCTCCTCTTCCCGGTTCGTCAAATTTGGACGAATCAGGGTCTGTCCTCTTCCCAGTTCGTCCAAATTTGACGAACCGGGAAGAGGAGCTGAGTGAAATTTCAATTTTGGGTGAACTATCCCTTTAATTTGAATTAGGTCCTGTAATATGTGAAAGTTGTTTTTGTTTCGTAGATCGTTGAGTTGTTTTGTTTTTGGTGTGTGTGTTTTGTTCTGTAATGTGTTTTCTGCATTGTGTACTGCAGTGGAAAGATAATTGTTTTGGTATAGACTCCAGGAAGAATAGCAATGGCCTTAGCCAAAGCTAATGGAGATCCAATGAAATGAAATAAAACATATATATTTTTAATTGTCATGCTGGAACAAGCACATTTCCCATATAAAATCTTATCTTATCTTATCTTATAAGATTCATTTTCAACCACCAGAGCATCAAAATACAGGAACTATCTTGCTCAGATTGCTGGAGAACAGTAAGAGGTGGAGTGAGTTTCCCTAAAAAGGTGGAGAGGCTCACTTTAACAGTTCTTTGTTGAATTAATTTCTGCAATTTGGGTTTGAGATCCTGCTGAGTAAAAAGAGAGAAGGCATTTTATTGCAATCAAATATAATTATCAAAAGCAGTCATTTAGTTTTTAGGGCTGTGAAGCAGATGGGTGTTTATGACCTTGCTCTTTATAAACATTGGAGCACAGTGATCAGAAGCTGCTCAGGCATCGTTGCCTTATTAAAACAATGCAAACTGCAAGGTATCTAAACTAGTACTTAGTAGAACTAGTCTGTGACAATTTATGGGACTGAGACTCCATTTGTCATGTGCTTTATAAGACAACTGCTGTGTGGAGATGTTAAAAGTCACTTCTCGCTCAAGTTCTTCTTTTTTTATTCTTCACACATCTTCTTTTTTACTGCTGTTCATGTGAACAAAGGAGTGCAACTCAATGGATGGCTTTGACAAGAGACAAAGTGTGCACCATTATCCCCCATTTGTACAATTCATTGCATCTCATCCTTCTTCTCTATGGCGACAGGCTTTGTGCTGCGGCCACTCAGAACACCTCTTGCCTTCAGAAGGACTCTTTGTGCAACCTGCTCTTTTAAAGGCTCTTTAGTTGCTGTTCTTTTTTACAGTCTTCAAGACATTTTAACATCGGCAGCTTTATTTCAGATTTCAGATTTTATATCTGCCTTAAGCTTGTTGAAACAATCGTTTACTCTTCTCTGAGCAAGAAAAAGCAAAAAGGAACTGAAGGTGCAGTTTTTTTTTAAAGAGCTTACCACTAAATCTTTCCTCTTTATCCGCGGACACAGACCTGCTGACATGTAGGAACTGCCAAGACTTCATCCACAGCATCCCAGGACCTGCTGTGTGTTTGCTGAAAGGTCCACTCCAGCATCACCCCCAAACTTTAAACCACATCACACGCCAGAGTCAGGAAACCACCGCAGTGTTAAAAACCCCTCAAAGCAACACAGATGAAACCATAACAGCCACTAAAGCCTCCATGACAACTCAACAACTGCTATGATCCCATCCTCTGCACCTACTGCCAGTAGTGGGCGCCCAAAAAAAAGCATTAAAGTTATTCCTGACCACTCAAAAGAGCAGCCGGAGCTTTTTCTGGAGCTTTCAACATTTTTACATTTCATCTCCATCCTAAAATCTCTAAGAACAAACCTCCCTTATGTCAAAGTGGTTGAGTCATTTGAACAAGAGTTGCATGTCATGTCCACAAACTTTTGATGCCTTAAAGCTTCTTTTTTTTTAACTGGATGGGGAATAAAGATCCATTTATTCAGTTGTTTATTTTGAAGGGTAAAGAGAAAAACACTGTTTTTACAGAAGACTATTTTTGGGGTTAGCTGCCACGTGTTCCTGTTTGTAAAAGAGCTAAATTAAAGTAGCTTGGAGATATGTAAGAAACTAAGAAGTGCGAGAAAACATGTTTTTTTGGTGGATGGATCAGTGGAGTGAGGAAGACAAGTTTTTGTCTCAACAGACAAGGTCAAACTTTAAGTTTTCTGTCTTTAAAGTCGGTGCTTCTCTTTCCTCCCATCTCGCTCTCCCTCTGCTTCTCACTGCAGTGCACCTTTGATGTCGGGGCTGTTTTCTCCTCTCTCTTTCCTTATCCCTAACATCTAAAATGCAGAATGTTTGAGAATAGTCTCGGATGCCATGGGACACGAGGAAGGAAATGTGTGTTTTTTTCTGCAGCATTTTGGCATCATCGTCTTTTGTGCAGCCGTTCCAGGCTGGAGAGAACTGCAGCAGCGATTACTGGAGAAGACGGAAACAAGAGCGGGTAAATACAACACATGTTCAGAGACTAAAATAGTCTGATATTTGGGACAAGTAATGTCGCGTTCGTCTGTTTCCATTTTTTCCCCCCGCCCAGACTGGTAAAAGGCAAGCTCTTGAGACGTCGTTCCATCGATAAAAGTTGCACTCGGGGGCTCAGAGGTTGGTCTGATGAAATGAGTCCGGTCCTTTGAAAGAGTAGTGTGCACTTAGGTTACAGCGCTCCAGTGGATGCACTGTACATGTGGTGCATTAAGAAGAAAGGGCCCGAGCCAGCGTTGAGGAAATGGCAGATAGAGGGGACATCCAGAGTAAAAACACATTAGAGATATTGGTGTTCGAATGTACATAGAGACCAAAGAGGTCATGTGTGTTTGTTTGGGCGACAAATGTGGCACGGGAACATCCTGACACACACACACACTACACAAATACACTTACTGTAATGCAGCCTGGCTAGTAGGGCTTTTATTTTTTGATGCTCCCATTTTTTTTCCCGTGGCGGAGGTAGTCTTGCACGGCCTGCTAATGGTGCTATTAAATGGGGTTATGGAAGCGTTGACCTGAAGTGACCCCTCTCCAAGCCTTCCAACTTTTGCGAACAACTATCTAGAGAACAAAAGGCGCCACAGATTTCAAATGAAGAAAAAAAAAAAATGTGTGACACAATGTCAAATTAATTACAGATTAAAATTTAAAACCGAATGTGACGGGGTTTCTAAAACAGATGCTAATTTTTCTCAGATGCACATCAGTAGTACAGAGCTGCACAGGAGATTATTTTTCATCAATTTATCTGATTGGTTTTTTTTTTCATTAATCACTTCCCGGAGCAAAAGGTGTGTTTTGTTTTTAAAATGTCTTGTTTTGTTGAACCAATGGTGCAAAAGCCAAAGATGTTTAGTTTATAAAGTGGAGAAATACATCACATGCTCACAGTGGAGAAGCTTGACCCAGAAAATATTTGGCTTTTTTGCATAATAAATAACCGACTCCATTTGAGAGTCTGTTACATCTTAATTACTGACTTAACTTCTGTAGCAAAATAGCTGATTAGTTACTTAACATTATCACTAGTGCCAAGTTAAAGAGGATGTGAAATGACTGGGTAATAAAAGAAATTACATTAAGAACTAAGTCGCAAATACACACAAATACCACAGAAACCCAGGCAACAGGAAATTAGTTAAATTAATGTGAAAGGCTGCTTTCAGTTTGTACTATCAATGACCTCCAAGACTGTTTTTGAGATGCCTGACTAGCTCAGAGAGGAGGAACACTGAACTGCAATACACCACACTATGTTGTTTGATTTTAAAGCATCATATGGACAAATCACAATGCACAACAAAACGTGATTCAGTCAGACAGGCAAAGCTGCACAAACACATTTTGTTAGATGAAAAAAAAAGTAATAACAAAGGCTACATCATTATTTGTAGATTGGCCTCTAACAGGAAGAGCTGAGAGGAAAACAACATTACTGGCTGGTTGTGCAGGGCTATAACTGAGCATCCATTTCTATATCCTACTCCCTTTTTTCAAGTGCTTTATACCCTTAAAAGGGGGAAATCAAGCATTTACATCAGAGTGTGTTTCCAGGTATAAAGCCTATGAAGTGTAAGTGCCGTTGAGTGGATGCAAAGTAAAACTTGGTCTGCATTGCCTAAACTGATGCAAAGATATGTCCACACAACATTTTGACACAGTCACAGGCTAAACACATCAATAGCCTATATGGCTGCATGTACTGCTAGCAAGCTACAGATGATACATCAGAACAAACAGAGTGTGCAAAGCATCTGGAGCCCTGCTGTGGTCTGAGGCTGTGACAGCAGACGTCTAAGTGAGGAGAGAGTTCACTCTCTCTGCTGCTGCTGTGTTTGGCAGTTAGCCACTTTGCCGTGCTCTTCACACACATTAACTGTATTTCAGGGCTGTCACGTTTGATTCGCGTTACCAAGACAACAGGTGATATGTCCTTTATGCTTACTGATGTAAGAGAGAGGAGGAGAGATAGCGAGGCAGCTCAAGTTACCTACAGTATGAGCAAAAAAGAAAAAAAAGTGAATTTTAAACAAGGGCACTCCACTGCCGTCATTCATCTTGTTTGCCACATTGCTTTTTACGAGGTCTGATAGTAGCACTGTGACTACTGAAGTGCCAAATTCACTTTGGTTTCATGGATGTTTCATTAGCTGTTTATAGTAGTTGCCGTACTGTAGAGAGCTAGCTCCCCTGGCAGCGCAGACGTCTGTCAAAGGCCAAACAGGACAGGATGTGATGCAATATTACAACATGGCCACTGTTGAGTTGTGTCAGCTTGAGCCCATGTCTCTGCAGCTAATTAGTATGAGGCTGTGACTCCCACAATGTCTCAGAGGAGAAATGTGTATCACTATGACCTGATGCTCATTAGTATGGAGATCAGATCATGATAAGTTACGCTTCTGAATGTTTTTTTTTTTCAAAATACTGAATATGTTCGACCAACCGTTTAAGTTTTTTCTTCATGAAATGATTTCTTGAAATAACAACAACAGGATTAAGAGTCTGAATCTGTTCTCTTGGTTCTGATTAGCTGTTCTTAGGGACGGTGACACTTTCAGCTAAACGCTAACATGCTCACACAATAACAACGTGAACATACTGATGGGTTTTTTGCATGTGTGTGTATCATCTTAGTTTAGCTTGCAGACAATTGCTCATACAAAAGGCCACTCTTCATTTCCCCAGTCCAACTGATCAGTGCATCTTTTATTCACAACCCTGACCATGTGTTTATTGTTATATTTGGCTGTCTGACATAAAGAAAGTACTTCAAACATAAACAAGTAGTTAAAAAAAACACGAGCAGTGCCTAACCATGACCTTAACCATGACTGCATGCTTATTGTTACCACGAAGATAAAAAGCCCAAACAACCTAGGCTAGGCCTTCCTATGTGTAAAACAAATCGCTTCTCTAAATAAATCATTTGTCCCCTCTACACTCAGACTTTTAAATTCCTCATAGGGGTTTTCATTCTATTCTTTATTTCTTAAAAGCTTTTTTATATTATTATCCATTCCAAGCTCCATGTTGTCTGTGTGTTGTATTGACTGTTTATTTATTGACTATTTATTGTGGGCCATGTAGGCTATACAGTATAAACCATGACAACCTGCTGCTGCTCAAAATGAATTGCCCCTTGTGGGATTAACAAAGTTGTTTTGAATTGAATTGAATATACTATGGCCTATGGTTGTTCAAGCTGAAGGACTTGTTGTATACATCATGTATGAACCATGATTATCTGCAACATCTTGTTCCCATCCAGCACACTGATGCTTAAATATTTCACTTCATGAGCTGAAACTTTGACCTGCTGGGGAAAAAGTCAGAGATTCACTACCGTGAGCAGCATTCATAATCATGTCCACAGGATAATATACATTTTCATGACTATCCAATAGGCTACTCGTTGAAATATTTCAGTCGAGACCAAAGCGATGGAGACTGATACCATGGTTCACAGGACTGCGCCACTACAACAGCTAAAAACATGGATAAGCTGAAACAGCCTGTCATACGCCCCCAGACTGCATGGGTACTATAACAGTGAAGCATGGTGTTACTGCTGCCAGAGGAGGTCTAATACAGAGAGCATGGTGACATTTAACAGACTATAGACGTTATTTAGAAGTCAGGAGTGGAGCCCTCTTTGTCAAAGGAGTCAAAGAAAAGCAGTTCAGCGGGCACAGTGCAATGGATATTAAATATAATTAATTTGCCAGTTGGGGAAGAGTAAGGATATTAAAATTGGTTTTGTGTCTGAGAGACAGAAATGGGTAGAAGGCAATTTTGTGCGGGGAAATTAAAGTTCAGGACTAATGTGGAAAGTTCAGAATTGCTGGTCCGGCTTTCAAAAGAGAAGCTTTGGGCCTCTCTTTTGATTGGCTAGGAGTGATTGAATAAACATGTAGTAGACTGCAGGTAAACACTTAAGAGAAACCAAATCCTACAAGGTTGGATGGTGGATCCAGGTGGGATGGACTCTGTTGTGACATCACAAAGTTACAGATGTCCTGACAGCCCATTTGAAGGCTCAGTGTCTGAACACAGTTGGTTTACATTCATATAGACTCAGAACTTTGAGACTTTCACAGTGTATCGCTTCACCCTGCTGTAGACATGGGCCTCTACTGCTATAAAATATGAAACTTTAAATTAAATTGACAGCTACACTTTCCTGCAATTACTCACACAAGAGAATGTCAGTCTTTTGACATCTAAATTGTGTCTGGATCGGGTTATGAGTGAAGGGACTACATACTGGAATAACACTGTAGGAACAAGACACCATATCTCCACAATATCCTGCATACTTGATGTTAAAGAAACTTGAGGACGTCAGTCTTATACCAGTTAGATTCATTTTTAATAGCATGTGGAACTGGCATGGAAGCTAGAAATTAAAGTGGGTTCTATATGAGGATGGATGTTTCTGCCTGGAGGACAGGAAAATGCTGTTCATGCTCACACTGGTCCTCCAAACAACTTGATGCAGTTTACCACCGTGCTTTGTGTTTCACTACAGGAGAAAAACACTGCACTCCTCACTGCATACTAGATGGTCCTCGCTGGAAACAAGAGGAGAAAACGCATTCTACCACTTTCATAAATGTCTCCTGCCTCAGGTTATCACTTCTCCTCTCACATTTTAAAATCATTTCTCACCAGAGCAGATCTCAGGTCTGTTTAAATCTAGTTACCCCTCGGGAAATTACTGAACTTGGGAAAGCTGCCTTCTATGCCTTTGCAGTCTCTAATTGGAATGAATTACAGAGTGTTTTAAAACTTCAATGTCTCAGCCCACCGGCCATTTCTTAACTTTTAACTTTGAACCTATTTAATGATGTCTGTGATTGTCTCTGGTGCTGTATGTGCTTTGGTTATGCTCTTTATGTGTTCTGCACATCCTCATTGTCTGGTTCTGTTTTCTGTGGGTATTTGTCCTTTTCTTATATCTGCCTGTTTGTCGGTTTGCATCAGCGTCTGCTCTGTACTCAGGTCTGGAGATCCAGTCCAAATGTTAGCCTAAAGAAGATTAAGTTAGCCTTAAAACAGAGGCAGCTTTAAACACTATTCACACAAGTGCACTTAACGCTGACTAACAACTGAACAGACCCACAGACAGAAAATATTAATTCAAAAAGGAAGCGTCATGTTTTATTAGACTGAACAGTGACAACTGAGGCTAACGTTGAGAGCAACGAACCAGCTCATGTTAGCCTACACAAGATAACACAGGAATAAGCCAACGTTAGTCCATACAACAGAGGCTGCATACACACTATGCAAGAACACATGTGCACACCTTCATAAGTCGGTGTGCAAGCATTTCCTGATACCTTTACAATATGAAAATACTCAACAAGTCAGTGTCATATTTTATCAGACTGAACAGTGACGGCTGAAGCCTGATAATGTTTAATGTTGTCACCCAGCTCATGTTTTTAGCTCTTACAGGATAACGGTAATCTAGACAAGCTACTATAAAATGATCCAAATCAAGCTTAGCTGGCCACGCATTGGGATCACGGAAACAACTGAGGACATGCATATGAATGTTATGAATTTCCCTTTGTGGATTAATAAAGTAACTCTTATCTTATTATAAAAGTAACAACTGAAACTCACTCTGAATTCTGTGACTGAGCTGCTTAGATTTTCAAATCCTTGTAAAACAAAGTACAAAACTTCTCATAATGTAATTTTATAGTGTCTTTCTTGAGACCCTGTCTGCCTGGCAACCACCAGCATCTTTTTATCTACATACAAGTTTGTAATACATTGAAGATAACCCTGACGGCATCACTCAGACTTAGATGAAAACTTCATCTTCACGAGTAAGACTGTGAGACTTGTGCCACTGCACTGTTAACACCCCTGCTGTTGTGGCTCTGCCAGGTGGTGAAAGACAGTGAGAAGAGAAAATGAAGAATGACGGGTTAATAGGGGCCCAGCTGCTAATGTTTCTCCCAGCAGATTGATCCGATCCTGTCAAGGAACCGTTACATCACATCCTACAGTGTGTGTTTCTTGCTGGTGATGGCTAATTAGCAGTCAATAAGTTCACTGTAGCTACACACATCTCCACGGCTGTCTAAAAAATCCCACAATAACCTCTGACACTTCCTTTGTGTTGCTTGGCAACAAAGGCAGGAATCGGCTCGTGTGTACAAAAAGATTCATGACTGCATTTTGATGCTTCCCTGGGAGCTGGTCTGTGAGGAGAGGAGAGGGGAGGAGAAGACAGTAGAGGGGATGAAAGGAGAGGAGAGGAGAGGAGAGGAGAGGAGAGGAGAGGAGAGGAGAGGAGAGGAGAGGAGAGGAGAGGAGAGGAGAGGAGGAAGGATGAGAAGGGAGGAGAGGAGAGGAGAGGAGAGGAGAGGAGAGGAGAGGAGAGGAGAGGAGGAAGGATGAGAAGGGAGGAGAGGAGAGGAGAGGAGAGGAGAGGAGAAAGGATGAGAAGGGAAGAGAGGGGAGGAGAGGAGAGGAGAGGAGAAAGGATGAGAAGAGAGGAGAGGAGAAAGGATGAGAAGGGAGGAGAGGAGATGAGAAGGGGGGAGAGAAGAGGAGAGCAGAAGAGAGGACAGGAGAAGACAGGAGAAGAGAGGAGGGGAGGGGAGAGGAGAGGAGAAAGGATGAGAAGGGAGGAGAAGAGAGGAGAAGGGAGGAGAGGAGAGGCGAGGAGAGAAGAGACGAGGAGAGGAGAGGAGAGGAGAGGAGAAAGGATGAGAAGAGAGGAGAGGAGAAAGAATGAGAAAGGAGGAGAGGAGATGAGAAGGGGGAGAGAAGAGGAGAGCAGAAGAGAGGAGAGGAGAAAGGATGAGAAGGGAGGAGAGGAGAAATGATGAGAAGGGAGGAGAGGAGAAAGGAGGAGAGGAGAGGAGAAAGGATGAGAAGGGAGGAGAGGAGAGGAGAGGAGAGGAGAGGAGAGGGGAAAGGATGAGAAGGGAGGAGAGGAGAAAGGATGTGAAGGGAGGAGAGGAGAGGAGAGGAGAGGAGAAAGGATGAGAAGGGAGGAGAGGAGAGGAGAGGAGAGGAGAGGAGAGGAGAGGAGAGGAGAGGAGAGACGTGGATTGAGATTCAATTCCTGCAAAGTCAGTGTAAAAATAAATGTTCATCAGTCTGCATGATGCCTGTGAGGCTGCAGGCAGGGCACTGTGCTGCTGGTACAGTGAGCTTGCCAGTGGAGGCGTGTCACTCATTCATGTGTGTGGACAGATGTGATGTTTGTTCAGTAATGAGACACTTTGTGTTTGTATGAGATGAATCCTGTTAAAAGTAAAAAAGAATTCTGTGTTACAAATGAGCTTATCTGCATTTCACAACCCCAAATCTCACCATCTGCCATAAAATGTATTTACCCTGGACTGAATAGTGTATTTGGAATAAATAGAATAAAATTACAATGTCATTACCACATTCAGTTAAAACACTTGGAATAAAATATCTCCCACGCCATGTTTGAGCCAGTTTTCTGAGCATTTTGTGACAAAGAGGCTGCATCTTGCATGAAATGAGAGTTGGTTGTGTGTCATCTCATGACACACAACCGAATGCACTTCCACGCAGTCTGATTAGCATTTTGATTTCACGACATTTAATTCATGCATGAAATTTCATGCCAGGAAATCAACTAAATGTATTTTTGCTGCACGATATGGCAACCACTGTTTGTTGTTGTCTCCATCGTGATTCTTGGGCCAGAACCAACATCACATCGTTACAGAGCAACAATATATAACAGGGAGGAGGTGGGGCATAGGAATGGGTCCAGAGTTTGTACTGGTTTCTTTAAACAATGACCAAAATCTTCCCCTGGCTTTAACCAAACCGAAACCGATTAGAAAACAGTCCCATCAATTTATTTTTGTAGCCGTTTTCTAAGGTATTTTTCTGTTCAGCTCTGTGCATCCTGAGCTTCTCTATTAAACAGAAATCAAAATTTTCATTCATAAAAGAAACACACTTGCTGCAGGGTTTTCACATTAAAAGTCTGTCAGGAAAGAAAAAGCCTTGGGGACGTTTTGTATGAAGCTCTTGTGCAGTAAGATCTAGGTTTCATTAAAAGCAAAATTGAAGCAATTGGAAATAATTAGGCAATGAAAACAGCATTGCATTGACACTGGGAGCACCAAAGAGCAAAGAGACTTGTACTGATGAAATTACAGCTGTGAAATGAACTGAAAAGACAACTATAGGAGGAAACAAGGAATAAAGGTCTATAATTTACAGTTACAGTTATGTTACATTTATTCATGTGGCAGGCAGCGAACTTTTGCTCTAATACTAAATATTCAACAAGGTAAAGTGCAAGGTAAAGACAGTTACAGTGCATAGTAAGTGCAGGTTAGTGTGTTGGCAGGCAATGTGTCCTTCAGAGGAACACAGTGGCCAAGAATGGGCATGCAGCATGAATGATGGTGGGTGCAGAAGTTAGTTGAATTTGCCAGGCTGATGAGGAGCAGAGTGACACGTGCCCTTTTGTGCTGATTGAAGATGAAGGGGCCACTGCATTCTGGACCATCTGGAAAGGTTTGACTGCCTGAGCGTGAAGGGAGCTCTGCCAGAAGGACCTGGCTGCAGAGAGGAGCCACGGCCCGGGGCCAAGAGCCGGCCGGCGTAGAGCTACCGAGTCCTGATGTGGAGCTCTCCCAGCTATAGGGATGGGAATCGAAAACCGGTTCTTGTTGAGAATCGGTTCCCAGTGTTTCAATTCCTTGGAATCGTTTGCCAATTTTGCAAACGATTCCCTTATCAATTCCAGTCCTGCCAGTGAGTGCTTTGGGACGGGGCTCGCGGTAACACCCACTGCTCGTTGAAAACAGCAGTGATCGCCTACATGCTTTCACGTCTGAGTCTCCAAACCAGACACGTATGTAACAACATCGGAAAAGTTGGCAAGTTGCTCAAAACAGCGATATCGCAGCCGCAGGGACCTGCCGTGTAGAGAAAAAAACAAACAAACTGACAGCAATTGAGTGTCACGACTTCCTGTATGTGGCCGTTCAAATTAAAAGCCCTTCAACCTTTCACATGGTTCAGTCATATTGATTTTGACTTAATTTTGACAAGCCACACCTCCAAATGTTGAAATTTAGGTCGACTTATGACTTTTTGGTCGATAATGCTTGGTCGACTATTTGGGGGCAGCCCGACTACAAACGTGAACAAAGTTTGTTGTCCTTTTTTTTCCAAATGAGAATCGATAAAGAACCGAATCGTTAAGCAGAATCGTAAATGGAATTGGAATCGTAAAAATATTATCAATTCCCATCCCTACCCAGCTACTGACGTAAATAAAAGGTAAAGCAGACAACTCATGGCATCATGATTACATCAGCCTGTGGGGCAGCGCGGACCCGTTCCCAGTGCCACGGAGGAATATTGATCAGATTTTGTCGGGTCCAGCTCTCCATCTCTCTCTCGACTGCATGTGTGATTCTACACGCTTTTTCTTTTCCCTCTTTTTTAGACCGCCCCCCTTTCCCCCCTCTGCAGAACACCGAGCTCCAGTTACTGTAATTTTAACATTTAAATGTGTTTTGTATTTGCCAGAGCTGCCCTGAAGAACACACTTTTCTCATTTTGCTCCTATTATACTTCTAAATGAGCTTTTCTCTTCATCTCCTCTGTTGCCCTGTTTTCGCCTGCTCTCAGTTTTGAGTGCATCTGCGTATGTGTGTCGGGGTGTGTGTGTGTTTTGCAGCCTGTCCCACTCTTCCAGTTTCTGCTCCCCAGCAGCATCCTGGGAGTTTCTTTTTTGCTTCGGAGCAGAAGCGGCAGTATTTATTTATTTATTTTAGTTTTTTAAACCCTGCATGCTACCCAGAAAGGGCGGATCTGAGCCACAAATTCATCTGCACATGACTCGTTCGGGTCCGCAGAGGAATGGAGAACACCTCCCACCTCAACGAGCTGCGATTTAAGACGTCGCTGCGGAGCGACTTCTTAGAAAACGTTTTAAACGGCTGACATCACTATAAAGTGAAGTCGTTAGTCTTACACAGCTGTTGAAAGCCGAGTGGAGCTGACACTCTCAGCGATTTAAAGCGTTATTACACACTGTGCAAATTGTTGTCTCTGCTGCACACGCATCCCTCTGAGAGACAAATATACTGTACTGTGTGAATGCCGTAGGGCTTTTAATCACCAGACCTCCCTGCTCCGCTTATTATTTACAAGCACTATTTATTTACTGAAAATGCAACTTTGATTATTTCCCCTGGATCCTTTTTTTTTTTTGTATTTAGGCTTCAGTGTTTTTTTCCAATGCTTCACCCACTAATGGAAGTCTTCACACTCGTTGCACAGCATGGTCCAGATGTTCTGTATGTACAGTCATAAAAAAAACATTCCCACATCTAAAAATACACCACCGTTCTATATAATACACAAAGCGGAGTGGCCATTTACAAGCTATGAAATGTTAATCTGTTACTTTTGTTCACAGGTGCAGGATGTGTGCGTTTCAGCAGAGTTTATCGGTTGTTCATCTCGGACCGAGCAGATGCTGTTTGATGAAAGATAAGAAACACAAAGCCGACGAGCTCAGACAACACTCAGGTACTGACACCGCAACTGCTGCTGGCTACAACCACAGATGTGTATCACAGACATGTGGGCTGGAAGTGTTTCTCCTGCATGTTATCGCACATGAGGTTTTCCCATCCCGGGTTATCATAGTTTAACATATTTACATTGAGTCTCTCAAGATACTTAACATTTGTTGCAATGTTAAATTCTGCTGTCATGCTATTGGGCGCTGCGGTTCCTCTGGGCTGGTCCAGGCCTACATCATTTACATATATGGTCATGTGACATCCCACATGGCTTTTGCATTTGATGTGGTTGCATGCAACATTATGTAACCATATTTGCCCCATGCTGTGTATCATCTAATGAAGCTTCTCCTTCTTTACAGGTTACTGTTAAAGGGATAGTTCAACATTTTGGCAAATTGGCCCATTGCCATAATCCTCATAGTCATAGCAGTAGGTTCGTTACCTTTAATTGTTGGTGCAAACTATTTTTAGAACGGTGGAGCAGAGCCGTGAGCTGCTCAGAGCTATGCTACGGAGGCTCATGGGATTTCTTGGTTTCCCTCATCAAACTCATCAAATACACCATCTAACAACTCAAAAACGCTCTTGTTGACAAGTTGTGACCTGCACATTCACCACGCTATGAGATAATAATGGAACGTTACGAGACAGAGTTGTTTTAGAGGGAAATTCATGCAAAACCGCTGATGCGCGAGTTTGATAAGGGAAACCAAGAAATCCCATGAACCTCCATAGCGTAGCTCTGAGCAGCTCGCAGCTCTGCTCCGCCGTTCTAAAAATAGCTTGCACCGACAATTTAAGGTAATGAACCTACTGCTATGACTATAGGGATTATGGCAATTCTTAACTGCTATATGTATGTTACATTAATGTCTAACAGTGGGTTTTCCTGACACTTGGTTCTGGTCCAATCATCACATTCAATCACAACAACAGTCACAGTATGCCATTTAACATACTATATTGTACCAGACACCATGCTGCCTCTGTCCCCGCTCTCCACAGTTTGTGTCCTGTCTAAAATGCACTCTGATGATAGCGAACAGGACGATTACCCTCCACAATAATCAATAATTCTCTTTTATTTTGACACTGAATGCCAGGCCAGACCTCCATAAATGCCATTTTATTGGCCTGCGCCTGAAAAGTTAATCGTCTCTTGACTTCTACAACGGGCAAAGCAAAGCGAAGGGACCACGGTGCAACTGTGCAATGCTTGATGTCACTTTTCCAACACAACATCACCATATCTGTCTCCCCTGACGTTCCTCCGAGCCTAGCCGAGCTATCGCTAGATGCTTGTCTTTAGTATCACTCCTCTCCTGCCCGTCTGTTTCTCTTCCTCTCCATAAACCACTACAACCTCCGTGATATCGAGGGTCACGCGTCCAAAGGATTCCATCAACCACCCGCTGGCTCGGCTCCTCCGGCGCTGGCGTCTTTCGGTCCTATCTCCCGTCTCCACGTGGGCCGACGCTTAAGGAAGAAGCTTCACATCAATGGAGGCTAATCGCCAAAAAAAGAAAAAAGAAATCTCTCTGTTGGCCACCTCAGTAAATTCTGTGCTGCACTTCCATTTTGTCTCTCCCTATTGAACCGTCTATTTCAGCAGCGGAGGTTTGAATGCAGAGTTTTTTTTTTGTTTTTTTTAAAGTATATTTTTCGGCTTTTTGCCTTTATCTTGATAGTGATGACAGTAGAGATAGACAGGAAATGGGGAGGCAGAGAGAGGGGGAATGACACGCAGGAAAGGTCTGCCCGACGCGGGATTCGAACCGGGGACGCCTGCGGCGAGGACTGTAGCCTCTACATGGGGCGGCCGCTCTACCCACTGCGCCACGCACCGCCCCCTTGAATGCAGAGTTTACTCAAATGAATAGAGAATCTGGAGAAATAACAACAGTGATGATAATAGGTGCTGTGATGTTGCACTGTATAAGAGGGGAAAATGAAATCTTGAGAGGAACTGTGGCTTCAAGACATTAAAAATTAATGTTAATGCACTTTTAATGTCTTCAGACAAGCAGACATTTGCCTGTTCCGATGCTAAAGGACCTTTTCGTGGTGACATACACAAACTACACGTGTTTGTGTGGTCGTGTGGCTCTCAATAGACATGTGATGAATGGAAAGAGAAAAAAAAAGCAGCCTCCGGATTCTTTGAGTGTGTGGAGGTCTACTGGAAGGATGAGCAGCAGTCCTCCGGGGGATATGCTTTCTGACTTGTGCCTTTTTTGCATCGTTTCAGCTGGTTCTGACCATGGAGGCCAGAGAGCACATGCTTCATCAATCCATTCAGTCATGTTGAGGTGTTATTTATTTATTTATTTGCTTTAATTTGTCATCTGTCTGCACGTTAGAGATCACAGCATTGTTTTTTTTTTTCCCCTTGCATGCTGCACAACTAATAGTACATCTGACACGTTCAAGTTCTCTTTCATCCCCCTCAGGATGACAAGCTCTCCTGTCTGCAGATGAAGAAAAATCATCCTCGGGCTCCGAAGAATCAAAAAAAGTCAAAACAAAGCAGCATCTGTTTGCTTGTGGAGAGTGTTTTTTTTTTTTTTTTTACTAGCAGACATGTCAGCTACAAAAAGAAGAAGTTAAAGGGATAGTTCAACATTGTGGCAAACTCGCCTATTGCCATAATCCCTATAGTCATAGGAGTAGGTTTATTACCTTTAATTGCCGGTGCATGTTTGTTTTGAGATCTGCGGGGCAGAGACGCTAGCTGCTCAGCTAACACCATTGAGCTGATTGCACTTTTGAAATTACTCCGCCTGGCAGCCATGTCTGGAATGTAGTTCCAGCTATGCATTTGCCTCGAAAACAACTCTCGTAACGTTACATTATTATTTCATACAGTACGTGGCAAATGTGCAGGTCACAGTGAGAATGTTTTGGAGTTGTTGGATTGTGTATTTGATGAGTTTGATGAGGGACAGGGGACCTGTACCATTCACCTCGACTGTGTTCGCTGAGCAGCTAGCGTCTCTGCCCCGCATATCTCAAAACAACATGCACCGATAATTACCTACCCCTATGACTAGAGGGATTATGGCAATAGGAGAATTTGTCAAAATGTTGAATTATCCCTTTAAAGCTGTGTTTTGATGTTGCAGCGTCCTGATCATGTGTGTGTGTTGTAGCTTAAATAATGCCCAGCGGTCTAGCTGGTATTTGTGAACATGTCCTGGTGTCTCCTGGGGGACACACTGAGAACTGACTTCTACATGAGTGAAGAGCTGAGTGTTGACGTCCCCACCTCAGACAGCACGGGTCTGCAGGGGCTTCCCTCCTCACGCTCGCACCACGCACTCCGTCACAAGCCGCCACTCGGCTTACCGGCTGCTTTTTGAACGCACACGTGCACCCACACACACACAGACACACAAGGACAGGCAGGGACACATCCGGCCTCCTGCAGCGCCGTAATGTAAAATGACGCATGGTTAGATATGGCAGAACGGAGGGGCAGCCTGTGTCCTCCAGTCTGACATATCATCTCAGTGCTTCACTTACCTCTCAGCCACACACACACACACACACACACACACACACACACACACACACACACACACACACACACACACACACACACACACACACACACACACACACACACACACACACACACACACACACACACACACACACACACACACACACACACACACACACACACACACACACACACACACACACACACACACACACACACACACAGGCACGCGTGACAAACATCACCCGTACATAAGGTCACAGACTTGAAGAAATACACACAAACACACACACCAAACACACGCACGGATGTCAGGCCAAATCACGAAGCCTGTCCGTCATCCTGCTGCCTTTTACAGCTGCTCTCTCACATCCTCCAGGAAGACAGTGAAGGTTGAAAGCAGCTCAATGGACCACAACACAAAACTTTCATTTTTTACTATAATATACTTTTTTTTTCTCTTTGTACATCTTATAAATGTACAGAGCCTAAAATGAGCTTTTGCTTTATTTCATCATGAAAACCAATTTGCCGAGAACAAGTGACTTTTCAGGTTGTTTCACCGCCACAGACATATTTCTAACGCCACAATAAAATCATGACAGCTTTGCTAAAGCTGCTGCTACTGTAGCTCCTGTCATCTCACTGGTGTGAGGTGATTGTCTGACACTCCCATAAAATCAAACTGTGGATCATGCAAACAGTGATGCTCAGTGACACAAACACGGTCAACCTCATAGTCAGCATAAAGAGGAGGCACAGCAGTTTGAGCTGTTTGGCACTATAGGGACAACTTCAAAATGACATGCAATCACAACTACTACTGATGCTAATAATAATGTAGAATTTCAAATAAAGTTTTTTCCTGTGAATTTCACTAGAAGCATGATGGGATATAATCTCAAACCTTTCAAACAGTGACCCTACAACATCCCCATGCAGTCTCAAACTCATGTCAAGGTCTTTAGATGTCAGACTTTTCATTTTTAAAGAGCAAATGGTAAATGGACGGTAGTTATAAAACACTTTTCTCCTCTTAGTGCACTCAGTGTGCTTTTAACTACAAGACACATCAACACATTGACGCAGCACTTTCCTGCTACACAGACACATTCACATACCAGTGTTACATCAGGGGTGGGGGTGGTGGGGGCAATTTAGGGTTCAGTGTCTTGCCCAAGGACACTTCAACATGTCGACAGGAAGAGCCGGGGATCGACCTTCCAATTATTGAAGTAGAGCCACAGCTGCCATCTTCTAAAGATCCTTAGTGTGTGGCATAAAGAACACAAAGCCGTAAGAAAGCACCACTGATGAGCGAGTTGGTGGCTGGATGTCATGCTGTGTTACGTAATGTTATTGACTTCATCGTATAAATATAATGAAATAGCAAATTAATCAGTGGCATCACTTTATGACTGCCTGGACCATTCTGCACTGATGTAATTAAATGATAATGAACAATGATAATGTCAATGTGCACTTTGCCTATTTCCGGCTTTTAAACTGTTGAGCAGCTGTCTCTAAAAAAAAAAAAAAAAAACTCTGATGTTGAAGTGTACTTGAACGCACCAACATGCATGAGTGTTTGGTCCAGCTGTGTTACGCAATACTGATTGCACTGTGATGTAGAAATAGAGGCACATGTTCACGGTGCTGAAGCTGAACACGGTTAGAAACAAACAGTAATCACAGCTGCTGGCAGAAATAAAAGCTGTGGAACAACATTTAAGCTGATTAAACTAAAGAGTATAGTCGACTGACAGCAGCTCCCTGCTCAGATTTGAACTTTTATTAGCATTAATCTGTGGCAACAACCTGAAACCTCAGCTTATAACGGTAATAAAAACATCCTCAGACGAACTAACAACAAAGAAGCTGACAACAGTGAGGACGATGCGTCTCTATACAGCTGCTGCAGCTGTTTTCTGAAGGAGTCAGCGTTCTGACTTTTCTTTAACCCACATAACGCTCGTGTTCGCTCCGTCTTCCCCTTCTCTCCATCTGTGCGCTGGCTGCGAAGTCACTTTTTCTACTTTACTTAGCAGAATAAGTAGCCTGAGAGATGCATAATTACCTCTGCATTACCTATCTCTGCACATGGCTATCTTCTTAATACAGAGATAATTATGTAATCATATTGGCCGGACGTCTTCATTAAACCTCTGTCTAATTGAGGTGTTGAATTAGTGGTCCAGGTTGAAGGGAGAAACTAGAAGGAAGTGGGGGGAGAGAGGGAGAAGATAATAAATGAGGAGACGGGGAAGGAAATGATGACCTCCATCATGAGAACTGAGTGTGTGATAGCTCCAATCAAAAACCACCAGAAATAATAAGGTGCTGTTTTCTTTCTTTGTGTTTCATTTATATTTCTTTTCTTTTTTTTCTTTTTTTTAAGTATATTTTTGGGGCTTTTTCGCCTTTAATGGATAGGACAGTTTAGAGAGAGACAGAAAATGGGAGGCAGAGAGGGGGGGATGACACACAGGATAAGTGGGATTCGAACCGGGGCCGCCTGCAGTGAGGACTATAGCCTATAGCAGCTCTACCAACTGAGCTAAACACAACCCTGTTTCATTTAGTTTTCACTATGGAACATGACAACTGCATGTAAGTTTGGGTGTGTCTCTCCTCAGCCTGGATCCTAATATGATGTCAACCAACAGCAGTCTGTTGATTTTTATTCCTATCAATCTATTCTAACCAATGGAGATAGACAAGATGAGAAATGAGTGGAAAGATACAAAAAAGAAAAAAAAAGAAAAGAAAAGAAAAACAGAGGGCTGAAACCAGGATCTGGACCTGTCCCTGATTCATCATGAGTCTGCCCTCACCAGCTCTGCTACCTGAGTCGACCTGGAGTTTCTAGTTCAGGTCATTTTGTTACAAGAAACTTTCAAAGTGTGTTTTCAGGTGTTGGGGAGAACTATGGTACAGTATGTGAAAAAAAAGTTGTATAAAACCTTTTTGTGTCTCCAGAGGTAAATAATAAATAAATAAAGGAATGAGAGGCTGTGGAGTCAGACAGAGCAGAGCTTGCAGACCTCTGCAGTCTGCAGTCTGCTTCTCACCTCTGCTGCAGGCTGCAGGCTGCAGGACACAGGCAAGGCAAGGCAAGGCAATTTTATTTGTATAGCCCGTTTTTACAAACAGTTTGTCTCAAAGGGCTTTACATGGCATCATAACAACATCCTCTGTCCTTAGACCCTCACATCCACTGAGGAAAAACTCCATAGAAAACCCTTTTAACAGGGAAAAATCGGAGAAACCTCAGGGTGAGCAACAGAGGAGGGATCCCTCACCCAGGACGGACAGACGTGCAATAGACGTTGTTACAGACAGGACAGTTTACAGTTTATGTCACAGCTGCTCCTAGGGGCCGCAAACTTAGGTCACATCATGACTCGACTCAAGTCAGACTTCAGTCGCAGATTTGAGGACTTGAAGTGTAACTACCACTTATATTTCTGGATTTCACTTTAACTTGGTATGAAACATAAACATAATGTATGACACAAAAAGACCAAATATTTGCCCCTCTATAGATATACATTTGTTATATTTTGTACATTTTAGTAACATCACAGAATGCCCACAATCCAGCTAACACTGGAAGAACCAATAGTCCAAAAATATTAATACTTGAACTGCAGAGGAAAAGAGACTGCAGCATACTGCAGCTTCCACTTAGAGATGTATAATAACAGTTAGAACTGGAATGGTACTCAGTGGAGCACATAACTCCACTGAACAATGCTACACTTTAAAGACGAAGAAAAAAAAGAAAAAGAATCTGCCCCTTTAACCAGATCTGTGCCTAAATTTAACAAGCTTGTTTCTTACCACAGTAACTTGGGACTTGGAGATTAAAACCTCTGGGGCTGAAAAATGAAGTCAGCACAGAAGAACCAAAAAACTGCACTTTGAACGGCTGCTTCAATGTGTCTCCAACTGTGAGTCAGTCTCCATAGACTCCTATGTTAAAGTGACCATCTTTACAGCCGGGTAGGAAAACAGTTCTGCCCCATATGGCTGCTGTACAGAGGGTGAATTTTAATACATTTAATAAAGACTTACGGTTCTGCATAATTGATGAAGGAACCAGGTTTTAATAAGGAAGAAGATCGTGTGGTACAAAGCATATGATTTCTTTGGTTCTAATGTATCTGCATGTGAATGTTGAATCATTTCATGACATCTCCTACCAGCCGTGTTATCATGTGTGTTCCAAATATATATTATACTATGCTTATTGAACTGAGCAAAGGATAGATAGTGTAGCCTGTGCAGCCTGGTGGGCAAATGGTCAGATATGTGTGAAATAAAGCCGGAGTGTGTCCTCAGGTCGGGTTCATGTCTCAATTTATTACCTTATCAGCTGGGTTCATCCAGGTCAGGCCCACACCCTGGAGAACTCAAATATGCCTATTAGTCAGGAACTTTTTTTTATTTTTTTTATTTTTATCTTTATTATTATTATTAGTTTTACTAGGCCAGAAGTTCATTTAAAGTTGAAGAACTTTAGACATAGGATATTTATGCAGTGTAATCCTGCCAAAAGGAGATTAAAGGCTGGAGCTCTGCGGCACAGAGGAGTTAAGATACATGAGTGTTTGGATGTACACACAGTGCTTTATAGTACGAGGCATTCACTGTTGTTTTGGGGCTTTCCATCTTATTTGTTTACTATAAAAACACAGCCTATCTCAAAACCTATCCTTCAATGTAACAGGGTCAAAGATAGATCGCTTTAGTCATGACTCCATTATTTCAGGAAGAGGGTTTCACTGACCCATGGTGATCCAGATCCAGATACACCTGCAGTGCCAGATACATTAAGTATGTGACTCGGGTGTGTTTCAAATTCAGAGTCAAAGTGATGTGAACAATCAGATTTTAATCCGTCTCTAATACTTCATGCTGCATTTACAGTGGATCTTGGCTATCAGATGTCTGATCTGCCCCAGATACATGAAGTGGCTGAGTCTAAATGGGGTAACAATGATGTGACTGATAATCCCATGCCTCCGGGGTTGAATCAGGTGTTTGTGTGATGTTTGATTATGAACTTGATCTGCAGCAGTTCAGCTGAATCCTGTTCCCTGCTATGGGGACCAGTGGGAAGGGAAGAGGGGTCAGCTGAAGGCGGAGACTGATGGGGCTAGCTGAGCTGCACGGGACAGAAAACTAGAGAGATTTGAAATCAGGGAGAGGCACACATGAGGGTGTCATGGTGATGTAGTGGCCATTTCTCCTCCCCCAGCTCAGGGGTGGTAGTAGAAGGGGTTTGAAGTGGACAGACAGGCAGATAACACAGTGGATTAGAGCACGGCTCACCTGCCTCTCTGCTGCTCCCCTTCAAACACGAGTTGCTTAGTTCTTACAGCTCTCTCTCTCTCTGTATGTGTGCTTGTGTGTGTGTGTGTGTGTGTTCACTCATCAGCTGTCAGTGTGAAGATAATGTGGCATAACCGAATCCCCCTGCATCTCCATGTGTCTCCCCCCTCCCTTCCGCTCCAGCGTCGCCTCTTTTTCTCAGGAAAAAGTTTGGAACTAAATGTTTGGAACGTTGCTCAGAACCTCTGCTATCAGCTGTGACTGGTGAGCGGTCCGCTCGCGCTATCTGTCTTCCTCCTTATCGCGCCTGCTCCGTGGCTGGATGAGCCGACAGATCTGCAGAGATCTGCGCCGCTACCAACCATCACCTGTGAATATCAGGCTGAGCAGCAGCCCGCACAGCATCGCATGTTATCAGACCGTCGCTGGCAACGTGTTAGCAATGAGAAAGGTCCAGGTTTGGGATTGATTCCTGCATACAAACACTGTTCTGTTTCCATGAAGGTTGTTTAACTAAAGTTGTGCAAAATGAGGCTGGATGAAAAGCTCATGTATTGTATTGTATGAGGTGTTATCAGTCTGGTTCAGTTTGGTTGGACTTCTAAGGCATGGATGGGCATGGATGGCATTCAGATTTGTAAAAAGATGTCTGCAAATTTGAGTGGGCGTACATGATGAATTGATGAATGTTGCTAGAAAGCTGAAATTAAACCCATTTCTTGGTTTTCAACCAGCTTTTATTACCAAATGTGGCTTCTTATACCCGGTTGCCCATAAAGTTGAAATCATTTTGTTTTCCTCTTTTTATTCCCATTATAAAAGGTTAATTGTGGTTTAATTTTCATAGTGATATGTTTGGAAGAGATTGATCAACACTTAGGGCTAGGCCAACACTATCTTTCAAGAATAAATCGCATTATCACAATCATTTCATGAGACGAGTAGCCTGGCACCTAACACCAGACCTCATCTCAATGTCGATTGAGATTTGGTCTGGGAAACCACCCGTTCACTTTTTTGTATTTGAAGTGTGGTTTACGAAAGCCCAGAGCGGTTTATTGGGCACTACGAATGTCTATCAAATGTGTCTGTACGTAGCTAGCCAATCGTATCAATCATACCTGATGACGTATGTAGAGTGACAGAAATCGGCCCGCTAAACGCTAACCTTCTTAAAACACTTTGTAACACTGCATCAAAAGGTAAAGCGTCTGCCGCCATGTTGGATCGACAAGCTATCAACAAAGTCACTCAGGTGTGGAAAAATTGGGTCCATGGTTTCCAGGCTGACTTGCAGAGCGAATAAAATCGCACGCAAGGCAGCATGGGTAAACCCAGGCTATGAGAAGAGGTAAAAAAAAAAATGTATTCCAACTTTATGGGCGACCAAGTATAAGTCTGGTTTCCAAATGTGTTGTAAATTTTATAACAAGTCTTCAAAATATTGGCAAAAGATTAATGTTTTTACATTGTAACATTGTCAGTTGTTTTCATCAATGAATGCCAGCATCTACTGCTGTAAAAGTGACATTAGGAGCTGGTCAGGTGCCATGATACCACTGCAGGAGAGGTTGCAGTGAGATGATGTGATTATTAGAGTGTGAGGGAAGGAAATTCCATGACATGATGGGAAGCTCAGTGATGGAGAACATGATGGAGTCTCCTCATTGGTCCACACATGCCTGATATTTTCTTCTGCAACAGTATTTCCTGAGCCTGACTGACATTTAAAAGACATGTTTTCATCACATTGTCGTCTATGTGCTGAATGTCTCCAGTGCTCTTCTCATTTCATTTGCCTTTAATGAACACAGACTTTTCCATCTCTATCAAGTAGAAAAACATCAGCGTCTTCTAGACATTCACCACTTTTTATATCAACAAAGATGCAATTAAAGAACATGTGTTAACATTGTCAGCCTTACAACTATTTGCATGTCATTATGTTTTTTGTTGCCGACAGAAGTTTTTATGTTTGATAAAGTGAAGAAGTGCAGAAATGTTAGCAAGCAAACGTAAACAAGGTGCCAAGGTCTCACAGACCAGCTGCAGTTTTTGAGAAGTCTACTTGTTTATCCACAGATACAGAGATTAGATGTCCTTCAGCAGACTGCATCTGTTCGAGCGCTCAAGGAAAATCTGGAGAATCACACATAGAATATTGTGCATTCTAACTTTAGCCACCTTGAACACGTCAGGATATATTTAGGATGTTTGTTATCATCTCGTGTTTTGCTCTTTCCCTCATCCTCTTCCCTCATTGTTCATTCAGATTAGATCAAATCTGTGATCAACTTGACGGAGATGATCTAATACAGCGTACACTGCACATGTATGACTGCAGTTGAGGTAATCGCGCAGATTAAGGTCAGGAAGGCAGAAGTAAAGACGGAGCTCCATCCCTGTGAGTGGAGGCTCATGCACTTGAAGAGTGTCGGCCTGATGAATGACATCATTATCTCCCCGAGATGAAACGCACACTGGCAGCGGGTCAGTTCGGATCTATCTTTTATTTTCCCACAGGAGGTCCGCCGGCCGGCCGCTCCTTCCCCGGCTTTTTTTGCTTTGCATGTTCACACCGCTGACCTTCCCGCTACAGCCGCCATCTTCCACGACTCGCTGCTGCAACCGTGTCCTGAAAATATTTTTAACTCTTCTGCTGGTAGAGGAGTGAAATTATTTGACTTGTCTCTAGCCTCGGTTGTCTTGTTGCAGAGGTTTGTGTGTGTGTGTAGCTGTTGGTATGAATAGTGACAGTAGCTTTGGGGGTAAAATACTGACTGGAGGTGCCTCTGTGTTGCAGATGTAACAGTGCACTGGAGTGCAAAGCCCTCTGGGTACCTCTGGGTGAGTGTATGTGCGTGTGTGAGTGTGTGTGTGTAGACCCCGTGGTCTGATAAAGCTGCTGGGTGTAATTCAGAGTGAATCAGTGCCATGGTGAGGCATTGGCACTATTTATAAAGGCTGATAACAGCGTTCTCATACTGAGGATGCTGTTAGTGGGCCAATCAAAAAAAAATCCTAATGTTTCTCCCTCCTGTGAAGTGTCACCACTGTGTGACTGGAGGCACGCACAGACTCTGTCTCTGAGGTGTTCACATCATCAGCAGCTTCATCAGCTGCTGTCTCTGCTGCCAAAGGCTCAGACGCAGATAATGGGAATTTAAATAACTTATTAGACATCACTCAAGAGGTGAGGCTCATTAGGGTTTGTTTCAGAAGTGGGACGAACACACGATGTGGAGCTTTCTCATATATGTGAGTTTATATTGAATGCACTGTTTTATGGTAACACTTTATAATAAGTATACACTATAAAGCATTAGTTAAGCATTAATAAATAATGAGTTCTTCATTTATAACACGTGAATACTCATTAGTATGTAGTTTATAAACACAGTTAAAACAGTTTTACTCATCATTGATAAGCACTAACTGTATTTATAAACTACATACTAATGAGTATTCATGCATTATAAATTAAGAATTCAGTATTTAGTAATGCTTAACTAATGCTTAATAGTACTAACTGTACCTGTTTTATAATGTCATAATGGACATAGCAGCCATAATATTATTCAAAGAGAAATTTAATGCCACTTGCCGAGTTTTCATTAACCTGATACCTCTTGAAATATATTGTATTTGCTTCTTTGCTCCAAAGAGATTGTGTCCTTCAATCATGTATCTCTGAAAACAAAGAGCATTAACTAAAGGACTTTCTCTCATGCTGCTGGTGCAGCCTCCACCAATCACAGGGCACAGCAGTGAGGTACTGTATAACCCGGGGCAAGAAAGGTCTAATAATCACTGTTATCACTGCAGCTTCACAGACCTGTCTCCTAGAAATCACCTTTGTATACAACAGAGCTGCAGCAGATGAAACGTGGTTGTCACTGTTCTCAGTTATGTTTTCTGTTAACAAATGTTAAGTCGATTACATCAGTAACATGTTCACAGAATGGTGCAACATGCATTTTGTTTAGGATTTTGAAAATGTGCATCATCACTTAGAGCCAGGTCACAGTAACCAATGAGCCCAGCTACACTCAGCTGACTGGGCCGTAAAGTATACCCCCACAGCCCCGAGGGGCCCTGCCCGTTCAGCCGGGTTTCCACCCAATCAACTGTCTTTTTTTTTTTTTACACCGCAACATAGGTTCACGTCATGATAACTTATGTATTTTGGCTATTCAAAATTCTACAGTCCATAGTTCTCTTCTTTGTTTGATATTTCAAGAGACTTTTGGTTAAAGGGATAGTTCAACATTTTGGCAAATTGGCCCATTGCCATAATCGCTATAGTCATAGCAGTAGGTTCGTTACCTTTAATCGTCGGTGCAAGCTATTTTTAGAACGGCAGAGCAGAGCCGTGAGCTGCTCAGAGCTACACTACGGAGGCTAAGGGAATTTTTTGGTTTCTCAATACACAATCCAACAACTCCAAAACGCTGCCGTGGACAAGTTGTGAGCTGCACATTCACCACGCTATGACATAATAACGGAATGTTACGAGACAGAGCTGTTTTAGAGGTAAATTCATGCAAAACTGCTGATGCGCGTTGCGTTCAGGGACAGTTTTTCAGCAAGCAGACTCTGTATTTACCCTGTATTTACCTCGAAAACGGCTCCGTTTCGTAATGTTCCATTATTATCTCATAGCGTGGTGATTGTGCAGGTCACAACTTGTCCATGAAAGCGTTTTGGAGTTTTGGGATTTTGTATTTGATGAGTTTGATGAGGGAAACCAAGAAATTCCTTTAGCCTCCATAGCGTAGCTCTGAGCAGCCTGCTGCTCCGCTCCGCCGTTCTAAAAATAAAAACAACTAATAATGAATGAAAACCAAACTCATGAGAAAAATGAACTCCTGAACCTCTTTAAACTACCTAAAATAAACAGACGCCATGTTTGATTTGGCAAAGTTAATCACTAACACTGCAGCCAGCAGCCTGATGAAGATGTTTTGGCTTCAGTTCTGGGGAGCTGTCATCAACTGGCTAATATATCAGACATTATATGAAGCTGTAAGTGATATTATTTGCAACAATGCATTAAAAATAATATGGAACAGGTTTCTATAAAGCCACTGAGCTCTACCCAGACAGCAGACACACACAGTTAGAGAGACTGAGTGAAAACAGAGGAAATACTGAACCCAGACTCATCAAGCTGACAACAAAATAAATGATCACATTGCAGGGTGATGTCTGCCATCATCCCAGAGGGGCCAAGAAGAAAAAAAGAAAAGAAGTAATACTGCGTCAGTCATTTAACAATCAAGCCTGTGCTTCTGCCAAAAGTGGGTACCAAAACAACTTTCTGGTGCGGGCGAGCAGGTGGTGTCAGTGACAGCTCCTATCTCCAGTGAATGCAGATTTAAGTCACTCGTGCTCTCGCCTGTTCCCACAGTAACTCTGGAGCACAACGCGGATCTGTCAGTGTCATGGTGAAAGTGAGGGGAAGTAGTCTGTCACTAAAGAATCAAGCCAATGTGCTGCAAATATTCCTCCTCCCTGGAACCACTACATGATGACAGCAGGAAAGACATGGCTTAAATCAGCTCTGATCTATGTTGTAACTAACATTGTATGTTACAACTGTGAAACGTCCTGTTATAAAGTGATGCTCATGCTAAATTGATACCCACGCAACTGAGGCAAATATATAAAACAAATGTGAGTCACATAAGGAGAGTCTCAGATACAGTGATACAGCCTCAGATATGACCAGAATCAGTCTGTGGTGTGGGAGCACACCGTGTCCTGCGGCGTCCACAAGGAGCAGCTGGTGGACTGTGGACGAATATCAAACAGTGAACCAAACAAGAGCACATTAAGTCAGGACGCGTCCGCAACTTACCATGACCACGGGGCGCGCTGGGAACCAGATCGGACAGAGAGAGAGAGAACAGAGATGTTTACACCTGCTGCAGATGTCTGTCTCTCCTGCCCTCGAGTTGTGTTTAAACCAAGAAGTGGCCGGCTGCTATTGGTCTGCTCTGCTTTCTACCTCTCTCCTCCTCTCTCTTTCTCTCTCTGTCGCACATGCACTCACACTCTCACACTCTCGCGCACCCACTTGACATTGAAAGCAGCAGTAGCAGCGTCGCCAAACTGGGTCAGTTTGTAGCCAGTTTTCTGGATAAAGCCGAGGCTTTGAGTCAGGAAAGTGGTGACATTTTGAAAATATAGAATAAAATAAATACATTTAACCCTAGAACACTAACGTTAAAAATAGTAACATCATCACTAACGCCGGGTATTTTTTACCCGATATAATATACCTATAAAAAAATATTTCTCATCAAAGTATATTAAAATACAACAATACATGGCAAATTGAAGTACACTTCCTTAATTTTCCACTATACAATGTTTCACAAAATGAAAAAAAGGTATCATGGAGGACCCTATAAAAAAATATCCAAGATTTGTGATTTCTTTTGTTTTTTTAACAAAAACTTCCTTAAAAAAAACTGGGACTTTGTCCTTCAGACCACCCATTTGTGGGACATTTGAGCCTTATTTGGTGGAGTTAAAAGAAAAAAGAAAAATTTTCAGCATCACCAGAAACGGTCGCCAGATTTAGATACATAAACACTAACGTCGGGTGAAATCCACCCGAACATGTGCCTGCTGAAAAAACTAGGGATGGGAGCAGGGTAACATGCCTACCTTCAATGACGTCAGTGAGCAGTATGAAGCTACCCAGGGACCCATGAAACTCAGACAACAGCAACATAATGAAAATTATGAAACAATAATTTCACGGGTCATTCTTGGCCAGGTCTTTCTTGCAAAAGAGATCTTGGATCTCAATGGGACAAACCTGGTTAAATAAAGGTTAAAATCACCCGACGTTAGTGTTCTAGGGTTAAAAAGGGAGGGGAAAAAAACAAACAAAAACACAGAAGCAGGATGGCTGTGCTGCTACAGCTGCTGCTACAGATGCTGCAGGCGTCGCCAAGGCTGCCGCTCTCCTGCTGTCAGCCTGCACGCGCTGAGTTGTGTGCCAGCCAAGATGCCAGCGTGGTGGCAGAGCGCGGCGTGGTAACTAAGGAGCACATCCACAGTTAGAAAGTCTTTATACGGTAAAGGAGGCTGCAGCTCTGCACAGGCAACAAACGCACCGCACAAGCCAAGACGTTGCACCTACTTTTGTGTTCATTTTTTAGCCGTGACACGCGTGTTATTGGTGGAACATTCAAGGTTGTGGAGGGAGTAGGAGACGGAGACGGAGGGGAAGCTTGTGCCCTAGTTTTCCAGGAAGTGCTCCAAGTCTTTATAGCTGCTGAACTTGACCTATGATTTTAAGTGTGGAACTTGGCAAAAAAGAAAAATGTCCAATGCATCAACAGTTATTAAGTGTTCTCACCACACAGTGAAACTTGACAATTCTGAGGCGAATTTTCACAGTTTTAAATCTCATTGTGTCCAGGCCTTTGCAGTGAGAGTTTATATAGGAGCGAACAAGCTTAGTGAAGCTTTATAATTAAATTCTAACAGGCCACAGTCTAATGTTGCAGACTGAGGCGCCATTATGATGGCAGCTGCCACTGCACAGGCAAACGCAGGATGGTTTATATTCCAATTCAGTTTTATTCTGCTGCCACAGTCCTCATCAGACAGTTATGTTGTTAAATGCATAAATTAGTTTAAAGGTTACGGAGCTGTTGTTTGCTTCTTGTGTGCTGGTTTGTTACAAGGTTTCATAATTTCAGCTGTTGGCACCGGCCAGTGCGACTGTGTCAGGTTTCCTCCCTGTTATCTTCACAGACACTCGGTCTTTTGAAAACAAGACACAAACAAAATGTGTTCAAATATGTGAAAATGTTTGTTTCTTATTGATCTAAAGGTCTCATTTACACTAAAAGCCACTTTTCAGGTCACATCTGACTGCATCCATCTTGGTTTAGCAGTTTAGGTACAACAGTTATCAGTTTGCACAGAACACAACACTTGAATTTAGAGATACAAGTGAGACAATCCATCACAGATCATAATGTTGAACTGATCAGGGATCAGATTACAGATCAGTGCATCCGTGCGACAAGTTCTCCAATAAGTCTTCCAACAGAAACAACCTACACTGCAGGTTTCTTGTCTCAACGCTTGGAAACATATTACTTCATCGTCATGGCGACAATAATAAACACATAGTCATGGCCATGGCTCAGTTCACTGTAGGAAAACCAGAAGATTCCCTCCACCCTCACCTCCTCCTACTGTGGACTTTGTCGCTCTTTATACTACGTCACCTGACTTCCTCCTCTGCTCCCATCATCATCATCATCATCATCGCTACGGTTACGAGAGGTGGAGGTCGCCTGTCAATAAAACTATCGGTCATAATTAGCTGCTGCACAGACGACCTGTGGCCAGTCTGCTGTGACGCTCCAGTGCTTGGCTGCATTTACACTTTAAAGGGATAGTTCAACATTTTGGCAAATTGGCCCATTGCCATAATCCCTATAGTTTTAGCAGTAGGTTCGTTATCTTTAATTGTCAGTGCAAGCTAATTTTAGAACGGCAGAGCAGAAATGTGAGCTGCTCAGAGCTATGCTACGGAGGCTCATGGGATTTCTTGGTTTCCCTCATCAAACTCATCAAAGACACAATCCAACAACTCCAAAACGCTCTGGTGGACAAGTTGTGACCTGCACATTCACCACGCTATGAGGTGAGACAGTTGTTTTCGAGGCAAATACAGAGACTGCTTGCCGAAAAACTGCCCTTGAGAGGAACGCGCATCAGCGGTTTTGCATGAATTTACCTCGAAAACAACTCCGTTTCGTAACATTCTGTTATTATCTCATAGCGTGGTGAATGTGCATGTCACAACTTGTCCACCAGAGCGTTGTGGAGTTGTTGGATTGTGTATTTGATGAGTTTGATGAGGGAAACCAAGAAATCCCATGAGCCTCCGTAGCGTAGCTCTGAACAGCTCACGGCTCTGCTCCGCCGTTCTAAAAATAGCTTGCACCAACAATTAAAGGTAACAAACCTACTGCTATGACTATAGGGATTATGGCAATGGGACAATTTGCCAAAATGTTAAACTATCCCTTAGGGAAGTGACAAGGTCTTAATCATTACTGTGTTCAAATTTTAGTACACAATAATATCCAACATGGCAAGAGGTCATTTTACTATTTTTCTCGCATTAATAGTTATAATTCAGTTCGACAATTACCATGAATTTCACATTTATTTTGATATTTCCAGACGTTTTAATTGCGGTGCGGAAATTCAAGTCTGTGCTGCCATACACTGGTAATCACCTCTGTGTGCCTCCTCTCTATGACAGTGTGTGATTTGTTCATGGTATCTGCACCGCACACTAATCATTTGGTTAGAGGAGGTGACAATCACTGAACCTGCAACACTCAGGGGAGCATTAGCTATTACTATAATAAACATACAGCGAATCATGAGCATTTGTTTGGTTTGCAGTGTACATGTAGGAGTGCACGTGGTTTCTAAATAGAAACCACATGCATGAAGACAAGAGTGTGGAGAGAGGAGGATGAGAGAAAGAGAAGGAGATGTGTTATCTGTGCATCTCCATCCACAGAGAGAAAAGAGATAGAAAGAGAGCCAGGGCACTGAGCTGTGGCTGCCACAAGCTCCTACTTCAGGCTGCTGTTGTCATGGTTACCCATCTCCACACATACTATAGCACACATGGGCAGTTCAGCGCATGCTAACACACACACAGACACACACTCAGACACACACACACACACACACACACACACACACACACACACACACACACACACACACACACACACACACACACACACACACACACACACACGTCTGCATACCAAACAGTGAAAAGATGCAGTAAAGAGCAACAGAGATGGAGAGATAAATAATGAAAAAAAATAAGTTGTTTGTGCTCCAGTGATGGAGAGGGTGGGAAGAAAAGACAGACTGCCAGGGTGAATCCACCCGCTCATCCATCTCCTCATTCGTCCATCAGGCCATCCAGCCAATCTACCCATCCTCCAATCCTCCCATCAGCCCCCAACTCCATCAAATCTGAGACAATCCAAAAACATCAAACACACACACACACACACACATGTACACACATATATGGTGATATCAAGGAAAGTGCACACAGCTCTGGTTTACTTAAATAAGTGATGGGGAACCTTGAGATGTGACAGCAGAGATGCAGGGTGACATTCAGAAGGCTTAGACCGACAGACAGAGATGGATTATGTCACAGAGGGTGGAGGGGTAGGGGGGTGGGTGAAGGGGCAACTTGAGTTCATGACTAATGCAATAAATTAACTGGGAAGTATATCCTTTTAGTTACAGGCCGAGGCCACAAGCTTCAAACACACACGCATACACACACTGCAGTATACCGACACACTCGTAGTTAAATGAGACCTGACTTTACAAAGCAAAAGAAAAGCAGCAACTTTACCGCAGACACTCTTACCCAGAATGCACCAGGTCTGACAGAATTAAGTCATTACAGTAAACAACCAACCGCTGCTGCAAAGTAAAACAGGAAACAGACACACTCAGACTGAAGGACTTACCTGGTGAGGACGATGGAGTCGCACAGCAGCAGGACATGGAAAAAAGAAAAAAGAGAGTCTGTTAGCTCCTGTTAGCATGTTTAGCCTATAACACAACAGACAGTGTGTATATGAAAGACTGGGATGTTCCATAGACACCCTCTGCCCTTCAGAGCATCACTTAAACCTCTCCCTTTGCACTGAGCCTGCTTCAGACCTTTGGACCGTGCATTTCAGATGATGGGAGCCTGAGTTGAGAGCAGACAGATACAGCAGAATAAAAAACTGTTTGTTCAAAACTTTGAAGCGACCATATTGGAGGTTTCTATGGCTACCAGAGGTGAGTTCTGATTGCCTATGGGTTTCCCGTGAAGTGGACGGCACAGAGTGTTCAGAAGAGCTCCGATTCCAAACAGCAGGAGGGGGAAAGGTTCATCAGTTCAAAGGGAACAGGGAACTGAACAGGGAACATGAGCAACAGTTCATCAGTTCACCAGAGCCGGACAAGAAGATTTCCCATCATTCAATACGCCTTACTTATTAAGCTATCATCAAATCTAACTTATTTGCAATTTTTACAAATTTCGGTGGAATCGATTTTGTAATGGTATCAGATCTTTTGAATTTATAGTCAATTTTATAGTCTATTTCAGTGGTAACAGCAACACGTATCCATGTGATCACATTGCCCCGATGAGGCACCAAGGTCAAGGATATACCCTGGAGACGTTGCAAGTGTTCTGAATGAAGACATTTTCAAGGAAATCATCAATCAGAACGCAACCAATATTTCCAACACGCTCACGCGTCCCTTTAAAGATCGTGATGTGACAGAACATTAACACACTGCAGGCCCAATCAGATCACAGTCTGTGGCTCTTTCCTTGCTCTAGTGAATGTCAGGGATCTGGACTCCATGTGAGCATCTTCAGAAGTTCACCCAGCTGTGGCAAAGTGCAATAATAAACCTTAAAGGTACATTGTGTAGGAATTCCTCCCATCTAGCGTTGCGGTTGTAGATCGCAAGCAACTCAATCATATTTTTATGCTGCATTCACGTGAAATTGGGCAGACGGCAGACGGACGACAGCCACTGCACGTAACGGCATAAACAAGCCTCTATGTAAACAAGTGGTCCGTCAGCACGAGGCAAAACAATACACCTGACAATATGTTGTCATGGCGATGTCGTATTGTTTACCTGACCCACGTTTTACCTGCTGGTTTATCTGGTTTGTTAGCGACGGCCGTCTGCCCGACTGCAGGTGAATGCAGCATCAGTGTAACGCTCCATTCCTCCTCACTGCGTTACCGCGGTGACTTTTCACAGACGCCACCTCCACCTGAGCCGACAGCTCCGGTGTCTCCGCTGAGTTTCCGTGGTTTCCTACCGTCACGCTGCCACTGAACGTAAAAACATGGAGACACCACATGGCAGCCAGCACCGAGCTTACCCGCTCCATGGAGACATGAATGATATGAACGGCTAATTCAGAGCTGAAGGGAACATTTCAGTTTGTTGATGGGGGGGATTACTGATTCATGAAAAACAGACTTTTGGACCAAATAATCGATTAGCCCCAACTTACAATTTTAGGAGTGCAAGCAGAAAATGAAGGGGCACACACTGTAAATCGACTTGCAAAGCAAATATTCACATTTCCTTTTCATTCATGATCCTCACACACGTTGGCCTCATGGCCTTACACCTGTAATGACAGATTCCAGATTCTTTGAGTTGCCTCCATGTTTCAACAATGTTAACTAAAAAACAAACAAAAAAATATAGGCCTACTGGTTGCACACGCACAAGTAGATGAAAAGTGTACTCACTCTAATACTGGAAAGTATTAATTCACACGCTTGTTTTTTTTGCTTTTTTTTACTGATGTTTTGAATGTTGTTTATTGTGTGTTTCTAGTATTTGGATGTTGCTTATTGATGATTTTATTTTGATGCTCTCTTCTGTAAAGTGTCCTTGAGTGGCTTGAAAGGTGCTTTTTAAATCAAATGTATTATGATTTTTAATGTTTTTAATGTTTACTCATTTCATATTTTAATCGCCTTTATTTATTGGACAGTTTGATAGTGACGATGTGAACAGGTACAAAGGAAAGCAAATTGGTGGTTATGGTTATAGGACAGCGCCAGACTCAGACCATGGACACTGTTGTTGTGTGATGCCTCCATTCATAATATTTTATTGTGGACCACACCTTGAGACACACTCTCTCCCCTTGGCCTAGGTCAGGTAATCGCAGTGGAACTGCAGAGACATGACACAGGTGAGTCAGTCCACACACCCTGTGTCTTTAACAAGAGTTGATCCCAAACTCAGCTGAACACCCCCCCCTCGCACTCTGCCGGGCAACTGCAGCCTGCCGGGCAACTGCAGCCTGACAGCTCACTGCCTCACGCTTGCACGTCTGACTGGGACTTGATGACGCTCTCAGTGGTTTAAAAGCGACACTTAAATCTCTACAAATGATTCATCAAAAACACAAAAGAATGCCGACAAGCTGAGAAATGAGACTCCAGCATCCCGAGGAGAAAGTCTCTCGCTGTCAAGACGCCGCAGCATTCAGCTGCTATCTGTTCCCGTGACGATCCCAGGCTGATGTGGGTTTAGATTTGCTCCTTTTCCAGGCCCATGTCGTGGGGACTAAATGTCTGAGTGCTGCCCTGACATCAGTAAGGAAGAGGAGACGGCATGTCTGAGCTGTCTGCATTCACACAATGAGACTAATTCCAGCACCTCACACACACACACACACACACACACCCGCACCGCTCCCTGCAGTGGGGGTAATAATGGTTGCGGAAGGGAAAGGCTGATGGATCTGCAATAAAAAATTTACTGATTTCAGAGCCCGAGCCAAACGGCATCACCCGCGACAAGCTCATCACAACCGTCATTAAGTCCAGCGGAAAGCTTTGAGCTCGTAAATCACACTTGTGCCAAACCCTGTTGTGTTGATTTAACTGGACAGAGAGAGTAGTGGATGACAATGAGTGATACTAACAGGTCCTATAGGAGACAGGCAGACACCCGGACTCTCAGAGGACAGGCAGCGAGCAGCGGTGGAGCTTTGCCCCCCTCTTGTGGTCACACACTAGCACGACCACTACCCATCTATCCAGCATGTAAACACCACTGGTGGACAGTAATACTAAGTACATACCCAGAGGATTTGTACTTTACTTGAGTATTAGATTTCTTTGGTACTTATTACTCTTACTTGAATACATTTCCAAGACAAATATTTTTTACTTTTACTCGAGTTAATTTCTAGGAAGGCTGAAAAGTACTCATTACTTTCAGGTCTGCTCTTTTTTTTTTTCTAAAATCCTATTGGACACAAGCTGTGTTTGTCAAAGAAGGAAACCCTAACCCCTAAAAGCAGCACATCAGTGCAGCTGGTTTCAAAGAGTTAATTCTCAGAAACAAGAGTTAAAAGCTCCTTAAATTCATTTAGAAAAAAATTATAGTAATTCATTGATGTGAAAAATAAGAAATTTACTCTTACTCTTACTTTTACTTAAAGTAAATTTAAAAGCATGTACTTTTGGATACTTAAGTACCTTTAAAAGCAAGTACTTTTTTACTCTTACTCGAGTAACATGTCGACTGAGCTACTTTTACTTGTAACGGAGTAAATTTTGACCAGTAGTATTTGTACTCTTACTCAAGTACTGGGGTTGAGTACTCTGTCCATCTCTGGTAAACACTCATTCTTTTTCAATGCACATTCTGAAACAGCGCTGAATTCGTCCTCATAAAGGAGAATTTCTGACCCTGGATTGTGTCAGCCCTGCGGGGGATGAGAGGGAAACCGTTCTGTAATGATGCTTAAATGAATAAAACAGGCCAAAAAAAAAAGAAATGTATAAATCACTTTCTTCCACCATGGGAGTGTGTGTGTGGAATCCCCCCCAGGGTGCTCCAGTATAGTCTCTGGACTCCGGTTTGTGTGAGGAAAAAAAAAAAGCAGCACTTATTCAGGCGTTCGCTCATTAAAGCCAATAACTGTTTAAATATAATTTCAAAAGCACTTTGAAAACAGCTTGAGGTGAAGCGCTTTAGAAAACACGAGGGCTGCAACGGCACGACGTGCTGACGGCAAATGAAGACACAAGGGAGCTGAGGATGAGGAGTAGCACGGCAGAAAGGAGCGCGTCACACGCAGAGGAAGACCAGCGAATAAAAATAGGTTTGGTGATAAGTGTGTGACGTGTTGCTGCGGGGGGGGGGCTACATCACAGAGTTATCTCAGCTACAAATTCATCATTTACTCTCAGAAAGCTTGGACATTCACTCTGCAGAAGAAGTTGATGAGGTTATGTTGTACTTTTCGAGTGTTATTGTGTTATCGACCGAAATGCTTTTTATTATAACCCAGATGGAGCCTTTCTACCACACACACACACACACACACACACACACACACACACACACACACACATACTGATACATCCGGGGGAACAGGTTCAGTTTCTTGCTCAAGGACGATCCAACATGTACATCTGGGGGAGGTGGAAATCGAACCAGCGACCTTCTGATTAGTAGTCAACCCTGCTCTCCCTCCTAAAGCTGCAGCAGCCAAGACAACAGTTCCATTACAACTCCTGCTGCTTCGTCTTCATTGTTTGAGTTGCTGTGGGAGTGCACTGCTAAATTACTGGAATACCCTTCGGTGATGGAGATGCTCTGCCACCTGAGCCACGCTCTGTATTTCAGTAAATGAATCAAGAAACAGCGCACAGAAACAAGATGATCTTTCAAAAAGAGAAAATGAAGAGACAAACATCCCCATAAAGAAATGAATAAAACATCTTAGTACTAATATAATTCCACTAAGAAAACCAAAAACCTATTTGCTGCCTGAGAGTGCAGCAAAGAGAAAAAAAAAGGAGGAGAGAAAGAAAAAAATACAGATAAAGACAAATTTCATGTTTACTTCTAAATCAATATGAGCTCAGATGAAGTAGTTGCTCTAAATGCATTCATTTGTTATTGGACCTCCTGGGTCATATCCCACTGTCTCACTGTCTCCTGTTGTGCTGCAGGTGTTTTCAGTCTGATCCTCACCGACGGCGTCGTGACTCGGCGTCTGTTCATCGTTTCATCTCACTATCGCAAAAGAAAGTGAGAAAATGTATTTCCAAAATCCTTAAAGAAGAAGACGGCACTGCGCTCTACGCTGGGTTAAAATATTACTAAGGCAGCCTGCACGTCTGAGCTGAGAAATGGAAAATGAAGTTGATATTATGAATCATCTCACTTATTCATGTAATCTTCAGTATTAAGCCATGCTAATGGATGAGCCTAATCTACAAGTCTGATTTGACAGGAGAATCTCTGAGAGAGACGATGATTAACGAGCGAGATGTTAATGTGAGGCCGTCCAGGTTTAGAATAACATGGAGGACTGAGGCCCATGGTGGTGAGACGCTGTAGTGCTGATCCCCCCTCCCCCCTCTGAAGGCCACTCACTCCCTCACAGGTGCTGTGTAGGTGAGATCCAGCTCACCCCTCCTGATCTACACTCACACTGCCCACTAGGGCTGGGCCGATATGCTTTTGTGCCGATTCGATTCTCCAACGATTTTTGGGTCCCGATTCGATTTAAATTGCGATTCTGATTAAACAAGTATTGCGATTCGATTTTACCAAGCATTGCGATTTTATATTTCAATTATTGTGATTTTCTGTCCTTAAACAAGAGCAGGTTGAACCAAACACTTGACAATACAAACATCAGTTTGTCTGTTGTGTTCGTTTGTTCACATAGATATCTGTGAACAAACGAACACAACAGGCCAGTTTGACTTTGTTGAGTGTAATGGCACAGAATACATGATCGTACAATAAAGATTGGTCGTCCCAAAAAATAAATAAATTAAATTAAATTAAATTAAATTAAATTAAATTAAAAAAAAACGAAAAAAAATCGCCAGAAAAAAATCGCAATTAATATAAATATCGATTTTTTGGCCCAGCCCTACTGCCCACCGCCCACAGACACGGGGCAGTGGGCAGTCACCAGGGAGCATCCCATCATCAGACGGCTCCAGCAGCATGGGACAGCAGAGAGAGAGAGACTGTGCGGTGTAAAGCTCCTTGACCCCCCAACTTACTGCTGTCACATTCCTGACCTCTACTGCAAGTGATGGGCCAGTGTCGGCCTCTATACTCTAGAAAGGTTTTCAATGACCAGTGGCCGTATGGACTCTGTGCTGGTTCGTCTTCTTCTTCCTCCTCTTCCTCCAAGACTCCAGGAATTCACTGGTTCCAAACTGTTTTCTCCCCTGGACATTCCCATCAAACAAGGTGAGGAAAGTGATAAATATTTGAGGTGTTGGGAGTCCAAGCCAGCCTTTATGCTAAACTAAACTAAATGCCAACTGACTTGTATGAGATTTGTAACACTCCTCTTATTTTAAAGCAGAAGTAAGCGGAATATTTGTGTTAATATAAGTCTTAAATAGTTCTATCTTCCGACAGCAATCACTTATATAGAGTGTTTGGTCTGAAACACGGGTCGGTCAGTCACTCTGCTCTGCTGTAAGCCGAGGAGAAAACTTTCCTTGTATCCTACAACCTTTATCCAATGAGGAGAGAGAACGGAATAAAGGGGCGGTCCTCTCTGTGTGTGCAGCCAAGGGATGCGCGTGAATGTGGTGACGTAGGGACGAGGGCGGGGACTGCTAACTCCATCGGCTGACAGGAAGTTAGCCAAAACCACCGGATCACTTACTTCTGCTTTAATGTATTTTGTTTTACTTTATTATGGAATGATGGAGTAGTGATTAAGGGGTGGGAACTGATAAGCTCGGCTTCCTCCTGCTCCTTTTCAAGCATTCTTTGTTTGATATAAATATTGGACTTGTTCCTTGGGACACTATAATGTGTTACTTATGACTTTTTTTCTCTCTTTTTAATATGTTTGAAATAAAGAATAATCAAAATCAAATGCTCATTGAGAAAAAAAATTATGTATGCACTATTGTGAGTCAAATGTTCCTCCAAATTTAGCATTAAAGGTGATCAGAAATGGCCGTTTGTCCTGTTTGTTGCGCCGAGTTTCCACGAGTTGCCGCACAAGTTTACCCGAGTAAGGAAAACAAATTTGATTGGTCGTTATCGAGCGGGCGGGATATTCAATGTTTGGGGCGAGACCGAGCTCGGTGTGTGTGTGTGTGTCTCAGACGTTTGATTGACAGATCCAATATCAGTGGCTGATGAATCGTGAGCAGGCTGATGTATAATCCATGCGCCTGCATTATCCATGTATGTGAAAAAAAAATACCACACTTTCACCCCGAATTTAATCAAAAATAGAATTTTGCACAAACTTTGGCCTACATCGCCTGATAGATGAGTTATTACACTAATGTTAAGACCCACAGTGGGCTCAAATTCTATTTTCTTTTCTGTACAGCTTTAAGTAAAAATAAAAAAAAATGTATACACACACAAACCAGTGGGTGAAAGAGTTCCACTAAGCAACAATCACTGAGGCTGAAAAAACTAAGCCATCACACAAGTAACAAAGCCTGTAATACTCCACATGGCCACTAGAGTGTGTCTCCAACTATGAGTCAGCTCCCTGGACTTCTAGTTACAATGGCAAAGTTTACAGCACAAGTCAACATGTTTACAACCTGGTACAAAGTCTCTACAGCTCACACAGCTTCTTTATGACACTTGTAGAGGAGTTCAGATCTTTATAAGTGACTTGTTTGAATTGTATTAAAGCTTAAAGTTGTACATAAATGAGGGCAATATTTGCAAATATAACATTTCTGTTTGCGTCACACAGACTTGATGTCTTCATCTCGTCAGTGGGAGACTGACTTCTAACATGAATACACTGAATAGTAAATGACAGAAGACAGAGCAAAATAAATTACAAGGAATTAGCGAGAAGATGATCCACCCCAACAAAGCATGCACCCGATGCAAGGATGGATGAAATAAAAGGAACAGAGACAGATGAAAGAGTCTCTGAGAAGACCAAACAGCAGACAGAGAGACTGACAGAAGTGCAGAGGATCAACATGACTGGTGGGGGGGAAAGAAAGGGAGGGGATGATGAGAGGAGGAGACGTAGGGTGGGATATCCCTCCCCCTCCTCCTCGGAGCGTGTGATGTGTTTCAGCCGAGCGTGCAGCCTTCATTATGGGCCCGTAATTAAAAGAAGACAAGAGTGGAAAAGTGCCTAATACTCCTGGCTGTGTCCCGAGAGAGCTGCAGGATCAAAGCCTGCCCAGACACGCTGCACACGCACACACACGCTGCACACCGACAGCACCAGAGCTTCCCCCGATGGCTGCCATTAGTACGGTTGGGAAGGGGGTGGGGGGGGAGAGGAGGAGAAGCTGCAGGGGAAGGATGGGAGGAGAGGAGGGTGAGATAGAGGAAGAAACACAGAGAGATAAGAGAGAGAGACGAGAGGGAGGAAGACGTCTCGCTGCTTTAATACGGAGAAATCAGAGAGATCCTTTATTTTCTGCCAGAAGTGAAGACCACCAGAACGTCTGCTGCTCGCATCGGGGTTTTTTTTTTTTTTCTTTTTTCCCTTTTCTTGCAAGAATCCTCCTGAGTTAAACACATGGTAATTATTGCAGTAGTTAGTGTCACATGGAAATCGGTGCTATGATGAGAAGATTCAACATGGAACAAAAGCCACTGATCCAACTGTCTGTAAAATAACACACAGCTTCTTGTGGTTTCTGTTGAAAAATCCAAACTGGTCTGTGATCAGCTAGGCCTCCAGTGTATGAAGGAAGTATGTGATGTCTGATGGATTTATTGCACATACCAATAGTCAGACTTACATGTAGTGTGCAATTTAAATATTTGTGGGGCATTATGCAAAAAGAAAGAAGAGAAAGAAAACTTCTTGGAGTGTTTTTGTGCTCTGTGACTGCTGTAACTTTTCAGTTTCTCATTCAACTCGCACGCACGCACGCACGCACACACACACACACACACACACACACACACACACACACACACACACACACACACACACACACACACACACACACACACACACACACACACACACACACACACACACACACACACACACACACACACACACACACACACACACACACACACACACACACACACACAGGAAACACAGGAGCTTGAAGTCACAGGCCATCACCTCATTGAGTTCACATGGCTGACCTGTTCTTTCAACAACAGTAGTGATGAGATCTTGTGATAGAAGCCAAGTATTTGTTGTGCTATTTGTGTGTTGATGCTGGCCAGATGTTCAGTGGGCACTGCAAACGGCTGCCTGCAGATGAGAGATCTAAGAGAGAAGCAGACCAACAGAGCTGAGGGTCCTAAAAGCAAAACACTGACTGAACTAAAAGAGGCAATTTGTGCCCTTTGCTTTTAAGCCACAGAGGCCTGACGTTGTCCTTCGATCGGAGTGCAATCTTTCTCAGGAGATAAGACGCCTCGAGGATAAAAACATATCTGCTGAAGGTGAATAAGGTCAACACATCACCACTGTGACAACACAGAATTCCATCTCAAAGTTGAACAGGATGTTCTGCGTTTTTAATAAAATGAATTTGCTATACTTTGCCCTCCTCTCTGCCTGTTTCCTCTCTCTCTGCTGTGTTTTCTACCAACTCAGTTTGAGTTGAGAAGTTGAATATGTTTAACCTTCGTCTTGTGTTAGCTTTTTACTGCCATCTATGGTGTTTCCGGTCAGTTTTGACCCGTATTTTAAATCAGCTGTAAAATACACTAAATACATTTTTTTTTCATCCAATCTATTTTTCTTCTCTTGGTTACATTGTCAGGTTTCCTTATCCATGAAAATATTGGTTTTAATATTTTTGGGTGTGGGCCCCTGGGCCTTTTTTGTCAGTATGACCCTTGGCTTCAATGTAACCTTCCTCTTGTCAGCTTTCTGCTACCATCTATGGTGTTCGGGTCAGTTTTGACCCGAGTCTTCAATCAGCTGTAAAACACACTAAAAACAATTATTTATCATCCCATTTGTTTCTCATCTCTGGTTATGTTGTTAGGCTTCCTTATCCATGAAAAGGTTTGTTTTGCACTTATGATTTCAGTTTTAACTGTAATTATTGTTCTTATCGTTATAACCGGGTCAAAATTGACCCGAACACCACAAATGTAACAATTTTCACCAGAGCATTTTAGAACTTTGTAAAAAAAAAACATTTTTGTTTTATTTTGTTTTAATAGAGAGTTCCTGACAAAGTCAAAAAGTCTTGATTCTATAAACAAATTTATGTGGTACTTCTATGCATTTAAAACTTGAAAACGGGTCACCGGTGACCCGAACATCAGAGGAAGGTTAATCAAAACCTACTTTTTTTTCCTCTTGGGTTTTCTTATTAAAACACATAAAAACAAAACCATAGTATTAGCAAATGCAACCACACATGGGCAAGGGATATCACAACAGGAAGAGGATTAGAGGTATTATTATTGTGCCTCTCAATACACAGCACTTGCCTCCTTGATTAATTGACTAATGATTCTCCACAAACCAAAGACCAATATACCAGCGTTGGTTAACTGCACAGGCCTCATTCAAAGTCTGTGTCCTCTGGAGCACAGCGCTATTTATCAGTAACTGGAGGTAGATGAGCGGATGGACAAAAACAGTCATTTATACACTCAATTACACACAGTAAACACAACGTCCCACATCAACGTGAAGCTGCCCTTGCGTGCCGCCAGCGACTGCAGGAAACCAGAGGAAGCTCAGTGTGTGTGTCAGTGAGGTTAACGCTTAATGAGAGTGTTTACGTTGCGCAATAAAAAATAAAAAAAATCCAGTTTATAACCACTTGAGTCTTATTTTTGTAATCATGGCCATGATTCCCCTGGCTGAGTGATAAAGCTATAAGACTCATGAAAGTTGAATATAAAATTCCTACTTTAGGTGATAATCAGACTGAACTCTTTTTTATTGCCCCATCTGATGTTAGCTGTTATAGTGATTGACATATGGAGCAAAAACTCCATGAATGGTTTGTCATGTTAAAGGGATACTTCACCCAAAATCGATAATTCACCAATTTCTCGCAGCAAATCTCGCACATGCTCACAAACATCACCAGAGCCACTGGGAGCTACTGCTACAACAAGAGTAAAAACAGAGATCAAATTCATATTTTTTGAACAACTTTTTCATGTTGCAGCTTCAGGACACCTGGGTCAGTAGTACAGACAGCAGTATGGAGGTATCTGGATGTTTCATAGTGTGTGTTTTGGACGATTCAAAAATTAGCTCTATCTGCTGCCATTATATTAAAATCCGTTGCCATCCGGACCCCCCCTGGAACTTCAAAAGCGTTTTGATGACTGCGAAAGTTATCCAAACCCTTCCTTGGCATGATGGTGAGTAAAATTGGTGAATTATCTATTTTGGGTGAAGTATCCCTTTAAAGAAATGTAAATGTCCTCATCAAGTGGAGATACCAGACGCTTGGTGCCATAGCAACTACTAAGAGCAGGGCTGAACCGTTGTGGATGGCGAGCTAACTGTTAGCACACCAGTTAGCTGGGAGCTTACTTATGCACTTACAGCCACTTAAAGCAGAAGTAAGCGGAATATTTGTGTTAAAGGTGTACAGAAATGGCCGTTTGTCCCGTTTGTCGCGCCGAGTTGTCACGAGCTGCAACACGAGTTTACCCGAGTAAGGAAAATGAATTTGATTGGTCGTTATCGAGCGGGCGGGATATTCAAAGTTTGGGGCGAGCCCGAGCTCCGTGTGTGTGTGCGTGTCTCAGACGTTTGAATGACGGATTACGGATCCAATATCAGTGGCTAGTGAATCGTGTACAGGCTGACGTATAATCCGTGCGCCTGCATTATCCAATACGAAAAAAAAAAAACTACACTAAAATACACACTTTCATCACGGATTTACTCAAAAATAGAATTTTGCACAAAGTTTGGCCTACATCGTCTGATAGATGAGTTATTACACTAATTTTATGACCCAGAGTGGGCTCAAATTCAATTTTCTTTTCTGTACACCTTTAATATAAGTCTTAATTAGTTCTATCTTCCGACAGCAATCACTTATATAGAGTTTTTGGTCTGAAACACGGGTCTGTCAGTCACTCTGCTCTGCTGTAGCCTAAGCTGAGGAGAAAACTTTCCTTGTATCCTACAACCTTTATCCAATGAGGAGAGAGAACGGCATAAAGGGGCGGTCCTCTCTGTGTGTGCAGCCAAGGGATGCGCGTGAATGTAGTGACGTAGGGACGAGGGCGGGGACTGCTAACTCCATCGGCTGACAGGAAGTTAGCCAAAACCACCGGATCACTGACTTCTGCTTTAACACTAAAAATGTTAATATGCCAAACCCAATCCCTCTGTTCCAGGCTCTCCAGCTCTACACTCCCTCATAGGTCAGTGCTGTCAAGATGGTTTGGATTTGCTCGACGCCAACAACTTGTTTGTCAAAGTCCACTAAAATCAAACTAGACCTAAAACAGCTGTACAGGTGTAGTTCAGCTGTAGGAGTGAATGAAGTGCAGCCATTTCACTGAATTAAATAGAATTAGCCTCAAAATGATGGTGATGGTGAACCTCTGCTGATGCATTAGTCTTATCCACGAAGGTGTTGGAGTGTCTCTGTCGTCTTTTGTCCATTAGACAAAGCGAAGATGAGCAGTAAACTTCCTCCAGCTTGGACCAACTCATTGTGTACATATTTTTGTGAAGAAAGGAATCATTTGGGTTTGTTCACTTTTAATTTGGCTGCCAAAAAAGGCGGTTTAGATCATCTGAATACTCGGCTGGCTTGTTTCCCTCCCATCTCATCTTCAGAGTGCTCATGTTTCTTTTTCCTGTTGAACTTCATTGTCTCCGCAATAACTTTGGTGCTGGTGTTGTAATACCCGACTGCCAAGTCTCCGCAAATAAGACCCAACTTGTAATAAATCTGAATAATCCTTTAAAATAAATTATGTTCATATTAAAGAGTCAGAGTGTTACGCAATCCACCTCTGTAGCAGGGACACTCTTGGTTAAAGTCATTAGACCTGGTTTGACTGATGCACCGTCTGCTCCCTGGCTTTGCAGCACAACTTTGTCATCAAGACAAATTCCCACAGGTTCATTACATTTGGTGCAGAAGGTGGTTCGGTTTCTGACATGTACTTAGACGGAATAATAAATGGTGGGGCTTATTATTCCCGCTCAGTGTGACAAAGGCTGTAATGTTGTTCTGTAATGCAGTTTTTCCCAGAACAGCTCCCGAGGGCAGACGGAGGAGGAAGAGCAGCAAATGAGATGACTCCTTCCAATATTCCCACATCCATCAGCTGAGCGAGGCCAAGACACTCCATCACGCATCACTTAACATTACACATAAACCGCTACTCAGAAGCACAAGGAGGTTTTGAGTGTAGCATTTATTTATTAAGAGATGACTCCTCATGTTTGCGTTGCTGCAGAAACTTTTTAATTCTTTAACCGGCTGAAGTATTTGAGGCTGTATCCTGGGTTCGGTTTATCGGCCTCATCTGTAGAAAAGTGAGGATTTTGTTGCCAGAAGCACTCTGGCACACGAAAGTCTAAAATCAACATCCATGTCTAACACCGTGAAAACATTAGCGGGGCAAAATCTGTTTGATTTGGCAGCTGCTGTCAAATGAACATGTGCCATGTTCTGTCACCAGGTTATACGTGGCGCTGCCCACTCAGTCCTCGAAGCTGCAGTTCATCCACCGGCCACATGATGGCGCCAAAAATGTTGCCAGAAGTGTGTTTACCAACAAAACAACGATGACTATGTATGATAAGAGATTAAACTTGGAGATTCATTTAAAGGGACAACGAGGAGTTTTGGAAAAGCGAAGCGTTTTCACACTACATTTATGAGCCTCCGTGCGCACCGTACAATTCTTGGACCGGCGCAAGACAGACTCATGTTTTCATTCATCAAGAATTAAAGTCAGAGGTCCGAAGACGATCACATACCGTTGTAGTTCCGACCATAAATGGCGATTCGGCGGCGTTATTCTCATGACTCGCCACGAAACCGAAAGTAAGGAAACGCTGGTCGACTCGCCCAGCATTTCCGCCACCACTAATAATAACAAAATAACGATAGAGACAAAACGATATATTTATCGAAAATGGGCCCATTAACAAGTGTGGGTAACGTAGATTCATCCACATTAACGTGAGACTTTTTTATAACCAAACAGAAACTCCTCGTTGTCCCTTTAAATGTGATGCACCAGACAACCATTATACAGATACAGACTTCATTCAGCTGACTGGGTATGAGCTAGACCTGACCAACAGTTCAATGTATCGTCCAGTCATCTATTACCATTAAAGAAGAGCGTCCTCCAGCCTTGCATAGAAATGATCTACTCACTCAGGAGAGACAAGCTTGCAGACCCTGACTCTATCCCTAGTGGAAGAGAAACGTTTGGATTGTTGCATTGTGACTGTGTAGAGATCACACAGGGACATGTAGTGCTATCATATTAGATCATTATAGTGGTTTGTTTTCAAAGACTTCCCTTGAGGCTCAGCAGGCGGATGACCCAGAGAACCCACATCCCTCTGAAATAGCCCAGGTTCACTCCATGTCCAATTAATCAGCTGTAATCTGTGACCACGACAGTGCAAGACAAACAAATGTGAGCCCTGTACGGTGATATTATGCCACACTGTGTTAAAGTCATGTTAAAGGTATTCAGAAAAGAGTGAGCCCACTATGGGTCTTAACATTAGTGTAATAACTCATCTATCAGACGATTGGATAATGCAGGCACACAAATTATGCGTCACGTTGCTCACGATTCATCAGCCACTGATATTGGATCCATCATCCGTCAATCAAGCGTCTGAGACACACGCACACACCGAGCTCGGTTTCACCCCAAAGATTGAATATCCCGCCCCCTCAATAATGACCAATGAAATTCATTTTCCTTACTCGGTAAACTTGTGCGGCAACTCGTGGAAATTCGTAGAAGGAGGCGCGACACACAGGACAAATGACCATTTCTGAACACCTTTAAAAAACAAGACATACTTTGTGCACTAACAGGCAAACAACCTAAATAAAGCTAAGTTGGGGCTGGGGGTCCATTAATTATGTTGTAATATGTCTAGGTTATATATCATGATACACAACACATGTTGCTGTTTTGCAGTCTCCTCTAAAGCGAATTAACCATTGGACATTTATCCACATTGATACGGCATTAACATTTGGCTTGTAGGGGGCACTGTGGAGCTACTACTACCATTAAAGGAATAGTTCAGGTTAGTTCCGGAAAAGCAAACTTTTTTCCGACCAGGGGCAGAGACCTTTCTATTGCAGATAATTATACTTAACCCCCCTGTTGTCCTTCTGGGTCAAATTGACCCAATCTGTTCACTTCCTCCATCCTTCCTTTCTCCCTTCCTTCTTTCCACAATCTTTTTTCCCTTCCTTCTTTCCTTCCTTCCTTCCCTTCGTCCTTACTTCTTCCTTCCTTTTTGACCAATCTGTTCCCTCCCTCCATCTATCTTTCCTTCCTTTTTCCCTTCCTTCTTTCCTCCCATCGTTCCCTTTGTCTGTCCTTCCTTCCTTCCTTCCTTCCTTCCTTCCTTCCTTCCTTCCTTCCATCCTTTTGTCCTTCCTTCCTTGACCCAGGAGGACAACAGGAGGGCTAATGGCCATTTGTACCTCATACAACCCCACTTCAAAAAAGCTGAACTATCCCTTTAAGGCTTAGTTTTACAGTGGCTTGGGTTTGGATACAACCCGGGGCCTTTGCTGCATATCATCACCTCTTATGTTCCTGACTCTCTCCGTGCATCTATCGTGATAAAGGGAAAAATGTCAAACACCACCAACAGCAGGGTAAGCTAAAACAGTGACCCCCCCCCACAGGTGGACACAAGAGGAGGTCAGGATTGAGAAAGGGAGGTGGAGGTCAACAGAGGCCATGCAGCCAACGTCTGCCTCTGGGCTGCTAACAGGCTAATCAGGCCATGGCTGTGTGACAGCAGCCAGCCTCGGCCCGGCTCTCCAACTGTTTCTGAACACTTTTGCTCGAGGCCACCTGGACAGTTCTCTCTCATTCACTTCCCAATAAAGACTCCTTTTCAAGTAGCTTGTGTAAGTTGCTCATCTGCTGGCTGCTGGGTTTGGAAGCAGCTCTGATTCAGACCTTCAGTAATAAAAGCAGGCAAAATTAAACTCTTACCACCCCTACATTACTCTTCTACCTTCTGTGTCATAATGGACAATAATATTTTAGCTTCCCTGGACTGGACCTGCCTCTTGACTAATGGCTATGGCTGCACACCAGCCTACTTAGCGCAGACAATAAAACTGCCTCTTCTCCCTAATGGTAAAAACTTTATCTTTTTGTCAGTGTCACCTTTCAATTTCGTAGTAGCACACATTTCAAATGACTCTTTCTGCAGCTGTCCACAGATAACAAACTAAAAAACAGAGAATAAACACGGCTCCCCCATGTTTACAACTGAAACACCAGCGAGGAGCCACGTCTGCTGGAGTGTGTGGCCCTGCACTTAGTTAATAACAGCCTCAGGGCCCAGAGACATTTACACACTGTCTGTGGTAGGTGTGGGGATAAATTATGTGGAATATGTGGAGTGCAAAAAGCAGAGGGATGCACAACACAACATAAAAATGCCCAGTTGTCTGTTGGATGAGGAGGAGTTTCCAACGTATCTCAGCTTTTACATTTTCTAAAAGTGCAGTCAGCACAAAGTTAGGGAAACTGAAGCTGGTAGTGGAGAGCATGAGGTCAGACCTCTTCCAAACACTGTGGAAGTGTGTGTGTGTTTGTGTGTGTGTAGGCCAGAGGATTCTGTGGGCTCCAATAAATAAGCTAACATTTAAAAGCTGGTTTCTGTAACAAGAGAGTTGTAAACTGTCTCTGTGAAAGCTTGAATAAAGCCGAGTAACACGGAGGAAAGAAAACGAGGGGAGGAGAGAGGGAAGGAGTAAAGGGTGTGTGTGTATGTGTGTGTGTGTGTATGTGTGGGGGCGTGGATCTGGATGGAAGCAATAAGAACATCCATAATCAAACACACATGTGGAGACCAGTGTACATACATACTCATAAACACACACACACACACACACACACACACACACACACACACTGGATGAGTGGTTTGATTTTCCAAGAACTTTTGAGGGAAATTACTGACCCACAATGCAACACGACAGAAAAGAAGAGACAGCTGAAAGAAAAGGTGTAACAGTGTTTCACAGTGGTGTGTGGGCTCTGGTAGAAATCAATCTTTCAATATAAAGTTCTACTCACTGTTTGTGGCAGGTTTGAGATTGGAGAAACATATTAAAGCCACGGGACGGAATGAAACATTGAGTTCAGTCTAAGCTGTTAACGTCACACTGGCAGGTAGAAAACACAGCATTCACCCTGTGACCATGGAGACGTATCAGCACTGACTGCTCAGGGAGCTGCTTTTACCTGAGACAGTGTAAAAACAAAAACAACCAGGTATATTGTGTACAAATCCCCCCCCCCAAAAAAAAAAAAAAAAACTTCCAGTAACCATCACAACAAGCTGGAGATCGGTGAGTTCACAAGGCTCTGCAGCGATTGGCTTAAACATTTGCATTTGTTGAAGAAGGCGCAGTGTTACAAGTCAGGAAAGAGACAGCCGATAACTTGGTTTATGTGTGAACTGAACCGAGTCTACGGTGGCCCTGAGGGCTCAACACACTGACTGCAGCTTCAGAAAACACACGCAGAGACGTAAACGTGCTGAAAATTCAGAAAGCGTCTTTTGACAGCACTGTGCGCTGCAAACAAATCACAACACAGACATTTAATTCATGTGGTGGAAGCCTTGTCCTGTTGCTTTCAATTGACAAAATATAAATACATATGAATTCTAAATAATTACAATGATTATCAGTTCTGTGGGGTTTATTTTTGAATATGTGTCTGACCATCGTCCTTGTCGTTTCAGCCATGTTGTGCTCACTTGCAGCCTGCAGGGGGTTCTGGTATTTAACTAATGATGATAATCATTGTAGCTAATTAAGAACATTGGTGCTGTGCTGCAGGGAAACTGTTACCCAGGACGATGGGCCAGATCTGCCTAATTTCAAAACTGAGGTTGCATGTGAATAGATGTGATGTGGTAGCCTACCAGCTCTAAGCAACAGGCTCATCATCGGGCTCAGAAAGCTCTCCTGCTCCTGGCTCAGAACGCTCATAAACCCTAACAGCGCTGACCTGTGACATAACCCAGCTCTGATGCGTTCCACTCTGGGCTAACCTATACCATTACTGTAAGCTGATTGGCTTATTGAGTGCTATATGCTTAAAGCACAGTGATGGTGTCCAACTGGAATTTTAACACCTCGCATTAAAGCTCTGGCAGCGTGGTTCAGGATCTAAGCAGCCGCTTCAAACACGCCGCAGCCCGGCCTCGGACACTGCAGGTCAATGCGTTGCATCTGGATCCACTTCATATTCACAGCAGAACACTCTCTGGGTTTATAAGGAAATATGTGGGTTAATAAATTTCACGGCAGATGGACATTAGAATAAATATAAGCACCGACTTATCCCAAACAGGGAGGCAGCAGTAGTACGAGCAGCAGTAGTGGACGGTGACAGGAGAGGGAAGACAGCTGATCTACACTGAAAACTGCTATACTAATGTACTGTCAATAATTTTATATGTGACATAGTCTTATGTCACATAGTTTAACCCATCGGGTCCAAGGGGGGCTCCTGCCTCAAGTGGAGGAGTTTTAAGGGATAGTTCAACATTTTTGGCAAATTAGCCCATTGCCATAATCCCTATTATATATAGTCATAGCAGTAGGTTCGTTACCTTTAATTGTTGTGTAAGCTATTTTTAGAACGGTGGAGCAGAGCTGTGAGCTGCTCAGAGCTACGCTATGGAGGCTCATGGGATTTCTTGGTTTCCCTCATCAAACTCATCAAATACACAATCCAACAACTCCACAACGCTCTGGTGGACAAGTTGTGACCTGCACATTCACCACGCTATGAGATAATAACATAACGTTAATAGATAGAGTTGTTTTAGAGGGAAATTCATGCAAAACTGCTGATGCACGTTCCCGTCGGGGGCAGCTTTTTGGCAAGCAGTCTCTACATCAGCTCGCGGCTCTGCTCCACCGTTCTAAATAATAGCTTGCACCGATAATTAAAGATAACGAACCTACTCCTAAGACTATAGGGATTATGGCAATGGACATATTTGCCAAAATGTTGGGGTCTTGTTCACCCTTAGAGGCAGGACGAGGAGTTCGGAGTAGAGCCGCTGCTCCTCCACATTGCCAGCTGAGGTGGCTCAGGTATCTGTATGGGATGTCTCCTGAACGCCTCCCTGGGGAGGTGTTCTGGGCCCCGCCGAGGGCCCCCGGAGGACCCAGGACACAGTGGAGGGACTATGTCACCCAGCTGGCCAGGGAACGCCTTAGGATCCTCCCGGAAGAGCTGGAGGAGGTGTCCGAGGAGAGGGAAGTAAGCGGAAGAAGACGATAGTCTCATAATTTGGGGTCAGAAGGCGCGTTTCCACTGCAGGAACTTCAGGGTAATTTTTGGGGCCAGCCCTGTTGGTGCGTGTCTCCACTGCAGGAACCTCCCCGACAACTTTTACAGGGCCGAACGGAGTCCCTGCCTGGGGGTAGGCACTCAGATCGGCCCTGAAAATGTGAGATTTACTCTGTGCTGATTGGTCAGACTCAAAGCAGGATCATGTGACGCTATAGAGAAAGCCCCAAAATAAGATGCATTTTTATAACCCAACGTTACTAAAAATGGAAAAACGGCCGGAAAAAAGAGAGAATAACAAAAAAGGAGTGGTAAATAGGCGATCGCTAGCCTGACAAGCCAGACTATATCATTAAAATGTATAGTCTGGCAACGACCGGTAGACCTCGGCTCAATCCAGGGGGCGGGATGAAGGCTGTCTTTCAAACTGCCTCTGCACGTAATGGGGTAGTGCTTGAGCGCTACCATGGATATATATATATCTATGGTAGATATATATATATCTATGGTAGCGCTACGACTAATCAGAGCAAAGAGCAGGATGACGTTAGCCTGACAAGCCAATTAAAATGTATGTCGTCATGGCGTTAAGCCCGCCCAACGACTCTCTAAACAGATGGAGCGCTGTGATTGGTGAACACAATCGGTGTTCGAGACTCAAAAAGTTCCTATGGCTCGTTTCTAGACCCACCTACAGAGCAAATATTTTTGCTGCCGCTAGGGTGCATCTAGATTTCTAGGCTAGGCGATCGCGGGATTACGTGACGATCGAGACGGCATTTTTTTTTTTTTAAGAAAGCGTCTATAGTGACAGAAAAAAACAACAACAAGAGCAGTAAAAAAAAATTTTAAAAACGCTGCACAACGACCTCGCGGTGATAGAAACTGTTGCACCTCGCCATAAGACCCCGGTGGGTCCTGTCTGCAGTGGAGACACGGCCACCGACAGGACCGAGTGAGAGGACGGTTCCTGTAGAAGTTCCTACCCCCTCCTTTTACCAGGAACTCCTGCAGTGGAAACACAGCTAGAGTTTCTCAGGATCAAGAGAAGTTTCTCCTAAGTTAGGAAACAAACCTGTGTCACAACAAAGAATCAACCGCCTCTACATCAGGTTTGGTCTTCAATAACTCTAGAAAGAGGCTTATCTACCACTGAGGTCAAAAGTTTAGTTCCTCATCACAGTGTCTGCACAAGTCTTAAGTAAAGAGAAGCAGGAGGAACCAGAGGACAGCTCAGACTGATGTCACACAGTCACAGACAGAATGAACCGGTCCCTGTCTGCGGAGGATGACATCATTCGCTGAATATTTTTCTGCTAATGCCTGTGATTTCCACTGTGGCCCGACTCTAATAAGAAGCTGCTTTTGTAAGGGCCTGACACCAGACCATTACAGGCCGTTCAGCGTGCAGAGAGAGTAATGGTTGTTAGGAAACTGAGGCTCTGGCCTGCTCTGCCCTCACTGCTGTTTGGCTCTGATCATCACCTGAGAACTGACACTGTGATTGTAACTTACTCTGGATATGAAGCGTGGCGATATGACCCAGAATTCTCTGCAGGTTTGTGAAAAATATCTCCTCGTCACCAAGTGTCCTTCAAGTCCATCAGCTCTGACTGAGATGTCGCTCTGTTCAAATTAAATATTGACACTGAAATCAAACTTAAGAGCAGTGTAACGCTCCATTATTCCTCTCTCACCCCCCACCCCATTTAGTTTGATCACAGATCAGACCGAGTGAGACACGGTGAGTGCTGGCTCCAACACAAGGGTGTCGTACCCAGTCAATATGTGACAATATGTCTGAGCCCAGAATAATGTCTTTTGTATAAATCATAAATCATACTTTGAAGAAAATGATCATGACAGTTAATCTATCAAATGACTGGGCTGGAAACACAGTAGCCAATCACAAGTGACCTAACCATTAGTACCAATTCTATGATTGAGTGTGCAGTGAAACTTGAGAGACGCTGAGGGACAAAGAGAGACACTGTGAAGTTTTGCACCGCAAAGATCTGGGAAACTGAGAGCAGCAGCATCACCAGCAGCCTCAAAAAGAGCCTCTCCTCTGATTGGTCCACTGAGCTCCATTGATATCAAAACTTCACCTGAAACAAATATGCAACCTTGAAGGAAACATTTGCTGATTCTCCCTCTTTAATTGAGATTGAGAGTATGTATCCATGACAACATCTCCACGAGGCTTCAATTTGAGGATGTTAACATGCTCACAATGACAATGCTAACACGTCTCATGATGTTCACCAGCATCACCATCCATTCATTTCGAATGTTAACATGCTAACCTTGGCTCATTAACACTCAACATACTCAGTTTTCTTTTGCTTACAGAGGCTCCATACTTTGGAATTCTCATCTTCATGTAGTTAAATTATCTTCATCCCTCAATACTTTTAAGTTAAGACTGAAAGCCTCCCTGTTAAATCAAAGTTCCTAATAGTTTCTTTTCCAGTATATTTGTCATTGGATCATTATGTCTTTACATGCTCATACACTCACTCAGTTAAATACAATTATTGTGTGCTATAAAATGGCACTTGTATTGCTTCCTTTTTTGTTGTTATTTGTTGTTGCTTTCTCCTATTGTTGTTGTTGATTTATCTTCTGAATGTATGTATATTTCTTGGGGAGGTGCTTTTTATAAGCCCATATAGGGTTTTTTAACCTCTCCCGCACTTACCAGTCTTGTTTCATTTCTGTTTTTTGTATTTGTCTTTTATTATGGTGCAAATAAATAAATACTAAAATACTAAAAATAACATGGTGCAATAATTCACAGGAATGTGGTGGTGCAACAATTGAGAAACTCTAGTTCCAAAAAGGAAAGGGTGAAAAGATGAAGCAGTGAAAATATTCAAAATAAAACACGTCAACTGATATCTGCTTATTCCAGTGGTTATTTTTCTAAAGTGGCTAAAACACTTTTCCGTGGCTGACCCCATCCATAGCAGCACGCCTACCGCAGATCAGATGATACTTTGATTATGTACAAGTACCTCACACAACCCTATGTCAAATAACCCTGTCACTTCACTTGTACATGGAACAGATCAGCCACATTCTCTGTGGTCTGCATTGAATCCGAACGGCTCATCCATGAATGCAGAATGCTGAATAAATGCTCTTCAGGAAACGATGACAGGAGGTGGAAACTAAGTGACAGCTGCACAGTCAGCTGTTCGTCTCTATACCTCGCCCGTTTCTTTAAGTTTTGTTCAAACTTTGAGGATTCCTCCTGAAAACTCTCCACCCTGTCTTGACAGCAGAGAGTCCTTTTGGATTCCAGCTCCCTGTGAGGAGTGTGGGTGGTGAATGATAGATGAAGTCTCTTCTATCACGGGGGAGGGAGCCTTCACAGCCTGTGAGGCCCCTACGGGGACCAGCCATGCTTTGCTCTCGGGCAGTCTCACCACTGCAAGAACAAAAAGTTGATTGTGAACTCTTCAACTCATCTAGAAACTCTTAAATTGAACATAAAGCTGTAAAGCAATATTTACTTACAAGGGTTGAAAAGTTAATTATACATAATGAGAATTTCAGATATTATTAAAAGTGTTTCTATTAACAATTCCCTTCCCTCAGTGCCTTGTTCTAACACAGAGACAGCATTATGTGGAGTTTGGGGATTTCTTTATCATTTTTTATTACACCGATTACTCCATCACACAAAGGATGACGTCCCGCAGAAGGAGTTGCTTCATGCTTTTGACAAGCGGTTTAATATTTCACAACGAAGTGCAGATAAAGCGGAAGAGATTTGCCTCTTTGTAGTGGTGAAAGGCTTTAGAGCTGGGGAGGCTACAGTACGTGGAGTTGAAATATTCATCCGCCTGCTGGAGTGTGACTGAGATTTCCATCGAGATGTGAAAGAAACGTGTGTGAGACAGAAAAAAAACGGAGCGAGAGGAGAGGAGAGGGGGAGGTGGGAGACGGGGGGGGGGGGTTTCAGTCAGATATCAGTACAGATCTACACACTGCACAGAGACAATGGGGATTAATAGTGTCCATTAGGCCAGGGGTGGAGACAGAGATGGATGTGGTGGAGGATTCTTAAGTTCTCTCAAATACTCTAATTGACAAGTGCTTTGTGAGAAAAAATAATATCTACAGTTCAGTCTCTGTGTTGGCTGTCAGTCTCTTCTCTACCTCCCACTCTCTCCTCCTCCTCCTCCTCCTCCTCCTCCTCCTCCTCCTCCTCCTCCTCCTCCTCCTCCTCCTCCTCCTCCTCCTCCTCCTCCTCCTCCTCCTCCTCCTCCTCCCCTCTCTCGAGCATCAGCTCTGTTGAAGTCTGAAAAACTCTAATCAAATCAATTAGATATCTAATGGCCCTGATCAGACTGTTCCAGCTCTGTTCGACTCATAGCTCTGGTACAGACCAACCTTGCGCCCCCTCAGTACAAGTCCCTAACTGTATTTTATACATAAAAATATTTTAAATATTCATTGGCATCAGGGAACATTCAGGGAATATCCACCATTCATTAATTCAACATTACCCACTTGCAGTTAATATTGATTAGCAGCCATGCTAAGAAGCTAACTGTCTCCTGGCCGTCCTACATGATCAGAGTTTGATTCAGTATGCAGAGAGAGAGAGAGGTTGGGGAGCATAAGCTAATCATATAGTTATGTTGACAATATAAAACAAACATCCCACACACTGTCCATCATCTGCACTCATGTATTGGTCCTTATGCTCTTATTAGGTAAAGTTTATATAGTTATAAATGGCACCATCCCAACATTCAGTTTGTTGCATCTCCTGCCAATTAGAGGGCGCCTAGAGCGATGGATAGTGTACAGTCAGGAGCACACTATCAGTTGTGTTGTTCATACTTATCCGCCATGAAAACAAAAGAGAAAAAAATCCTTATATGTGGGATTAATTAAATTCATTTTACTCTACATTCACACCAGTTCATTCTCACATTGGATATTGGCACATTCAATCTCCTGGCAGCTACAGATTTATCAACACATCGGCCCTGCTGCCTTCAGGTTCTGCAGAAATTTAATGAACTGAAGGAAAAACTTCCCACACACTACAAACCATATTCATATATAGATCAGCACAGACTGTTTCCTCCTGCTTTAACCACATAGAGTACTCTGCTGCAAGTATTTGATTTGTCCATGTTGATAAAATCACCACGGGGGCAACAGGTGTCTGTGCTACCTGCCAAACACCTACACACAGACAGAAGGAAAACTAATCAAAAAGACCTTTGATATAACATGTTAATATTCTCAAATGTTAAATAGTGTTGACACATAAGTAGCCAGACACATGCTTTGATCAAATAGTTACTTGACAAGATTACGAAACGCCCACTAACAGAGTTTAAAATACTCAGCACCTTAATTCATAAATCTATTAAAGGTAAATATAAAAAGAGGTTGTAGCATGTTACAGGTTAAAAAAAGCATCTCTCAAATTCTGATAAGAAATAAAAGAACCAAGAGAGTCAGACAGAGGAGACGGAGAGGACAAAGTCAGACAGTGTGGAGTAAAACGCCACACTGCTGCTATGATGACAAGTGGATTCATTACAGCCACAGCAGACAGAACAACAAGTTGGACCGTCTCTGTCACATGTCAGACTGAAAAGTCTCTTCACAGTTTTGGAGTTGCTGTCAGACCTACTGTCAGACGGCATCAAAAACCTAGACTACACAGACGGCTTGATATGAACTTTTCTGGTTAAGTTGCTGAGGCTGGGTGGTGGGCTGGTTGTCATTCTGAATCTCAGCTAGCTGTGACAGGACCCGCGGCCTCAGTTTAAACTAGTATTGATGCATTAGTTTGGAAATAGAATGTTTAAATTATGGACAAGGCTGCCCATTACCCCAGTTTAGCAAAGCCTATCAAAGTGTTTCTGACCAAGTGTTCTGTGTAAGCTTACAAAACTAAATCATTTTTGACATTTGACAGCACAGATGCATTTTGATTGGCAGTTATTAAAATCATGCAGGATCCACAAGCAGATTAGCTTTGTACATAGTTGGCACCTCAAAGTTTGGGCTATGCTAAAAGCAGCATGCTAAAATGCTAAATGACCCTGCTAACACACAAGTAGGGATAATGTTTAGCATGTTCACCAAATTGCATTTGCATGTTAGAATGCTAACTTTTGCTACATAGCACTAAACACAGAGCTGAGGCTAAAGTGAATGTGGGTAACACTTTATTTTAAGGGGTCCTTGTTCCTGTGTAGTTACCTAATTAATTACAGTGTAATTACCTATGTAACTGCATGTAATAGCATGTACTTACATTGTAATTACATAGTGTATTTTGGTGTACTTACAGGTCCTTGTTACACTTGTAATAAGAAATGCTTGTTACAATACCTGGTCAAAGTGGCCTCTCTCTTTGGGGAAGGGGTACATCTGCAAGAAAAATGGGTGAAACCACAACCCATGTTGCCTGGGCAACCTTTTCCATCAATCTTCCTCCTGCCTCTTGAGTCTTGGAACATTTATGCTGTTTCACAACTTAGTCTATGTAACAGTTGTGTTAATACACCGTTGTTACTCTTTGATACAGTGTAATAAGAACATTAAAGTGTACCTGCTGGGATACCTCAGTTCTTAACCATTAACTGCAATAACCAGTGTCTTCGATAGTGTACCACGTGTGCTGTTACACAACTTAGTATATGTAACAGTTGTGTTAGTACACCGTTGTTACTCTTTGATACAGTGGAATGAGCACATTAAAATAAAGTGTACCTGGGTCGGGATACCTCAACTCTTACAAATTAACTGCAATAACCAGTGTCTTTGTACTGTCTTTGAGGGTTAAAAAAGTGTGTGCTTTTGTTCAAAGAAACCGCGTCCGAGTGAGTGGTCTTCTCTTTGGTTCAGAGAAACCGCGTCGAAGTGAGCGCTCGGCTCGTCAAGTCCAGCTATGTTGTGTTTTTTCTGTTGCATGCTCACTTCTCATGCTCGGGTGTAAAAGTGAGCACAGACGGCTAAACAGACTGCTAAATAATATTGTTGGATGCTTTTGCCTTGGGGAATGTCTATCTGTGAGTAGAATATGTCAATAGTGTTACATGATTGTGTATTTTTGTAATTAAGACATGATTAGTTATGTTTTCGGTAAATATACCTTGCTAGCTTTCAGTCTATGCTAACTCTTTTCATTTTGTTAATCTGGATGCTAATTGAAGTGTACCTATTCATGCAATGCTACTGTAAGTACTGTAAGTAAATTGTGTTTCTGTGATCATTTCAGTTTTATGGAGGAGAAATAGAGGACTCCATTGAAGGACAGGAAAAGATCAAGCCTTGTGGTTTTTTGGGGATAATAAAAATAAAGGACGATAAAGGAACACTGAAATGCATTTTTTTGAGTGTGTGGTTTTATGCATACAGATTGCTGATGATGTTTTCAGTTCCATATGAATTGAGTTATCCAGCATTGTCTCATTTTCTGAAAAAATGCTATTCTAGTTATTGGTTTATGTAAAAATACTTGAGTACCAAGTTTCTGCATGATGTTACATGTAAGTATGTAGCAGGTACACTTTATTTTAATGTGCTTATTCCACTGTATCAAAGAGTAACAACGGTGTACTAACACAACTGTTACATATACTAAGTTGTGTAACAGCACACGTGGTACACTATCGAAGACACTGGTTATTGCAGTTAATGGTTAAGAACTGAGGTATCCCAGCAGGTACACTTTAATGTTCTTATTACACTGTATCAAAGAGTAACAACGGTGTAGTAACACAACTGTTACATATACTAAATCGTGTAACAGCACACGTGGTACACTTTATTTTAATGTGCTTATTACACTGTATCAAAGAGTAACAACGGTGTAGTAACACAACTGTTACATATACTAAGTTGTGTAACAGCACACGTGGTACACTATCAAAGACACTGATTATTGCAGTTAAGGACTGAGGTATCTCAGGTACACTTTAATGTTCTTATTACACTGTATCAAAGAGTAACAACGGTGTACTAACAGAACTGTTACATATACTAAGTTGTGTAACAGCACAACAGGTACACTTTATTTTAATGTGCTTATTACACTGTATCAAAGAGTAACAACGATGTACTAACACAACTGTTACATATATTAAGTTGTGTAACAGCACACGTGGTACACTATCAAAGACACTGATTATTGCAGTTAATGTTTATGGACTGAGGTATCCCAGCAGGTACACTTTAATGTGCTTATTACACTGTATCAAAGAGTAACAACGGTGTACTAACACAACTGTTACATATACTAAGTTGTGTAACAGCACACGTGGTACACTTTATTTTAATGTGCTTATTACACTGTATCAAAGAGTAACAACGGTGTACTAACACAACTGTTACATATATTAAGTTGTGTAACAGCACACGTGGTACACTATCAAAGACACTGATTATTGCAGTTAATGTTTATGGACTGAGGTATCCCAGGTACACTTTAATGTTCTTATTACACTGTATCAAAAAGTAACAACGGTGTACTAACACAACTGTTACATATATTAAGTTGTGTAACAGCACACGTGGTACACTATCAAAGACACTGGTTATTGCAGTTAATGTGTAAGGACTGAGGTATCCCAGCAGGTACACTTCAATGTGCTCATTCCACTGTATCAAAGAGTAACAAGTGTGTATTAACACAACTGTTACATAGACTAAGTTGTGTAACAGCACACATGTTCCAAGACTCAAGAGACAGGAGGAAGATTGATGGAAAAGTTTTCCCAGGCAACCCATGTTGCGGTTTCACCCATTTTTCTTGCAGATGTACCCCTTCCCCAAAGAGAGAGGCCACTTTTACCAGGTATTGTAACAAGCATTTCTTATTACAAGTGTAACAAGGACCTGTAAGTACACCAAAATACACTATGTATTTACAATGTAAGTACATGCTATTACATGTAGTTACATAGGTAATTACACTGTAATTAATTAGGTAACTACACAGGAACAAGGACCCCTTAAAATAAAGTGTTACCTGAATGTGATATGGCTTTTTGTGGGAAATGTTGTCCTGATAATGATCATAGAGTGATCATACTAGAGCATCAAATTACACCAATCTCACCCCCGCGTCCCACCACAAACATGGATAACATCAATAAAACGCTCAGTCAATTCAATAATTCAATAAACCCATATTTAACTTAATCCCTTCAATCAAAATATAATGAATATAGCTTAAAACCATGCTGAAAAGGAGCCAAACGGGAGCAAAAAAAAAGAAATTCAGGCTTGATTTGGGTTTGTGCCTGATAATTCTGAAAACCTGTGGGGCTCCACCCCCCTAGGGCCATGCAGGGCCGGGCTCGGGCCCAGATTCTAGATCATACGTCCACCATTTCATTGTGATTGCTTGAAGCTCTGTGGCGGCTAACGTTAGACTTTTGAAAGGGCTGGGACCTGTTGCTGGTTTCAAAGGAGGCTTAGTTCTGCAAACTTAACTCTTCCACATGAGCTTTAGCAGGCAGCTGCACAGAGCTGGCAGCTCCCGGCCTCATTTGCACAGAAACACTAAAGAGTTAAAAGCTCCATCCTCCTCCTCTGCTAACAGAGGAGCTGCCAACACACACGCTCACAAAACAGGGGATGAACTGCGATCTTGTTATGAGTGTGTGTGTGTGTGTGTATGTGTGTGTGTGTGTTTTGAGCAGAGGGGAACCCTCTGGGCCTTCAAGGTATTCAGTGAAGGCCTAAGAAAAAATATTGAAATATTGTACTACTATATATTTATTTATTTATTTTATTTTATTTTATTTTATACAGTGAGTAACACACAAGTAATATTTTCTAGATCATTGTTATAAAGTTGGACTAATATTTCTTGGGAAACAATGGGTTAATATAATGGAACGGGAAATGGACCAATCACAATTTTTCTTCCAACGGTATCTGGGCAGTAAATCATCGACTCCCCCTGCAGGGCCTTCGCTGGCTGTGACTGAAGGCCCGTGTAATGCAAGTCAATGTGGGCATGAATTTGAGATTGACAGGTGTCTTAGCCAATCATATTCCACTGAGTTGTGGGCGGGACCATATCACGACATCTTCCGGGTATTCGCGAATACCCGGAAGCCGCCAAAATACTGAGGGAGCGGGTTGCCAAGTCCGCTTATTATACGTGACTTTGGGCTTGTTTTTCTGTGAAGTCGCTTATATTGGTAGTCGTGGGTTGCGGGTTTTTGGGCTTGTTGTTAAAGTGTAGTTACTTATTTAGGGCTGCTTCCAGCTCCATGAGTTGTCAAGCAGATATTTTCGACATGTTATTTAAACGCAGGATAGTTTGTCCTCCTGCTGGATGTGTCACCCCCGTTCCCCCCGCCCCTCCCTTCCTCCGTACACACACGGCACTTTGCCACGGTGACAACAACAACAAGATGAATGTCTGAATCTAGCGGTTTTTCCGGTGCTGTTACTGCTACAAACGTTTCTGGTTTGGAGACTCGGACGTGAAAGCACGTCATCACTGCTGTTTTCACCGAGCAGCGGTGCTGCCGTGAGCCTCCCGAGTCCCGCCCCCGTCCCTACAGCCTCCACCGGCGGTGTCACGGAGCTGCTACAGAGACCTGCTCCACGCCGCTGACACCCCCACCACCCCGTCTTAGAGCGACATCACTACTCACCTCATCTACTGACACGGTCAATATCTATTCAAGTGCAGTTTTGTTGAGACTTGATAAGCCATTTTATTTATTGTTTTGGTTGTGCGTGGTTTTATATTTGAGTGCATCTTTTCTTAACAGAGGACAGGGTCTATTCTTGTTTTTGGTTGTGATTTTTATTCAAGTGCAATTTTTGATTTTTGAAAATATAATATAATATATTCCATTTACAATGAAAAAAAAGTATTAAATAGTTAATTTGCATTTAATGTTAATGGTTCAAAGGATGTCAGGCTGAAAGGTCGGCCGACTCGACCCCCACACATTTTGACCTCACCAAATCTGGCCCGCTTTGCAAAAAGTTTGGGGACCCCTGGTGTAAACCTACAATTTTATACCGGTAGTTTGATAGCCATTAAGGCCAGTGAAAAATGGCTGAGCATTTACAAAGAGCTTGTGCCTTTTTCCCATGTCACCTCAGGAGGTGTTTGTTTTATAGCCACTTTTGGCAGAAATATTAAATCTACAGTGAAATTCAACTGTGTCTAAGCTCAAACAAACACAAAAAACATTATCAAAAATACATCTTTAGTTGTTGAACAGCTCATGATTGACATTTTACTTTCATTCCAGCTAAACAAATAAGTGAATGTGTGATTTGCTTGTTTCATTTTTTCTTTTTAAAAATAAGTGATTCATGATAGCCAGCTTTTTCCAGAATCACCTTGTGTGTTGTGAAGCCAGTTAGGGCAAAGAAACATGTAATATGCCGACCATCCATGTGACAAGGCTCTGGCTATTATTTCTATTGCTATGTTAAATTTTTTATTGCTAGATGGTCCTATTGAAGGCCCAGGGTCTGGGTCCACGGTTCGCCACTGGTTTTGAGACATGCCTAGCATTCATTACCAGGGTGTCAGCCTCCAGTTTTAACCCTGTGCTGACAGGTCCTATTTGTAGAGCAGAATGACCTAATTTTTCCGAAGTGTGCAGAAAAGACGCTCTGGGCTTTACAAGAGAGGGAGAGCTGGGAGAAAAAGAGGAGGAGAGGGCGATGGAGCGATGACTGATAGATGGATTCTTGGAAAAGAAAGGGAACTGACTCACAATAACTTGCACATAGGGTCTAAAGTGTATTACTATTGATAATAAAAGCTGCTGAGTCGATGAACTGCCTTCACCACTTTCACTCTTTTCACTGGGGAAACAAGTGACGTGGACGGACGGATGAAGTCTCTCCAGTTCCAAGAGCTGCGTCATTCTGAGAAGGAACTGGTAAGGTTCTGGGTCGTACATCCACACACATCCCAGATTTAACAGTTAAATCTGGACGTTCCTCCTCAAATTGAAAAATATTTATTCAAACAGCCGTGAAATGTAGTGAAATTGTGTCAGTCACAGTCACATCACAACAGATGCTGAGGTTCAGAAGGATTCCTGCCTCTTTTGCTTCAGTTCTTAACATTTCTGTCTATAGCCAGCTCCATAATCGGGTATCAACACATACAGCAGGCCTGCACCGTCATTATATCAGTTAGTATTGCTAGTCTTTTGCAGCCTATCAAAAATTCTATTTACATGGCACGTCTCTAAACAGAGTTACAAAGTGCTTTGGAGAAAGTTAAAGGCAAAAAAAAAACAGCAATTAAAAAGAAAAGAAAAACACACCAAAAGAAGTCAAAGTTACACAAAAATATAAACTGTATTGTAAAAAAAAAAAATTAAAACACAACAACACATGAAAGAGTCACAAAAGCTTTGTGGATGTGGGAAGAAAAGCTTTAAAAGACACCAGCACTAATGATGTTCCTGTCTGATCTTCATAGTTCCACAGTTTGGAGGCTCTAACAGCAGAGTCAGCCTTACTGCTGAGCCCAGACAGTGGAGCTCCATCCACCAATCAGAGCACACGCCCATGCAGGCCCATATGGGAATAATAAATCCTTGATATAATTTGGACCGCGGCCATTTAACACTTTGAAGATGATGAGTAGAACGTACAAATCGCCCAAATCAGAGTGATGTTCACACAGTGTGGACGTGTCAGGTTCACTCACTATCTTCTATAATCTTATGACTTGTGATGTGGGAATATTTTGGGCTGTAAATTGGGGTGTGTGACCCTTTAAGAGCGGCTCTGCTATTTACTTTGCATGTCGCCGCCTCTGAGCTCAAAAGAGAAAAAGCAGGAGAGAGGGCAAGAGAGGCCGAGCATGTTGCTCCTGTCATGTTACCCTCCTCACTGTGGTTTGTCCTTCCTCTGCAAGTAAACAAGGGGACACACACATACACACACGCATACACATGAACCCATTCATTTCAGCCCACATAATTTCAATTAACTGTGGAGAGACTGCATGAATCCCCTTAGTGTTTGATGAAATATGTCTGTGCGTGCTGGTTCGTGTTTGTGTGCGAGTGTGTATGTGTGTGTGTGTGTGTGTGTGTGTGTGGGTGGAAGGAGGAGATGAGAGGGTGGTTGGGGGGCAGACATTTGTTGCGATGGGCTTGGGATTTCTTTTGGTGATGGCCCAATTACATTTGCTGTGAGACCTACAGCACCGAGGGAACACACACACACACACACACACACACACACACACACACAGAAGGTCACCAATTATCTTCCTTATGTTACATACTGGATTTGTTATGGCTCATTCAGGCCAATAAATATTCAGTCAGTATATACGTACACATGTGTCTCCTATCAGTCGACCTTCAGAGATGGAGCGGTTTGACCAGATGTAGCTTCCCTACGATAAGAGCACCTCACTGAGCCCTGCTCACTCTCCACCGGCTCCTTCACTCAGACTCATCTATTCAAGATACACACAGACCAGCTCAGCCTGCTCTCACACACTCACACACAACATTTAACTTTTAGTGTCTGCAGCCAAGCTGTTGTGTATGTGTGTGTGGATGTTTTTCTTTATCTTGACTGCATGGCTCATATTTTCTGTGTTTATCATCTGTACATGCAAACTACAATGAGATGTAAACTCACTAGTAACTAACATGCTGAAAAGGTATGTCCAGAGCCGTTTCTAGGAATTCTGGGCCCCTTGAACGTTTTTTTCTTAAAAATACGCATGCATGTGTAACCCTTTTACCACCGGCTCGTGTATTAAAACCCACCTTATGTTATGAAGATGAAGCTTTAACGCTTATCAAATGTATTATGGTAAAAGTCACATCTCAAATAGTATACAGTCTAGGGTAATGTATGATTCTCACTCTTAAATAACGTTGGAGACTGTAGGGAATACACTTGACCTGCATGTATCTTAATACTTCAATAATGAAACACAATTTAATAAAACCAAACACAATAATCTCAGTTTCAGGAAATGTATTAATGATGCAGGGAAAACACACATCAAAACCGTTCTCTATGGAAGAGAGATATAGAAAATAAAAAAGTATAACCCCGGGGTTTTAGAGTTTTTGTCTTTTCTCAAACTGTCTAATTTTATTTTGAGTGCACTCTTTTCTACTTTCGTTGGCGCGCTTAGTTGGAGCTCATGATGGAAACCTTTTGATACCTGTACTCCCGTGTGTCTGTGAAGTCAGCCAGACCAGGCCGCAGTTGATGAATCGCTCGCTCGTTGCGGTAACAACCGTCTCCGCTCGCAGCAACTCGCAGCGGCGAACCTCCGTCTCCCACGGCAGCAGCGAAGCGTCCTCCGTTGACGACTCTCTCCCGAGACGACTCCCCGAAGCTCCTCCCGTCCGTGCAGGCGGCGTTTCCCCTCAGCGAGGCCCGTGGTGTTAGCCTAGCTCCCGTGGTGTTAGCCTAGCTCCTGCTAGCTAACAGAACCGAACTCGTCTTCGTGTTCACCAAAAACACAAGCAGTGGTGGAGAGTCGGACTAAACACACTCCGAACACGTCGCTCAACTACAGTTCACAGTCACTCACTCATAACTCCACACTGGCGACACACACAGTCCCGAAGTCTCCGCTCTACGCCATTAACACGTTGCTCCTTCTTCTTCCTCGCTCGAGTCTCTTCCCGGAAGTGTAAAACATTCAGGTCATGACCTCACGCATGAACTCACGCACATAATGTAACGTAATAGAATCACTTTTAACTTCTTTTAAAGGCATACACATCCCATGAAATGATGTTTTTAAAGTCACTCATTTTAAACATTAATTATTTATACATTTTAATACCTTGTTTATATGAAATAGTTATTTATGTAGATTTTAACTTCACCTTGAACTGGCATTTTATACTTAACTTATTCCCATGAAAATAATGAAATAAATACCACTGATATTTATCAGAGTATTACACTCTCCCCCCACCAAAATAAAAGCATGCCCTCATGACTTTGTACCTTGAAAACATAAAACCAATATGGCATATCTGGTGAGTGAAACACACAATTAAGCAATTATAGGTGTACCTATCCACTTGTAAATACAAGAAACAAACTTCACCGTAGGGGCTGCTATGACACTTGGATGACCTGGGGTGTCATAAGTTAACCTTAAAGGAGCCCTCTTTAATCTCTGAGGTCTGGTCTGAGCGTCAGAGTCAAGATCAGTCTCAGAGTCAAGGTCAATGTCTTCTTCTTGTAAGTGAATGTCTTCAGTCAGTGTTTTGTCTCTTTCAGTCTCTTCATGGTTCTCACATGTCTCTTGTAGTTCAGGTTCTGTTGTCTCAGTTGACTCAAGTTCATTTCCACTGTCCATTTCAGGTTCCTCCACACATTCCTGTGTTTCTGCTGGCTCAACTGATTTTGGTTGTCCAGTCAGGTCGCTTAAGAAGATATCCAAATCCAGACTGAATGGTTCCAGAGTATCATCATCCATGTTGTTCCTGAGAGGTTCAATAGTGGAGTCATACCACAGTCCATAGTCCTCATCCTCTGAGTCAGTGTACTCTTTTCCAACAGGATCACTGGGTCCAACTTCTCTTCTTTCAGAGTCTTTATCTGGCGTTTTCTGTGATTGTGTCTTTTCCTTTACAGGCTCGTCTGTGTGTTCTTTCTGTTTTCTCCGTCGAAGAACTCTCCTTGTAGGTGTAACATCTGTATTAGATACAGGATCTGGACATATCCTCTTCCCGAGAGGCAGGAGGTGATTTCGATGGAGGATTTTGATTGGTCCATCACCATCTTCAGGTTTCAAGCGGAACACTGGTAAGTTTGGCATCTTGCTTTCTACAACATATGGTTTTGATGCCCAGCGATCTGCCAGTTTATGCTTCCCTTGTAATCCAAGGTTCCGTAGCAAGACTCTGTCTCCAGGTAACAACTGTGTAAATCTGATTCTTTTGTCATATCTCTGCTTGTTGTTATCATTTTGCTTGGCAGCGATGGACTCTGCTAGTTCATAGGCAGCCTTCAACTCCCTCCGCATGTCGGAAACGTACTTGAGGTAAGTTTTCTGTTGTGTGCCATCACTAGAAGTCTCAAAACATAGATCCACAGGTAATCTGGCTTCACGCCCAAACATGAGAAAATAGGGAGAAAATCCCGTAGCTTCATTCGGAGTACAATTATAAGCATGAACCAAATGTATGACGTGCTGACTCCATCTTTTCTTCCTGTTTGGTTCCAAAGTCCCTAACATGTCCAACAATGTCCTATTAAACCTCTCGGGTTGGGGATCTCCTTGAGGATGATAGGGCGTCGTTCTTGATTTTTCAACTCCGAGTGAACTCAACACTTCGTGGACAAGGCGACTTTCGAAATCTCTGCCCTGATCACTGTGCATCCTCTTGGGCAATCCGTAATGGACGAAATATTTCTCCAGTAACACTTTTGCCACTGTAGAGGCTTTTTGGTCCTTTGTTGGAAAGGCTTGGGCGTAGCGAGTGTAGTGATCAGTAATGACCAGGACATTTTCTGTGTTGCTCGAATCGGGCTCAATGGACAGAAAGTCCATACAAACAAGGTCAAATGGTCCATCACTTTGCAGATGAGACAAAGGTGCAACTCTCTTGGGTAAAGTCTTTCTTTTTATGCACCTCACACAAGACTTGCAATACTCTTCGATCTCTGACTTCATCCGAGGCCAGTAGAACCGATCTTTAATCAGGCCGTATGTCTTGTCGAGGCCCAAATGACCTGAGTCATCATGCAGTGATTTCATTACTGTGTTTCTGTACTTTTCTGGTAGCACCAATTGAGAACAGCGTGATTTTCCTGGTGGAGTTACAATGCGATACATTACTCCTTTCTGCATCTTTAACCTGTCCCACTCTCTCAACAGCAAAGAGCAAGCTTGATGTTTTGTCTTGTCAACTTGGTTGATATTGCCATTTCTCAGAGCCGACCACACTTGTCCTATGCCGGGATCTTCCTGCTGAGCGGTTGACAACTCAGTGAGACTCACAACAGGCATATTTTTGACACTCAAAGAAGCCAAATTACAATAAGCTTGTGGGATAGCTTGTGGAGAAATCCCCAAAAGGTCAATGGCTCTTCCAGACTGTGGGTTTCTGTGTTCTGTCACCGCAGACATCTGGCACATGGCTCTCACACCTGCTGCAGGAATGTCTTTCCACTCTGATTTTTGTATTGGACTGGGATGTGGACGACGTGAGAGGGCGTCAGCATCAATGTTTTGGACACCGGATCTGTACTTGAGACTGAAGTCATACGTAGATAGGGCAGCAAGCCAACGGTGACCCGTCGCGTCCAGCTTGGCAGACGTTAACACGTATGTCAGAGGGTTGTTGTCTGTCCTCACCTCAAACTTAGTCCCGTACAGATAATCATGCAGCTTGTCCACTACCGCCCACTTCAGCGCCAAAAATTCCAATTTATGGGCTGGGTAATTCTTTTCTGAAGGAGTCAAGCTTCGACTGACGAAAGCCACGGGTCTCAATCCTTCACCCTGATCCTGGTACAACACTCCTCCTAGCCCTTCTCGGCTAGCGTCGACATGCAGCACATAGGGGAGCTGAGGATTTGCAAACGCTAACACGGGAGCTTGAGTAAGCCGTCGCTTCAGTTCCTCAAAGGCTGCTTCACATTTTTCATCCCACCGATGACCAAAAGGCTCTGAGGGGTTGAGGTAGGTACTCTCCTGCTTACCTTTGAATTTCTTTGCAGCTGGTGGGTAACCGGACAACAGTTGGTTCAACGGGTGCGCTACCTTGGAATAATCCTTCACGAAGCGTCTGTAGTACCCACAGAATCCAAGAAACGACCGCAAAGCAGTCACAGTGTTTGGTCTCGGCCATGTGGTTACAGCTTCGGTCTTCTTTGGATCAGTAGAGACCCCATCTTGTGATATGATGTGTCCGACGTAGGTTACCGATGGCTGACAAAACTGGCATTTATCCAGTGACAACTTCAGTCCTTCTTCTCTCAAGCGGTCAAGCACCTTTAACAATCTGGTTTCATGCTCCTCGAGCGTCGCTCCAAACACAATGATATCATCGAGATAAACCAATACCTCAAGCAAATTCATGTCTCCGACAGTCTGTTCCATGATCCGCTGAAACGTAGCAGGAGCCCCTGTCACTCCCTGTGGCATTCTTTCAAATTGGAAGAATCCAGCCGGGCAGATGAAAGCTGTCTTGTCTTTGTCAGAGTCTGTCATTGGCACTTGATAGTATCCACTCCGAAGGTCGAGCACACTAAACCACTTACTTCCACTGAGACAGGCCAAAGCATCTTCAATTCTTGGCACTGTGTATTGGTCTGGGACAGTGCGACGGTTTAGAGTCCTGAAATCCACACACATCCTTATTTTCCCGTTCTTCTTCCTCACGACCACAATGGGTGAGGCATAAGGACTGCGTGACTCTGTAATAACACCAGCGTTTTTTAGCTGCGACAGATGTTCTCTCAATGCCTCCACATCTGCAGGCGGCAGCCGACGAGACCTCTCACGAAATGGTTTGTCGTCTGTGGTTTTGATAGTGTGCTGGGTGCTTTTGCTGCATCCTACATCAAACTCATGCAGAGAGAAAGCCTCGCTCCGTTCCATCATTTTTGTCACCAATCTTTCTTTCCACTCCTTAGGAACTGGTGAGTCTCCAAAGTTGAAAGAGGAGGGCGTCAACTTTCCTGTTGATTCAACATCAGACTCTTTCTTTTCAGGTGGAGATGACACGACGTCGACAGGAAAGAGATGAGCGATCGGCATTCCTCTGGTCAAGGTAATTTCTCGTGCTGACATGTTTCTGACTAGAACAGTGATTTTCTTAGCCATCACACCAGTGGATGTCTGTAACTCTGGTCTCACCAGGAGTTCATCTGGAAACCGTGACTCATTCGCAGGGTCATCAGGTGAGTCCACGAGGATGGTCTGAGTGCTCGGCGCTCCCTGAAACTTTGCTGCACCGGTCACTCTGGCGACTCCCCCAGGCCGTAAGGTGACAGGTTTGGTTTGAGTGAACCACACAGTTCCTCTCTTGTTGTTGTCAGTGTTAGGTGGCAGAAGTGAGATCTCACTGAAAACTTTTCTGAAGATTGGGTGAATGTGCATAGTTCTCACAAAGTTTTCTCCTCCTTTTTCTTTACAGTGGCTAAGCAGTCGTCTCACAGTGGGTGTGTTTGTGCCTACGAGCATGGAAGCTTCACCTCTCACAACTGGGTCGGGACATACCAACACAAGTGCATCAATGGTCTCACTCACTCCGACGTCCGCTTCCAAAAACTCCAGCCTAAGTGACAAATAGCCATCATAAGGGTACTCAGCAGGACTAAGACCCCATATCTGCAAAGTGCTGATAGACGTCAATGGCAGGTGTGTCAGATATCTGTCGTAGAAGGATCTGTACAGCAAAGTTACTTGAGAACCAGAGTCGAGTATGGCTTTAGAGTAGATGCCTTCAATCTGTACTGACACGACAGAGCTTGGGCCCACTAAGCCTTCAGGTACAGTGTCAATCACTTTTCTTTCTGAGTTTTTACACTTGGTGGAACGTGTTGCAACCACCGGGATGCCAGGCCGTTCCTCTACTGGACCCCGCGGTAGTTTCCCGATTTCTTTGTCAGTTTAATGAGGCGCTTGTTGACTTTGAGTAGGTTTTCTTCACCTTCACATTCTCTCTTAAAATGTCCATCCTCCCCACATCTATAGCAAAATATCCCAGGTTTATCCTCTTGATAGCCAGACCTTTGTGGGGTAGCATTTTTTTTGTAGGTTGTCTTGGCAGGGATTTCTAGTTGTGGACTCTGTGTGTCTGGATGTGATGCAACTGTAGCAGCTTTAAGACTAATCATTTCAGCTTTCATGACACTGATCTCTTTTTTCAGCTTTGCTACTTCAGGATCGACTTCCAGTTCAGGTGCAGGCTTGGAAACAGGAGTTACAGACTGTGACATTACTGGGTTCTTGACATCGTTTCTGCTTTGGAGCATGTCCTCTTCCTCCCTTACCTCTTTTAGCAACTCACTGAAAGAAGGAGGTTCTCGCAGCTTGTGGGTCATGCGGAGACGAAGAGCAATCATGTCTTGTTGCAGTGCTCCTCTCACAACCTGCTCCATCCGTAATCGATTCATGTCAGACAGTGCCACGCCTCCTTTTCTGAAAATACAGTGCAGCAGTTTATCCAGCCTCAACAGGTAAGTAGACAGTTTTTCACCAACATTTTGATATGTGTGTCTAAACTTCACCAGGAGATCAGATGTACTCTCAGTTGTCCCAAAAGCTGTTTCCAAAGCTTGCATGTAGTCATATGAAGTTGCAGTGGGCTTCTGCACTCTCAAAAATCTCACAATGTCAGCAGCTGGACCTTTTAAGCTTTCCACTATCCTCTGTTTCTTTGTATTGTCACTGCACTGCCACTCTTCTAGCAAATGCGTTGTCTGTTCTGCCCATGCATCATACTCTTCCTCGCCACTGGGCGTAGGTTTCACACCAGAGAACATGCGCAGCTTGCGATAACTCTGAGAATCAGCAGATGTGGTGTTACATTTATCCACTAGGGAGCTGATGGCGTGTATTAGTGCAGTGTTCATGTCAAGGGGTGAAGGTTGGAGTAAGCCGCTAACATCAGTGAGAGTTTTACCTTCAGTCTTCAGAAACGACATTAGTTTAGCTTGAAACTCTTCATTTTCTGCAGGAGCGGTGAGCACATGAACAGGCCATGGACCAGCCTCCCCAGGAAGTCCAACAACGTCAGGTAGGGTTTGTTTAGTCAAGTCAGTGGAAGTCTTGATCAGTATAAAATGTGTTTTAGAAGCTGTATCAAGACAACGATCAACTATTTCAGACTTCCCAAATACTTTAACCTGACTTAAAGCTGTTAGCAGAACTGCATCTGTGACATCTGGGTCAACATCACTCAAAACAACTGCATTTTCATAAGCTAACTGCTTCCTTTTGCACCAAGCTTCAATTTCAATTGCTTCCATTTTTTTTTTAGCTCAGAACAGCAAAACTTCACAATAAATGTAAATACACTTAATAATTTCCCGTTTTTAGCAATGAAGATAATTACATTAGCAGTCTCAGAAAAAAAATTCTCTCTCTCTTTTTTTTTTTTTTGAATAAAGAAAATAAAAAAACAGGTCAGTTACAACAAAACAAATCCCGGAACGAGCCCCCAAAAATGTAACCCTTTTACCACCGGCTCGTGTATTAAAACCCACCTTATGTTATGAAGATGAAGCTTTAACGCTTATCAAATGTATTATGGTAAAAGTCACATCTCAAATAGTATACAGTCTAGGGTAATGTATGATTCTCACTCTTAAATAACGTTGGAGACTGTAGGGAATACACTTGACCTGCATGTATCTTAATACTTCAATAATGAAACACAATTTAATAAAACCAAACACAATAATCTCAGTTTCAGGAAATGTATTAATGATGCAGGGAAAACACACATCAAAACCGTTCTCTATGGAAGAGAGATATAGAAAATAAAAAAGTATAACCCCGGGGTTTTAGAGTTTTTGTCTTTTCTCAAACTGTCTAATTTTATTTTGAGTGCACTCTTTTCTACTTTCGTTGGCGCGCTTAGTTGGAGCTCATGATGGAAACCTTTTGATACCTGTACTCCCGTGTGTCTGTGAAGTCAGCCAGACCAGGCCGCAGTTGATGAATCGCTCGCTCGTTGCGGTAACAACCGTCTCCGCTCGCAGCAACTCGCAGCGGCGAACCTCCGTCTCCCACGGCAGCAGCGAAGCGTCCTCCGTTGACGACTCTCTCCCGAGACGACTCCCCGAAGCTCCTCCCGTCCGTGCAGGCGGCGTTTCCCCTCAGCGAGGCCCGTGGTGTTAGCCTAGCTCCCGTGGTGTTAGCCTAGCTCCTGCTAGCTAACAGAACCGAACTCGTTTTCGTGTTCACCAAAAACACAAGCAGTGGTGGAGAGTCGGACTAAACACACTCCGAACACGTCGCTCAACTACAGTTCACAGTCACTCACTCATAACTCCACACTGGCGACACACACAGTCCCGAAGTCTCCGCTCTACGCCATTAACACGTTGCTCCTTCTTCTTCCTCGCTCGAGTCTCTTCCCGGAAGTGTAAAACATTCAGGTCATGACCTCACGCATGAACTCACGCACATAATGTAACGTAATAGAATCACTTTTAACTTCTTTTAAAGGCATACACATCCCATGAAATGATGTTTTTAAAGTCACTCATTTTAAACATTAATTATTTATACATTTTAATACCTTGTTTATATGAAATAGTTATTTATGTAGATTTTAACTTCACCTTGAACTGGCATTTTATACTTAACTTATTCCCATGAAAATAATGAAATAAATACCACTGATATTTATCAGAGTATTACACATGCATTATAATTTTTTATTTACTTTGTTTTGATGCTGATAAAGCATTAATATATGTATTATACAGGGTAATATGCAGAATAATTTAGTCATAGAAAGATTGGGCTACTGGGGTTTTTTGTGGGCAAACCTGCGGGCTGTGGGCCCCTAGAACTGTCATCACCTTTCTCCCCTACGGCCCTGGGTATGCCATATGAAGGGCTGCCTTATCAATATCTATCTATCTATCTATCTATCTATCTATCTATCTATCTATCTATCTATCTATCTATCTATCTATCTATCTATCGCACACACACATTCATGCAGCCTGCCTTGCGTGCAGACTGCTACGTGACAGTGTAAACACACACACACACACACAGTTTTTTTACATGTACAAACACAATGAGGAAACAGACTTGTTTGTTTTGTTTTGATGTTGTGTTTGACTTTCTTTCTTTTGTGCAGAGTTTCCATTATGTTGTTGTTGGAATGTATTATTAAAACGCACTGATGTTCTTTGTTGTTAGTACTTGTAAAGGCATTTCTCATTGTTGACATTCTTTGACGTCAACATTAGCAAAAAATGAATGAATCAATAGCAACATCTCTCAGTATAATGCACTATACTCTAAAACAGCAACATTATAAAAATCAATGATAATAATAATGTACAACCGAATTTGAACATTTCTAAAGAATAAAAATAAAATAAAATAAAGAAAAATCAATATGTTAGACTTTGTGAATGCTGGTTTCATAGCAGAGCTCTTGTAATAAATTGCAACAGATTGTACAGATGCACCTGATTACGTGGCCACTGAGAGAAGGGGTCAGAGGTCACCGACGACCAACACTCTCTCCGTTTGTCTCTGCTTGACAACATGACACAGCAGTTTCAACAGCCTCAGCATGTGTGTGTATTTCACTGTGCGATTGGGAGACTTGGCTCCAGCGGCTGGCCCGTGACCAACATCCATGAGTGTGTGTGTGTGTGTGTGTGTGTGTGTGAGAGAGAGAAAGAGAGAGAGAACTGATTGGCTGGCTGAGCACCTTTCAGAGATTTTAATTAGTGCTGGCCAAAATTGCACTCATCTCTGTCTCTCCATCACCCCCCCTCACACACACCTCACCCCAACACACACACACACACACACAAGCAGTGGTGCTTAGGAGCTCAGCAGCGGCCGGGCCTGTCAGTGTTTTGGGCCACGCCACGCCTCGCTTCCAAACCACATCAGCTTCTTCTGCCTCATTCTCCACATCAGCTCTCACACTGCTGCAGAATAGCAAACAGCCTCCTGCTGCTGCTGCTGCTGCTGCTGCTGATGATGATCTGCTGCTGACGTCAGCTAGGAACTAAATCAGGTAGCGCACTGACAGCTGCTATTTCACACAGGTCTCATTACTGTCAATAATCCAACGGTCAAAAAGGAGGCGAGACGGACGGATGCTTGTCAGGCAGAGACGAACAGAAAGGTCATCACAGGTCACTGCCACTGCTGGATGTTTTACTCAGAAACCCAGGAACTGTGTAATTAAGAAAGATATGCAATGTGTTGATACTGCTTTGAATGAAAGAGGTTCAACACGTCCTGCTGACTCTGCTTTGCTGCAGATCCAGACTCTGTGTCCTCACTGCAGAAATGCGAGTGTCATTTTTGAGTGACAGGTATAATCATCAGTCCAATCTCGTTTCCTTCCGCTGTGCGACATTTTGTAGTATTAAACCTTTTTGGAACCTGTCAAACATCATGTATTACAGGTTGTTGTGACCTTTTACATTCCTGTCTGAGTCAAGACGACTTGTCACAGATTCAAAACGCTGCATCAGGACTGCTCTACTGCAGACATGTGTGCATCTCTCTAGGTTTTTCCCAACTCAACAAAATAGTGTTGGCATCCACAGTGGAGAAAAGCAATTACTGACTTGCCATATTGTGAGCAACTAAGTTCAAATCTTTTTTTTTTTAATTGCCTGGATGAGCTTGTCATGATGGAGCAGCTCTTATACATATGTAGCTGTGGGAGTTAATGAGCCGAGATTTAAAGGTCAAGGCAAAAGTAAATATAACTGCATTATAAAATAATACCCATGAAAAATAAATCGAGTAGATTAAAATGAAACAAACAGCAACTTATGGAAGACATTATTAGCACTCAATTTGAATTTGAAATGGTAAGAGCGTTGACTAATGAATTAGATTATCCTCATAATCAAAGAAAAAAAGAGGTCAGATTCTTCAAAGTGAATCTCAGCTGGTCAGTGTGAAGACACATCATGGCTTTGTGAGTTCCAGAGAGTAAATGGATTCACCATTGAGATTCGTCAACCTCTTATTTGGAGCTTATTTATGTGTCATAAGTGAATAATACAGTACCTTGAATTAAATTAAACAAACAAAAGGGGGAGAAAACCAAATAACTAATTGGGAAAGGCGATTTTTAAACACTTATATCTCAATAGTATCTCAGTGGGATATCCGTGCACACCTCCTTCACAGCTCCTGGGTCAGCAGAGGAGGAGGATGGAGCTTTTAGCTCCTCAGTGTTTCCTGAGCACAGAGATGCCAGCAGCTCTGCAGAGCAGGTCTCTAAAGCTCCTGGTGAAGAGTTAAGCTGCAGAACTTGACCGCATTTTAAATCTCAAACGATCTCTTGGTCGGGATTTTTTTTTTTTCTTTCTCTCTCTTCTTGCATCCTGTTTCCCTCATTACCAGCAGCAGCAGTATGTGACTGGTGTTGTTTTCACCTTATGAGTCTGTGTGTGTGATAATAAAATGTGATCTGTTACCTACTGTAGTGGGAGCTCCCACTGTTTTGAGTTCTTTGGCAAGTGTCTGACATGGTAAATCTTCCCGTCTTTCCTTTAATTTCTTATTCTTGAAAACTTAAGTCTTATTTCTATGATCAACAGGCTACACCCTTAACTCTATTTGTTTTAGACTTTTTCCATCTTCTCTCATATTCACATTCTTCATCCCCTCCTCTCTGTATCATAATACCATCTCTGAGTGGCTCCTCTTGAGGTTGGGAACCCAAAGACAAACAGAACATGCTCCAAAAACAAGGGGGGGTGGACCGGTTCTCCTGTTACAGCCCTGACCTGCAGCAGCCCAGATGGAGGAGAAGATAAATAGACACATCGTGACATAGGGAAAAGATGTCATCTGCTGGGCTGATGTCACCGAGTTAACATGAGGACGCTCCCCGATGACACACACAGACACTCACGCACGCAAGCTCTGGATTCAGGGTCACATCAGAGCTGTGTGTTCAGAGGAGAAATGTTTTGGAATGGAAGACGAGCTGTTCCTCCAGCTGCCAGTGGGAGAAGACGATACAAACCCAACTCGGCCGCAGATGGAAAAGTCAATAATGATGTTTTATGTGTGAGGTCGTCGCGGTCGGGCCATCTATGCTAAGACAGACCAAAACAGACAGAGAGTGACAGACGGGTCGGCTCCGCCTCCCTCCTCCGGGCCTCAAGTAGCCAGCGTGGAGGGAAGAGTTTATCTTCTCCAACTCTGCTCTGGTATGAAGAGAGCGGCTGATGTTTGGTGTTTGTCCTTCTGCTTGTCTTTTTCACCCCTGCCTCTGAGACCGGGCGCCAAAACTACGGCAAGACGCAGCACCTGGCCATGAGGATAGAAAAAGCAGTGTGTGTACCAATGATACGCTGAGTCCAGGACTGACAAACAAGCAGCTGCAAAGACCAAACATCACAAAAAGGTTCCCTTTACTTCCACTTAAAGCAGAAGTAAGCGGAATGTTTGTGTTAATATAAGTTCTGACAGCAATCACTTAGGTCTAGTCCACACGAACACGGGTATTTTTGAAACCGAACTTTTATGGACCCCAGTTAAAAAAAAATTTGCGTCCAAACCACCGGTGTGATAAAAAATAAAATAAAAAATATCCACATGAGACTGCAAAATCTGCCTCAAACAATGTCATGCGCATTCCAAAGCAGTAGGTGGCGATAGCACTCCTAACAGGAAGGCCATTTTAGCCAATTACAAGGCTGGAAAAATTCATACCGGGAAAAACAACAATGGCTATGCTAAATGCTAAATGCTAAATAGCACCCGGTAACAGCAACCAGAGACTGGAAGCTCTGCAGCAACCCCGTCAGCTGGTCACGTCTAGAGCTCCACAAGTCTCCATGGATACAACTGTTTACCCTCGCACAGTGTGACGTCGAACAATGTCGTCAAGAAATTGCGGTTTTCCTCGGTTTTCCTGTCCACACATGACTGCTGAAACCGGACTTTTCGAAAAAAGTTCACCCTGGACTCCGGTTACAAAAAACTCCGGTTTCAAGAGCCCACAGTTACGTGCGGATGAAAGGCCAAACCGTGCAGAGAAACACACGGTTTCAAAACTACCCGCGTTCGTGTGGACGGCCCCTTACATAGAGTGTTTGGTCTGAAACACGGGTCAGTCACTCTGCTCTGCTGTAAGCCGAGGATAAAACTTTCCTTGTATCCTACAACCTTTATCCAATGAGGAGAGAGAACGGCATAAAGGGGCGGTCCTCTCTGTGTGTGCAGCCAAGGGATGCGCGTGAATGTGGTGACGTAGGGACGAGGGCGGGGACTGCTAACTCCATCGGCTGACAGGAAGTTAGCCAAAACCACCGGATCGCTTACTTCTGCTTTAAGCCTGGTACACACATAAAGATTTCTCTCAACCGATTTTTAATCTGTGAGAGACCCCACACATGAAGATAAAAAATCTTTGATTGAACAGTTTTGATCGTGTTGTGTGTGGTGTGCTCTGATATTCCAAATACAGCACACCACACACATAGAGATTTGTCTGATAACAGACTAGAATCTCGTCCCCCAAACCAGAAATCTTACGTGATCAAACGTGATCTGACGTACTTTGTTGATGGTAGCCATGGAGATGTTAGCCAAACTGGTTTGTTATGCTACGTATTCTGCAGTCAGCTCACTTCTTTATTCGTAACATTCAATTTCACGCCACATTCCGCGGAGACGGAGACTCAGGATTGTCGGCTTCCCCCACACACAAGCCGACTTTTGATCCAAACAGTCCCGATTGTTGGGGCCAACAATCGTAAATATTGAACATGTTTAATATTTACGATCGTCAGCGCCGACCATTTTACGAGCCGATTGTCGGGAGAATTTAACTCTTAACACACCACACACCAGAGGAGAATCTCCTAAATAATCTTAAGAGCCTAACATAATCGGGCGATTTTTGTCCGTGGTCAGAAAGGGGAAAATCGGGGCAAAATCAGCCAGATTATCTTTATGTGTGTGGGAGGCTTTACCCACAATCCAATAGTAGTGAGCACCAATGTACTAATGTACAACAGGAGCCACATCTTTCAGCTCTCTCTCTCAGTTTGTAAAATAATCAATATTCTAAATCAATCAAATTAATGCACAACAACAATCTGTATCTCTGTTCTGCATAATAATCTCATGACACCAACAAGCGCTTCACTTTAAGAATCTCTGTGTGGGAGACACATGTATGAATGATGTACACAGTTGGTTTCCACACATGGTGCTTGGGGATGTTATGAGGTTGCAGTCATCAGCTTGCGTGGTCACGTACGAACCGAGGGGCGAGCGGGGAGGGAGCAGCGGGGATGAGCCTCGTCACCTCCAGCTGGCAGCTGCTTTCACATGCTTCCTACTGTACAACACAACGTCACAGCCGTGATGCATCCCCCCCACAAATAGCTGGTGTGGGGGAGTAGCAGGAAGTCGAATGGACACATGCAGATACGTGGTATACAGACAGTATGGGAAAGAAAGTGGGGTAACACTTTACTTGAATAGGTATTCATAAGATTGACACAACACTGTCATAACCATGACATAACAGCTGTCATAAACACCAATGAATACTTATGACAGCTAGCGTTAAGTGTCATTCGGTAAGTTATGTCACTTTTGATGAAAAGTTGACATTGTTTGAGATGTTTTTGTTCTGACAACTTGACATAAAGACAATTTAAACTGTCATAGCAGACCTAATTGCCAAACTTTACAAATTATGTCAAGTTCTCATAACAAGGACATCTCAAATAATGTCAACTTTGCATTAAAAGTGACATAACTTACCGAATGACACTTAACGACAGCTGTCATAAGTATTCATTGATGTTTATGACAGCTGTTATGTCATGGTTATGACAGTTTTATGTCAATCTTATGTCAACCCATTCAAGTAAAGTGTTACCGAAAGTGGTAAGTGGAAAAAAGTAATTTCGGCGGGGGACGGAAATCCAGCCAACACATTATGCCCAAATATTTGAGTCGGATAAATGTCAGATACCGAAAGTCAAACAATCTAATGACAATGCAATGCCCGGCTGTGGTGTAACGTCAACGTGGAGGTAAATATTAGAGGGCTGACCGGTGTCCGTGACAACAGGGTGTGGGAACAGGAAACAGATCAGTGACTTCAACAGATGTCAGATTTGGGGATGAAGGAGTCTCTACGGGCTGATCCCAAATCAGCGCAGGGGCTGTTCCCAGCAGAGGCTTAACCCAGGATATGGAGATGGTAATCTGATAGCAGGTCACTGCCTCAGGCACAGGGCCGTTTGTCCTGGGAGCCTCCCATTGGTGTTCCAGTGGACTTAATGAGACTGTGAACTGTTAAACACAACAGAATGAAAAGCAGTTCTTGAACATGCCTCTCTCTGACATGTATGTTTATGTTCTTTGTATGTGTTGATTGAGGGTACCTAAACCGTACGGAGACTTCTCATTTAGTTTTTGGTACGACATGACATGTTAAAACAAAGGGAGAGATAAAGTCTAATCTTGTCCAGCATCAGAGAAACATGCCAACTGAAACTCTGCAACATCACAGACCACTTTAAATACAGTACATGTAAACATTAGATTCAATCAGGTCAGAGCTCCAGAAGCTTCACCAATTGCTCAAGTTGCAGAGAAAGCATTTTGCAGCTATACTGGACTTTGAATATAAATATCCTGACCTTCACACCAGCAGAAGGCAGAAGCTATGGTGGCACCAGCTCTACCACGGAGAGGAACATTGGAATAGTTACTGAACTGACTGAAAAGTTTTACAACTCTGCTGCAGGTTCCTGCCAGAACTTCAATTAAAACAGCAAACATGGGACTAAAGATCAGACAGGAGCAAACCATGAACCGCTGTCTAGACTGAAACTGCAACAACTACTTTGCAAATGACAAGTGCAGGTGATGTAGGCACAGTATACATGTATTATAACACTGACTCAGCCCAGCTCTGCAAACCTTGTGTGTGGTAAACCTGGTTCTGGTATAGAATAATATTGAAGTGGCCTTTCTCTTCCTCCAAAGTCACTTACACGGTGGCTGATAACACGATGTTGACGCGTGCATATGGGTGCAAGTAAAACCAGTCCAAACCAAGGTTTCAATGTTAACTCAAAGTTGATTTATTTCTTACCACAAAATAACTTAAAAACTCCAACACTGTCACGCCATGTCACGGTAAAGAAAAGTGTGCTTCATCAACCACACCTGTGGCTTGTTCGTCTCAATCAAATAACCCCTCGTGACCCGTAGTGCCTGACATCACTTGAGCGGAAGTTACAAAACCAAAAATCTACCAAAATAAAACACCAACATAAAAGGGCAAAATGGCTCTTACAATAATAATTTCAAGACTTCTAAAAAAAAAATTCAGACATGCATTGTCAATAAAATGCCTTATACAAATAGATTTTTATAACCAGAACAATACCAACACCCCTCTGCCAATGTGTTTCCATGGGAAATGCATGGTGTTCCACTTCCTGCTATCTAACAGGACCCTCCAATTCTGATACCTCCAGAAACAGGTGTCCAGAGGGATCTACTACAAACTATTTAAGATGTACAGGCTCCTCACCCTGGAGCACTGGCTCACTACATTTCATGGAAAGCCAACTATTCGTTTTTCCAGTGATTTTTAATGAGGAAAGTGTGACCTGACTATGACACTGGGGTATCAAATTTGGCCAGAAGCTGTGTAGATATGTAGCTGTGGATCATGGGCGTTACAATGCAGAAAGAAAAACAACAAAGTTGCTGCTTAGAAGCTTGGAGTTGTGTCTAGTCCAGTAAGAGAAACTTCATCCATGTCCATCTAGATAGACTTTGACAAACACATCATTTTTATCTTATGCAAACTGACAGTGAACAATGCCTCAAACACCGCAACAAACACCAGCTCTGGAAAAACCTTCCACAACACGTCCTGCAGCTTTCTTTTATGCGACCGTGACTTTGTGCAGGGCTAGCATGTAGCAAGGGCATGTGGTCAGAGATAATTGAGCTATTCTGTTTCCTTCCTGTGTCTGTCCTCTGAAGGAGAGCTGCCCTCAGACACAAAGCAAACAAATCTCTGATACAAGCATGCTGACTAAAGCCTTCCTGTCAGAGGAGGCAGTTTGTGCCGCACCGGCGTGTGCGGCTACAATCATATTCCACGCCGCCCAGCCATTCAGCACAATACATAAGAGACCTGTATCACAAAAAGAGGATGTAATTCAAAGTTATTATTAGAAAGACAAAAGGAGGGCATGTGACTCTCACTCTTTCTCTTCCTCTTTATCGCACACATAAATTAAAATCTGCACAGGGAAAAGGGCTAAACAAACACACATTCTCTCATTTTGATGGTTTTATCCTTTCACGCCTAAACACTTTAGTCTTCCCTCACACTGTGCCGAGTGGGAGGATGAAGCCAGTCTTTCAGGTTCAACACAAACACACACACACACACACACTCACACATACACACACATGTTGTGCAGGCTCAGTGTGGCTAGAGCCACCTGACAAACATCCTCAAAAATACACAGTGCTGCAATCCACAGGGCCTCCCTGCAGCATGCCCTGGGTAGGCTCTGCTTTCACCTCTAGCCATCTTCGTGATGAGAATGTATTAATTACACATTAAACTGTGAGAAGCTCGTTTAAGGTGCAATGAGCACTTGACTACACAAAAGATAGTTATGTCAATTCTCAGTTATTCACTAACAACAGCATCATTCACAGAGAGCAGGAGGAGTTGGTTCTAAAACTCAACTTAAAAGCCAATATGGCAAAAAAAAAAAAAAAAAAAAAAATCTCCATGAGACATGAGATTGTTTTGTCAATATTCTTATAGACTCACAGACAGGGACCACAATCCTCCAACACACACTCACACTTGGAGCCTCACTATGCTGTAACAAAGTCTTACATAAATGTGATGCCTCTTTAAAAAAACAGGATAAAAGATGCAGCATTGCAGCAAACAAAGCCCCAGTTTGTCACCCTGAGTAGCTGGAACACTGAGCACCGAAAATCCATTTGAGTCAAAGAGGACACCATCTGCACCTGCTGCAGAACAGGAAACATAGAAACATGTAAAGTTATTTGTCTTACCTGGTGAGGAGGTGTAACGGAGCGGTACAGGAGACGGTCATGGAAAGAAAAGAGAGAGAGAATCTGTTAGAAAAAATGCTGAATGGACACAAAAATACAGAAACAGAGAAGTAAAAAGAAGACATATTCACATACTTCAGTTCTGCATTTCATAGCAGTGGTTAAATACCCTACATCTTCCACTGATAGAGCCTACTCGTACCAAAAGAGTTCCATATGGAGTGCAACAAGGCTCTGTTCTAGATCCTCTACTTTTAAAAAATTCAATGTTATTACAATGTCCTACTGTAGCCATACCAGCCAGTCTGACACTAAACTTGAAAAGACAAATAACCCAGATACAGTGGACTATAGCAACATGTAGAATGGCAGCAGTGAGTGCAGGTGCACCAACAGATCCACCACCAAGATGTAGGCCTAGGTGAGACCAGTGTTTGAGGTCAAAGGGGAATCGGCTCAAACTTGTTTCAGAAGCTCAAAGACAAACAGCCAAATCTGTAAACAGGACTCAGGGTGAGTGAGTTATGGTTCTTAATGTCATATTAAACTCAGAACTCAGTCAGAGAAAGGATCCACACAATGTGCCAATAGCTGCAAGCAATTTTAATAAAGCAACGTTTTGATCGACCAGAAATCTTTGTCACTGTTGATTAAAATTGCTCTTGCCTTGAGTTTGATTCTTCTTTTTTTTCCAGCACCTTGAATGTCTCTGTGGATGTGTGTGTTTTAAAGCCTGCTTGTCCTTTCAACATGCTGTCAACACACTCATGTCCTGAAATGTTACTGTTATTGTTTGTGAATTGTGACAGCTGACATCTGTTGGAGGGAAGCTCCACACACACTCCTCACAGATGCTAATGTTAGCTTGTTTCGGCCTACATAGCAACAGATTATAATGTGAGTTGGGTGTGCTCACAATACATGCACATTACCATTTTCACACCATCTAACACCTTGTTTGTCAAGTAAAATTACTTCTGAATACTGATTGGAAGTGTGTGTGTGTTCTCTGTTTTCCACTAGAGTATCAAAGTTTAAGAAACCAACAAATCTCTGTTTATTTCCATCCAGATGATGCTTGCCTCACATTTAAAATCTAAATGATATGTCAAACATGTTGTAAACTTTTGAGGCATTAAAATCATCTGATATCATTCAGTTCTTCAGTAAAAAGCTGTTTTCCTGCTGCAGTTCATGCAGGGCAACAGTAGCAGCGATGATAGTGATTTTTCTGGCTGCTTGGACAATGGCCAGTGTCTTTTTTTTATTATTATTTTTTAATGAGAACCATGTTTTCTTTAGTCCTAGTGGTCTCTAAAGCCAGGCCATGATGATGTTGGCAAGTTGTACTAATTGTGTTTTCCACCTGAAATATCAATGAAACCAAAAGACACAGTGAAACAAAGGGAAAAAGGGGATCACATTCATTACAGCATTGGCGTGTGTGCCTGTGTTGATGAATGTGTGAGGGGATCCAAAGCAGAAGAAATTGTTAAAACCCCAAAACAACGTGCGCACACACACTACAGCAGCACCACTGGAGGGGTCAAGGCAATTACACAGAGCCTGGCTTACGGCAGAGCTGTAGAATGCAGTCCGCCCTTCTCCCAGTAATTGTGGGAAGCTGAGGGGAGGTGTAAGAAGAGGGGATAATGGGAGCTGAGAGGAGAGACTGGAGGTTCTCCGGCCTGCCCTTTTAGTCAGTTTTAATCCCGGCATGATAACGCTGCTGCGCTCAATGGGACGGATGTTCACCTCTCCAGAGGAATGGTCATTTCCCCCCTAGTGGAAAACTCTGAGTCAACGGCATTGGACGAAACCACCCGAAGTCAATTTACACTGCTGGGACAATCAGCTCATGTAGTGTGGTGTAAGAACCCAGCTGGGCTAATTAGATTAGCCGCTGAATGAATGCCTGAGAGTCATTTAAGGGGTAAAAGGTTACATGATCTTATTTGAAACTGTATGACGGGGAAATTAAAGGTGCTGCCGTCACTGCTGCTCACTCAAAGAAAACTGTGTTCAAACAGGAGGCCAAGTAATCATAAATCAACAAAAAACCAACAAAACAATGGAAATACACAATTCAGTTCAAATTTGCTAAATTATATGAAGACGTGTTGTGTTTGGGTCACCTGGCGCCACAGCCTACACTCAACCAAACAACAGCGCCTGCTGATGTTGGTGATCAACTGTGTGGCTGCAGGCAAGAGGGAAATAACTATTTTTGCATGGATAATTACAACGGCTGCTGGAGGTTAAATCAGAGGATCACCATAGTTATAGCAATTCATTCTGACAGGCCGTTGAAGGTCTGTATCAAATGTAACTTCAATTGTCAACAATTACCTTTAGAGGAAAATTCCGTGGACAACAAGGCTGTGATGATTCATCCTCTGGAAATCATGAATATCTGCACCGACCAATGAACACGGTGTGCTCACCTGGCAGTAGACATGCTAGCAGATTAGCTCACTCGCAGTAGCCCTAGCTTCCCTGCACCCATGTGTGTGGACACAAGCAAATATAAAGGTTTTGTGTGGACTGCCCGAGCTGATCTGCTGATCATGGCGGCTTAATCAAAATGATTTTAATAGACTTTATGATTAATAGACTCGAGAGCACATTGCGTTGTAATTAACCTTTTCATTCTTTCCAGTTCAGAGCAGATGAGGCAGTTTGTCTTCACTTCCTATTATTACAAAAGGCTTTAAAAGCATGAAATGCTGCAGGCTGTTACATTTCAATATTCTTCCTCTGTTACTCATAAAGACAAGTATTATGGGGCCGTCTGCTGAGGTGGCTGAGATTACCTGCATTTTGGTTCCATTTCAACTAATGCATTCGATCAAACTTTGATGAGTTTGAATCAACTTTAGCAGAAGTTTCATAGTCAGACACTGAAACCTGATGTTTGAAAGACTACAATCAAAAATCCTGGAAATCAAGACAATTTACAAAATTACAGTTATTATTTGTCAGTGGTCTCGTATAAAAAAAACTATACTATATCTACACTATATTTAGCCGCCAGCTCCAGTAATGAGTGTCTGCAGTCTGTGGCAGGTACACAGGCTGAAGAGATATAGACAACAACTGAGACCCACACCACCACAGTTATACAATTCTCCCCCTTTCTCTCTTTGTGTGTGTGTGTGTGTGTGTGGCCCTAATGACAGGTCTGGTCAACCTCCAGCTGTGGACTGTGACGAACCACAATGGGACACTTAGGAAGCACATCAGCACACCACAGGACTACAAGCCCACGTGCACACACACCCTTACATCTGTAGTATATAAACATTATGGCAAAAGCAGTGTTTTCACTCCACTGTCTTGCACAAAATGTACACACACACACACAAACACACAATACTTCTCTCACACTGTATTTCTCATTCATCGGGGTCCTTGGAGAATACTTGATTGTGATTGGCCAGAGGATGGTTTTCATACAGTGAACACACCACTGATCTAATGAGTCTTCACAGCTGGAGGCCTGTTAGTTCCAGCTGTTACTGAGCCACATGATCGTAGATCTGTTGCTGTGGTAATGTTTATGAGGTCTGAGAAATGGTTCAATTCCTGATGCTTCATGTTAACTCAACAATCTACAGTTCGATCTACTAGCCAGAAAGCAGAGATGCTCCGACTCATGCACCTCCAATCATGATTGGACGATTCTTATTAAAATTATATGATTAATGGATTGACGTTGCTTCTAGTCACAGATCAAGGTGATGTGATCATGTGGTTAAGGGTTGGCAGCTGAGAGAACTTGCGTGTTGTGTTGTGTAGTTCTAGTCCCATCATGTTTGTAACTTTTACAGTGTGATGACATAATGTACGCCATCTGCAATGCACGCTAAAGCTGATCAATATCGACTGTCGATCCGACAACCAAACTCATAGATGACCGGTATCAACAGCAAAAAGTGTGATTGGTGCAGCAGCAAGTAAAATGTTTGTGTACTACTGTATGTAGCAGTAAGACAATGTGTTTTTTTTCATTCTAAATACATCTATAGTAATTACTTATTATAGTAAAAGCAACCCACAGATACTTACAGCATCTATAATAATGTAACACTGCTATGCTCCTACTTTATCGGGAGAAATAAGATCAAAGCCTTGTCAAACTGGAGAAGTCAGTTTTCCTTGTTGGATCCATCTCAAATACAACCAGTCAATGTCAACCAGTGTTATCAACCAAAAACTGAGAGAGGGCATCATGTTTTCTCAGCTTCACAAGATTTCTTCAAAGGCTCATCGTCCAAATCACAAGATCTACACCCAAAGAAAAGCAGCAGCTGCTCACATTTGATCATCCTCACCTCATTGTCTCAGCCTGCACTGGAGCTGTACGTTCATGCTGTTTAAATACAGCTGCATGAGAAAAGACTAAAGCAACCAACTGACGACAGGTTCTGCTCTTTTTAGAATATTTGAGTGTGTTAAAGGGATAGTTCAACATTTTGGCAAATTGGCCCATTGCCATAATCAGAGCCAGAGCCAGAGCGTTTTGGAGTTGTTGGATTGTGTATTTGATGAGTTTGATGAGGGAAACCAAGAAATCCCATTAGCCTCCGTAGCTTAGCTCTGAGCAGCTCACGGCTCTGCTCCGCCGTTCTAAAAATAGTTTACACCGACAATTAAAGGTAACGAACCCACTGCTATGACTATAGGGATTGTGGCAATGGGCCAATTTGCCAAAATGTTGAACTATCCCTGTAACGACCCTCTGGTGAGAGAATGATGATGCATGTGTAGAGAGACACACAACTGTGCAGGTGATGAACGTGAGAGAGCTTCAGTCTGAACTGTGTATGTTTCTGTTAGTTTACTTATGAGCATATCAGACCTACAAATCTACAACACGCACTGCAACACCCTTTCCTCTAACATTTCCATGGCAACACACATACACACACATAGATACATGCACACAGACACTCTACGGGCTCTCTTGACTTCCAGTAGAGGAAGAGGCAGCGCAATCAAACAGCATTCAGAGCCAAAAAGCTCTTTCCTGTAATTATCCCCTTGAATTCGAGCCAGAGGTCTATCTGCTCTCTGTGTGTGTGTGTGTGTGTGTGTGTGTGTGTGTGTGTTTGAGAGAATGGGTGAGTAAAAGCCCAGAGTGTGACTACTGTCCACCACCACAGATGAACATTTTAGTACACAGGTCATACACCTGCACACACAGACACACTTAAACATACACTCTCTCTCTCTCTCTCTCTCTCACACACTCACAAATCAGGTGAGACTTTCTAGGACAGAACATCCAGAAAGTGGATGTTTTTCCCTTTGAACACAAACAAGTCAACAACAGTCTGCTCTGTTCCTGTGTGTGTGTGTGTGTGTGTGTGTGTGTGTGTGTGTGTGTGTGTGTGTGTGTCGTCAGCAGGCTGTCTCTCTCCAGGGATGCTGACGAGATGATATGAGAGCAGATGAGTGAAATGCTGAGAGATGCTGTGTTTGCCTTAGTTAGGGCGGAGACACATACACACACACACACACACACACACACACACGCAAAGATTACACAGCACTTTGTGACACACAACAAAGCTACCTTGGTGGAGTTGAGCTGGAGCCTGTGATATTAACGCAGCGATTGTGACTCGTGAATTTGATTTGAATGACAAAGGTTTTGCATACTTCATGACTCTGACTAAGCAAGTGTGTGTTCAAGTGTGTGTCTGTGTATGTGTGTAGTTGTACTATAAATTCAGGACTGAGTTCAGTTATTTTGTTACGCAAATTCCAACAAAACACACTGCATGTCAGCCCTGTGGCGTCATCTCTCTGCAGTCTGGATGTTGTTGTTGCTGACTACCTGAGTGACCTGGTGGACATAACATCCAGACTGCTGTTGGAGACCAGTTCCAGCTGGTTAGAGGTTTTCTGCTGGACTACACTGGGACCGGTGCTATAATGAACAATGTTGCTGACTGAGTGAGTGATCGTGGTTCCACCACCGGTCAGCTGAACGTCACCTGACTGAATATAACAGTGGTTCCCAACCTTTTCTGGCTCGTGACCCCATTTTGACATCACAAATTTCTGGCGAACCCGTCAATCAAGATGCTCCAGCTCAGATATTTTTATATGCTGCATTTTATTTAAACACGATTTATATTAGAGAAAGTTAAAGTGTAAAATACAGTTGATTAAAGGTATAATATGGAGGAATTCCCCCCATCTAGCGGTGCGGTTGCATATCTGAACGTATTCTTGATGTTGCATTCACGTGAATTCGAGCAGACGTCAGACAGACAACATGTAACAGGATAAACAAGTGTCTATGTAAACAAGTGGTCCGCCAGCACGAGGCAAAACAATACAGGCGTGACAATATGTTGTCATGGTGATGTGGTATTGTTTGCCTGACCCGCGTTTTACCGTCTTTCTCTCGTGGAGTAAAATGACATCCGGTTGGATTGCCGACGGCCGTCTGCCTGACTGCACCTGAATGCAACATCACTGCCTCCGTCCTTCCTCACACTACACAGTGGTGACAGTTTTAACAGGCCGAGCCAACAGCTCCGCTGAGTTTCCGTGGTTACCTACGATCACGCTGCCACTCAACGTAAAAAATGGCAATGCAACATGGCCGCCTCGGTTCGGTGCGTCGCCCACTTATGTATTTGTAACGACTTGTAACAACTCATTCTAAGGTACCAGAAAGCTTTCATTTGTATGCGGGTGTGATCCGACTTGAGTGAAATACGTATTTATGAAAGTAATATTTGATTTAGTTACATACTGGGGCTTAAGATTGTGTGTGGTGTTTTTAATCATAATTTTAAAAATAATAATAATTTGTTAAAAAAAAGTATTTTTATCAGTAATTCTTTTTTATCAATTATACCCCTTTCCCACTGGCCAAAAAAAACAGTTTAAACCCGCTAACAATCGGCTTTTGGTGGCAGTGGGATAGGCGCGTCGACCCGAGTCAAACGACTCGGCAAGCAACGCGGGTTAAAATCGCCTCCAATCTGCTCGGCTCTGATCAGCTTGCAGTGGGAACGCCAGACCCGGGTCAACCTGCTAATTTACGTGATGACGCTGAGCGTTACGTGACGCCATGTCATAACATCGAGCCAGTCACGTCTCATATCACGTACCAAAACATTCGAGACTGGGATTTGATCAAAAGATCAAACAACAAAAAAGATTTTTTTAAAAAGAAGCAACAGCTCATTTTGGTCAATGGGAAAGGAGCCAAATGCTGACTGTTAGCGGGTCGACCCACATTTTAAAACCTCTGTCGACCAGCTTTTTCTTTTTTTTTTTTTAAGTATATTTTTATGGGCTTTTTTTGCCTTTAATTGGATAGTGCGGGTGAGTGAGACAGGAAATGGGGAGGCAGAGAGAGGGGAATGACATGCAGGAAAGGGCTGCTCAACGCGGGATTCGAACTGGGGCCACCTGCAGTGAGGACTATAGCCTCAACATGGGGCGGCAGCTCTACCAGGTGAGCTAAACGGCGCCCCTCAATCCGCTGATTTTAATGGGAAAGCGGCTTTACTAGACATTTCAGGCGACCCCATTTGAATTTCAGGCGACCCCACATGGGGTCCCGACCCCAAGGTTGAATAATATAAGTTTCCCCATTGGCCATTGCTCTTTTAAAACTAATTGACACAGTCAGTCATAAGAGGCATTTACAGCCTTCAGTGTTGCCAACACAGCACATTTCAAGTGAATTGAACCCACCTCTCCAGGTTGTTATTCCTATCCTGGTTTGCTTAAGCTGTGTTATTAACATACACTCCAGATTGACTTCCCTTTGTGCAATGGCATTTTAGTCTGGTGGTAGACAAGTCGCATACTATTGCTCTGTCTATTTGGAAAACAAATAGACAGAACCATGGTCGCTGGTATTATCAGCGACCACCATGAGCACAGAGAGGACAGAAGCAGATAAAAGGCTGAAAGCTGCTGACAGTGAATAGCGTATAAGACGGTTCAGCCATACACTCGGCTTTGAACTAATCTTTTTGTTCACTTGAGATTATTTCTATGCATTTTCACTCCATTTATAACAACAGGTAGTCTACAAGTGGACAGCAAACAAGGGGAGAAAGTGAACACACTTAAACCAGGCTTGGCTGTTAAAAGCAGAATATAAATCAGTTCCTCTTCCTGTTACAGCAAACCACAGCAACACTGATGCTTTATGCTGCATTTTTAAAATTACCAAATCTGAAGGCCTGGACACAAAACTATGTCTGAAGAGACACGAATGAAGGTTATTTTGAGGTTAAACAGCTTAAGTGCCGCTTGGATGAGATCAGACATTCTTGTCAGTCCACAAACATGCAGAGGTCTGTGTTTATGCTTAGTATCAAAGTGGCCCTCACATGTGTGTATGTGTGTGTGTGTGTCTGTGTGTGTGTGTGTGTGTGTGTATCACATTATATGGGTTGATACAAGTGTGATTTTCTGTATGTTTGCATGTGTGCGTAATCACAACTGTGTGCAGAGTGTGTGTCTGAAGTTATTATCTGTCTGCTGATAGGATTAAAGGAGCCTCTGCCCTTTTGAACTTGCATGTTTTGTGCCGTTCTCTGAGCACGCCGCAAAATTAGGTCTTAAGCCCCGACCGCCTTTCAAATCGCTAACACTATGCCAAAGCAGTGAGCTACACACACACACACACAGCAGCTGGTGTCGTTGCCTTTTAACTGGCCCCGTGTCTCATCTGCACCCCTGACGCTCGCAGGCCTGTACAATGCCCACCAGCGCGTGGTCCTGCTGAGAGAAAGGTGACGTCACGTTAGATAGCGCGAGGGTACAGAGACAGCCGCTGTGCCATCTGGATCTGTAAATCCAGTTCAAGAGGGAGAATGTGGGGCGGCGTGAGGAGCAGATGAAAACGAGGCGACATAAGGAAGAGAGAGGGAATATTAAAAAAAAGGGGGGCGGAAGAGAGCGCAGTCTGCAATGTCATGCGGTCTCAGTTCAACTCCTTAAGCTGCTGCAGTTCTTATTAGTGAATACAGGGCTCAGTGGACACACGCATTAGCTTTCATACAAGTGAAGAGGGGGGACTTAAGTGCCATTTGTAAGCATTAAAAATACATAGAGGGGAATTAAAACACTCTGACTGATCCAGAAATGGGACGTCACCATGGAGTGGATGGAACACAGAGCTCAGTTTGAGCAATGTATGTTTAAGGATCCCGTTACCAATTACACCCTTTAAGGATAATTCTGGTTCCTTGCAGCTTGGCTCTTTTACCCGTCACTATTATTGGTAATAATATGTTGCTCACTAAATGACAGGGTAGGCTGGTGTTATTCTATATTTCATATCTGTCACCAAATCCTGGAAAAGACTGAGTGATGGGTTAGTCCACCTCTCAGTCAGTCAGTCAGTCAGTCAGTCAGTCACGCCCTGTCAGGGGCTCTCAGCTCCAACCTCATCCGCTGAAATCTTTAAAGGGAGAGTTCAACATTTTGGCAAATTGGCCCATTGCCATAATCCCTATAGTTTTAGGAGTAGGTTTGTTACCTTTAATTGTCGGTGCAAGCTATTTTTAGAACGGCGGAGCAGAGCCGTTCAGAGCTATGCTACAGAGGCTCATGGGATTTCTTGGTTTCCCTCATCAAACTCATCAAATACACAATCCAACAACTCCACAACGCTCTGGTGGACAAGTTGTGACCTGCACATTCACCACGCTATGAGATAATAACAGAACGTTATCAGACAGAGTTGTTTTAGAGGTAAATGCAGAGACTGCTTGCCGAAAAACTGCCCTCAACAGGAACGCGCATCAGTGGTTTTGCATGAATTTACCTCTATAACAACTCTGTCTGGTAACGTTCTGTTATTATCTCATAGCGTGGTGAATGTGCAGGTCACAACTTGTCCACCAGAGCGTTGTGGAGTTGTTGGATTGTGTATTTGATGAGTTTGATGAGGGAAACCAAGAAATCCCATTAGCCTCCGTAGTATAGCTCTGAGCAGCTCGCGGCTCTGCTCCACCGTTCTAAAAAATAGCTTGCACCGACAATTAAAGGTAACAAACCTACTCCTAAAACTATAGGGATTATGGCAATGGGCCAATTTGCCAAAATGTTGAACTATCCCTTAAAATACACCACAGAAAAAAACCTAAAATGTATTATGTACAGACTTAATTTGCAAATTTTGTAAAAGCAGCTGGTCACTGTTATTTAAATCAAAAGCAGGTGGGGTAGGACCAGCTCTCATAGGGATAACACACAGCAGCTAAAGACAAAGAGAGTCTGTGCACACTCTGAAAGCTCAAGCCCGAGTATTTATTGCAACGTTTTGACCTGCCAGCCCTGGACGCTTAACACTGGCAACGACCTTCGAGGTCAAAAATGCTCCAATAAAAAACAATAAGGTTTCAACGTGTGGATGGCAGCTCCATCTCCTTTCTCTCCTTATAAATCAAATGTTACTCAAACAGTCATAGTTGGGGACTATTTTCAGCAGTGGATTAATCCACATTTGAAGCTGTAGTGAGTATTTGGGGCAGCAGAGTGGTGTGTGTGTGTGTGTGAGTGGATGTGTGTGTCTGAGTCAAAGATGAAGGAACATGTCACCCAGTGCAAAGGCAAAGCTCACTGATGTGTTTTTAATGGAGCTCTATGGCTCAGAGGAACAAGATACATCAGACTGTGATCACAAACACACACACAGGACTTGTCATTAACAGGTTACACTCATTGTTGTCTTGGGTCTGAGGGGGAGATGTTTTACTCCAAGAAAAATACAGAATATCAGCAAACATATCCATAATAGATCACAGAGTGAACTCTTTGACTTTTAGACATATGCTAATTTCTCTCAGCTCCAACTTCAGAAAATGACATTACTGCTCAGTGATGCAGCTTTAAGAAGAAAACCAGATACAAAATGACGCAAGACACAGATGCAGCTCGATACATTAAGTGAGGTGATGAATTATGCATGAATACACACATTTCTAACTAAACTTAATACATATACAGAGTGATGCGCTTTGACTATTTTATTTAGTCTGAGAAAAGAGAAAAATGTGAAAAATGGCCGTCAAGATCGGTCTATCTTGTGTGACGGAGCGGTGAGGATGTTCCATTTTCAATTACAGAAAACAAACCCTGAGCTGGGATCAGCGAGTGTTTGTCATTTCCTCTTTAATAGATGACTTCGACAATAACCACCTTTCAAAACAGTTGGGTAATTATTTGTCAATGGTGATAAATTGTTTTTGCTCTAATTTAACTGCAGCAGAGGGCTAAAAAACAAAAAGCGAGCAGTATTTGGAAATAGATGCTGAATTGTTTGCTTTGCCTCCAGCAAATTTTGCATGTTCAGTTCAGTCAGCTGCACACACATTAAAAGGAGGTTTGTAATGTCAGTGTTTAATCAGAGTCAGTTCATTGGAAGTGTACAAACTGAACACTGCGCTGCCTTCTCCAGGAGAACTCAGGAAATGATTTGGAAATGATGCATGTGTTATTTAACTGGAATCATTTCATGAGTCTGGATTTTTTTTTATACATTGGAGAAATATTTGATTTGCTTCAGAACAAGGCTGAAGCAAATACCCACAGACAAGTGTATCTGTTGTACAATATTTCTATAAGAAATGAGAGACAGACATACAGGGATGTTCTCTCACACACACAAACACAATGGATGCTCTTTGTACATTCAACTGCACTGCACAATGTGTGTACACATATGAATTGGACAGAGGTTTCTCCTTTACTGGAAGCCATATTGAAGGTTTTGAGTTTAGTGAGATTATCAAAAATGGCTCTATGTGTCATGAGATCGTGTCCTGATTGGCCTTTTAGGTGAGGAGGCCTCTCTGATTTTTATGTTTCCTGTAAAGACGAGTCAACAAACACACTCGGCAGAAACTTCAACATAAGCATCAATTAAAACAACAAAAACTTGTCAGGAGCTGTGTATCAGCAGGTTTATAAGCAATTTCCTAAACCTTGAAGACTTGAAGATTGGGGAAGTTTTCCAAAAGGCGTTCAAGCTGAAGAAAACACACTAGGAGGCAGACCAAGAAGTAATCCCCTCCCTCCAACCTCTGTTTGTCTAATTGTTTCATTTTGAATATTATCTCTGTGTACTTCCTGTGTAAATAAATGAAATGAAATGTGTAAATCTGTCGTCGGAGGCCGGTGTTGTTAGTCCTTATATATACAAAATGTTGTACTGTAGAAGAGCCACAGTAGATACATTTGTGAGAAATACGCCAAGTGTAAATAAAGCAGAACGTTCCTGCAGAACTGAAGTCATTTGAGTTTATTGAGGGGAGAACGGCTGAAACTTTGGTTCATATTAATATTCTTACAAAGAGTCCTGTCAGTACCTCCTCAACAGCAGAGATAGCACACTGCAGCCTCACACACTGAGCAGAGGATGGCACACAGATCAACACACATGCACACCAACACACACACATAAGGCCACTGGGAATTGTGTGACCTGTGGCCAACACTTCACATCTGTTACTATCTGTCGGCCACATCATTAATTCACACAAACACACACAGACGTACTCAAATGCATCTTGAAGATGTATTCTCTTTATAAAGCCATCCAACACACTCACACTCACACACACATGCAGAGAAGCCCAGATCAATAGAAGTGCTTCTCTCAGCACACACTCCGGGCTCCAGGCCTGTGTAGCGCTCCAGCTCTTTAATGAGCACTAATTAGACAGTAGTAAAACATCAGCGGCCGAGCAGAGAGCGGCAGAGGTTTGTTTAACGTTGGACAGGTCAGATCCTGAAGTGTCTGCTGAAAGCTTTTACCTTGTAAAACACGCGGACGGAGGTGTCTGCCACACTGACTCAACAAGACACATAATTACAGTACGGAAACTGTTGACAGTGAGAGCTCATGAAAGACAAGGACTTCACTTTAAAGGGGAGATATCCATTAGGAACACCTTGTTTTAAGTGGGGTTGTGTGAGGTCCTCATGGATACCTGCAGTGTCAGCTCAGATAAATCTGTGTGGAGACTCACAATTCCTCTACCCTAAAACAGTGGTTCCCAACCTTTTTTGGCTCGTGACCCCATTTTTATTTCATCACAAATTTCTGGCGACTGTACTGCATTTTATTTGAACTCGATTTGTATTTGAGAAAGTAAAAGTATAGAATACAGTTGTTTAAGATTGTGTGTGGTGTTTTTAATCATAATTTTACAAAGAATAATAATTTGTTAAAAAATATATGTGGCCGAGTCTGAGTGGGTTTGCTAATCTTTCGCCACACTGCAAAAACTCAAAATCTTTCCAAGAATATTTGTCTTATTTCTTGTCAAACTGTCTCATTTCTAGTCAAAACTAATCTATTTTCTCTTAAAATAAGACTCATCACCTAAAAATTAACTTGTTTTGAGATAATTTTCATTTGTTTCAAACCAATTTTCACTTGAAATAAGTAGAAAAATCTGCCAGTGAAAGCAAGTTTTTTGTGCTTGTAATAAGAAAGAAAAACTTGATCCACTGTCAGATTTTTCTACTTATTTCAAGTGAAAATATTCTTGAAAGAAGTAAAAAGTGTCTAAAAACAAGCTACTTTTTAATGTGATTAATCTTATTTTAAGTATAATGATATTTGTTTTAACTAGAAATGACATTTTGACTAGAAATAAGACAAATATTCCTGGTAAGATTTTGAGTTTTTGCAGTGCAAGAGGTCAATGACCACTTGGCAAGTGATTAGCACGTCTTTCTTACTGGTACCTCGTGACTGTGACTATACCTGCGGACCTCCGTTTCATATTTTAATCTTTTTTTTTGTTTTGTTCAACTACTAGACATTTCAGCTAGGTGACCCCATTTTAATTCCAGGCGACCCCACTTGGGGTCCCGACCCCAAGGTTGAAAAACACTGCCCTAAAAGACTGCCACATGGTCTTCTGGCCACGATGCTCACCCCTCGTCTCTTCTCATGTGTCTAACTTCAGCCAATACCATGACTTTCTTCCAATAGAGCCTGAATATAAACTGTCATCCCATATTTAAACAATTATCCACTAGTCTGCCCCTCAGGCTCTACAACTGCTCCACAATGTGGTACAAGTATTCAGATACGGTCAGGCAACAGCTGTTTTTTTCCCCGCACTGGATAAAAAAAAAAGAAAAGTCTTCCCATTCGTTTCAATGATACCGTGCTAATATAGCATGCATAATTTGCGACAAAAGCTGAATATGGCCACATCACAGCCTTTAACTACACTGATCAATCAAACAACCAATCAAGATGGCAAGGGCTCCTACAGATCTTTATGTGTAGAGCAGTCATTTTTGGCCTGATCGTGACATTACAGGAAATGTCCATATGATGCGAAATGTCAGAGAAGCTTAAAGGGATAGGTTAACATTTCGGCAAATTGGCCCATTGCCATAATCCCTATGGTTTTAGGAGTAGGTTCGTTACCTTTATTTGTTGGTGCAAGCTATTTTTGAACGGCGGAGCAGAGCCGCGAGCTGCTCAGAGTTACGCTATGGAGGCTCATGGGATTTCTTGGTTTCTCTCATCAAACTCATCAAATACACAATCCAACAACTGCAAAACGCTCTGGTGGACAAGTTATGACCTGCACATTCACCACGCTTTGAGATAATAACAGAACGTTACCAGACATAGTTGTTTTTGAGGTAAACAGAGGGACTGCTTGCCGGAAAACTGCCCCCGAATTTACCGAAGCTCGCGGCTTTGGTCCACCGTTCTAAAAATAGCTTGCACCGACAATTGAAGGTAACACACCTACTCCTATAGGGGGCCAATTTGCCAAAATGTTGAACTATCCCTTTAAAATGCAGAGTATCCACAGTAAATTTTGTGGCAGTCTGGACGGAGTTTGCAGCAAAAATCTAACAGCGTTGTAGCAAAGGACAGACCGACTGACTGAATCACAATGCCACCCTGAGGCGCTGCTGCTGCTGCTGCTGCTGCTGCTGCTATTTGGGGAAAACACACTTCTGTTGTGTGCCAGGGACAGAAGACACATCACGTCCTTTGCAGCAGAGGATTTTTTTTTTTTTTTTTAAACCACTCGCACACACACCAGCAAATGTTAAAAAGCTCACGGCTCGATTCGGGCCTTGATATAAAAAGCTTAAGCAGCTGTGACTTTGCATTTAGATGATACCAGCAATACTAAAAACTCTACCCTTCATTCAAGTTTCTCTCTTGTGATGCTCCGGAGTTTTGATCTTTATTGATCCATGCAGGTTCAGCTGATGGAGCATTAATCCCAGTTCCATGTAGTGAGGACATTTTTCCTGACTGGGAGCTGCCTGCTCCAGCTGCCACAGGTCAAGTGTCTTGCTTCTGTGTACCTGCCTGTGCGACCGTCTCTCTTTCTCTCCATGTAAGGCTGCGAGTCCATGGAGACGTGTCAGCTTTAATGGACTGCATATACACACAGGGAGCAGCGATGTGAGTGAAATGGAAAAGGGCGGGAGGAAAAAGCGAGGCTACGAGAGAAAGAGAGGGAGAACTGGAAAGCCTGCGAGTTAATTAATTCAAACTTCAAATCCTGCTGAAGCCACACATCAGTCAGTGAAATACAGATGTCAACACCAAGCAAACAGCCACTGAGTTCTGGGGATAATTGGAGAGCAGTAGCCTTGTTCTTGAATCTGCAGGCTTTATTTCTCCTGTCTGGGGACTGTGAGCCAAACAGATGTCTGATGGTGGCATTACACGTTACAGTTTGATCTGGGCGTTTCAGCTCTGTGTTTTGGTCTTCAAAGGCTCCGAGCAGAAACTACTTTTTAGTGCAGCAGAAATCAAATGTTTTTACTTTTTATCCACAGAAGGTAACATCTGCCTGGGCCTGACAAAAATAAGGACCGGGAAAAACGCTCCATGTGTTTGTTTGGATTTATTTTAGTTCAAACCCAATCTGCCAAGAAAGCAGCTTCAAATCGCAGTAAAAATAGCACACATACTCCTACACACCATACCATCATAATGCATGCAGCCTGTACTGTAAATGAAGGTGGATGTTGCCTCTCTGACATTACCCATATGTTTCTGAAGAGCCTTTTTTCAGCTCAGAGTGGGCTTTTCCCACACAACATCTGGCTCCGCCTACTTTCTGGATAACCCAAAAAATGCGGAAAGAAGTGGGAGTGTATGGAGGCAAGACTTCGGTGCTGATGAAATAACTATGACAAGCCTACATGGCTAATCCTTAGCATCATTAGCATAGTCATTTGCTAACTAATTAGCAAGGTAACAGGCTAAGCTAACAAGCCAGTTATGGTGAGCAGATGTGCTAATATAAATGTTAGGATTTCACTAACATCGAAAGACAGGAGCAATCACTTCAGGTTTTACCAATAAACTGCATAATGACACGTTTTCTTTGTCAGATATCTGGATGAAAAATCCTCCAAAAAGCACCAACAGTGAGTTGAATTAGCTGAGGTGACCCTGAGCAGAAAGCTAGCAGACTGTGACGCCACACACCTGTCACTCAAAGCAGCCACACCCTCAGTAATGCAGAACTTCAAGGCTTAATAAAATTTAAATACGTGTGTTACATAAAAACTGACTCTCTCCCTCCCCCCTCCCCCTCTCCATCTCTCTCTCTCTCTCATAATTAGATGTGACCATACACAAGATGAACATATAGCTACAGTACACCCTGGATTTATACAAACACATCTCTATATATCAAAACTAATGCACACACTGACAATGTCATAAAAAACGTATGACAACAGCTACAGCAAGAGCTTACAGTCCACGATACATCAGTTGTATTAGTCACACTGCAGCACAGCACTAAACTGTCATCCACAGTTTAACATTCCTGTAAATAAAAAGATCCTCAGCAGATTGATTTTTACCTGTATTAATCATATTTCTGTGCTGTAGGCTGTCCCATCTGTAGTATGAGTCACTCAAACCCACATCAGCAGCAGCATCAGTGATGCTGTGGCTTTTTATTAAGAATGAGATGTAAATGTAAGACTGTCTTTGGATGAGAAGCCTATTTCATCCCACTCCTCTGTGGCTGTGGTATATATAGACAACACAGCTGCTCATGTCAGAAGCACACACACATACTGTATATATACCATGAATATTCAGTGTCAATAAAATACAACAAATAACAAGTTACTATGTTAAGTTTATGAATCTGCACCAGCAGTCACACATACATTTACTTTAATTCTGGAGGTGATTGTCTGTGTAAATAGTAACCAGGAAGTAAACATTAACATTTACTCTCCTTGCTATATTTAAGTCATTCATTGTGTACTTATACTGTGCTACACTTTAAGTTGAAAATCTTAAGTAAAAAGTAAACGTATGTGATTATGTTATTGATATTTGAGAGAATGCAACAAGTGAAAAAAGTAAAAATCTGCAGCATTAGAGAAGAACCTGATGAAATGAGGAAACTCACTTATGGGATGTCATGGTTTGTCTACCTGGTTTGAGTTGTAAACTGTAGCAGACAGTACAGTTGAATGAGGTTATATGCCAACCACAGAGTGTGAGCATCCATCTATATGCCTTTTATATCAATCATATCCTATCTTCTGGTTTCAGCCTTCCACTGATGTTGTTTTGTGATCCAGCTCTTTGTCACTGCACATTTCAACCTCTCCAAGGTTGTTCCACAGCAAGGGCTTGGGCAAGACAACAGGTGTATTCTTCAGTTACAATGCTGCAACGGTGAATCATCTGCACAACATCTCATCTGAGGAGGAGGCTCGGGTTTAGTCACCTGAAGGTCTCGCAGAAGTGACCGAGGCCATTCAAAGTATTTCTTCCTGCCGTCGTTAGTCATTTCATTTTTTTTTTACATACTTGTAGCTGGTTTCACTCTGAGTATGAAAAAAGGTCACAACACCTGGCACCTGAAATAATGGAGCAGACCTCAGCTGCAGTATCTACTTTAATAATGTTCTTTATTAGCATAAAACTTGGATGTATATTTTCTAGACTGACTCGGTGCATGAACCTGTATATGATGACAGATGTGAGCCTTTTAAAAAACCACCACCTATAGCGTAAGTGAAGGCATCATAGTTGAACAGGCCACAACAGGCCACATACTTTGTGAATTTAAACTATTATACAATTCACATTTTTCCACATTGTGGTCTGACCTTAAACCCACAACGTCTAGACTATTATTACAAGCAATCCATTTCCTAACAAGATAACAGCACAGTCATTTTCATGCAGGCTGGCTTGCTAACATGATAATGGCTCCCTTTTATGTCCCAATAAATCCTGCTCTGAACCAAAGGAGAGAGGGGTCGTGACACCGAAACCTCATTTCCCTCTTTCCGTCATTCTTTTCCCTGTTCTGGGAAGTTGGCATTGATTTGGTATGCGGAATGAGTAGAGGCCCTCACGTGCAGTCATCTGCTTCAGCAATACAAACACCTTTGTGTGTTTGTGTGCACAGGCATCTGAGTCAAATGACAGCCAGACAGTGGAGGGAGTGCTGGTAGAAAAACTGGTCGGCCAGATTACGGCTCCACTGCACAACAGCTACATGGCACCAAGTCTGGTTCGAGGATGTTTTGTTGTCACCTGTAAGAGACAAGTAAGTGACGCAGCCCGTCTGCATGTCATCCCCTCCCTCTCTAACTTTCCTGTTCTTCTCCATGTCCTGTCCACATACAGATGCATCTCAAAAATTAGAATATCATGAAAAATCTCATATAAATCAGTAATTCAGTTCAAAGTTAGACTTAAACTAGAAAGTTGGAAAGTTAAACTAATACATTATATAGAGCCATTACACACAAAATGAAACATTTCCTGTCCTTATTTATTTAATTTATTTTAATTGTAATGATTATGGCTTACATTACTTCACCCAAAATTGATAATTCACCACATTTTCTACTCACCACCATGCCCAGGAAGGATTTGGAAAACTTTCAAAGTTATCAAAACGCTTTTGGAGCTCCGGAGGGGGGGGGGGGGGGGTTCCGGCTGGCAAAGAATTTTCATATAATGGCGTCGGATAGTGCTCACTTTTGAATCATCCAAAACACACACTATGAAACATCCAAATACCTCCATACTGCTCGTCTGTACTGACCCAAGTGTCCTGAAGCCAGACCCCGCCTGAAACTCCAAAAGCGTATTGAAAACTCTGAAAGTTCTCCAAACCCTTCCTTGGCATGACAGTGAGTAGAAAATTGGTGAATTATTGATTTTGGGTGAAGTATCCCTTTAATGAAGACCTACAATTTGACCAATTTTTGTTTTTTAAAAAAAGCATTTTTAATATGGAAATGTTGGCCTTCTCAAAAGTATGTCCATCTATATGAACTCAATACTTCGTTGGGACTATTTGACTTGAACTACTGGAAATTGACTTTTCCATGATATTCTAATTTATTGAGATGCACCAATACCCAAAAATAACTGCTGGTTAACAATTACAAATGATTTCACAACTAAAAAAAAATCTATCAGCAACCTCATTCCTCACAGGTATACGTAATGTGTCATCTATTTGTCTGCGATAGGTGAACAACAGTTACCCAAACAAGAAGTAAGAGGGAAGTCAGTATCATTTATCACTGTATAATTACACTAATTAATTCATTTGACCAGATGTCTCTCTACTGCCACTGCAGTCGATTCATTTTGCTGGCCATGTGTACACGTGTGTGCATGCTAATCGCTTCCCTGCGGCTAACATTCGTCAGGTGACTCCTGTTGTCTTGCTAAATATAGTTGTTCTCCGCTTCTCCCTCCGAGAGGCAGGAGGAGAGTGAGTGAAACAAAGACATTAGCTAATTAGCGGCTTCATCATCTCTGCTCTCCGACGGTCTGTGTTTCCTCCTCTCTCCGGACGGCTGGGCTACAGATGCAGGACGGCAACGCTGAACCTCTCCGTGAGAAGTCAGAGGAGGGGAGATAATGCATCATTTATGAGAAGCGTGTTAACATTTCAGCATGTTCACATTTGCTCTTTAGCAGCTGGACATGGATGGTATTTCGGGGGGGGCCTCGCTCTGCCCGTCACGATTTCACATCCCAGGCTGAACAACGCTATCAGGAGCGCTGGATGTCAGCAGATAAAACTGCTGCAAAGATGAGTGTGATTCGGCTGCACAATTAGAGAGAACTCAGGGTTATTTTGAGAATTTAGGCCATCATTTCACGGCCTTCTAATGAGACTAAATGGTCATTTCATTTTCGCTTCATTTATTCAGCCTGACATGGTGCTCGTGTTAGCTGTAGTAAGTGGCCTGTCCTTGCCGCTGATGTGATTTTACAAATAAACCGGCTTAGATCCCCCAGATAAACTGTTGTCTGATCGTCTGTCTCCCTGCGTTTCCTGCTTGGTCTGACTCCGTTGTAGCGATGGCACCGTGTTGCCAGATCTGAGTCACTGTCTTGTCAAGTACCATCTTATTAGAATCAAAAGAACCAAAGGAGAAAAAGATTCAAGTTGTAATTAACTTGAATCATCTCCACGTCTTTGAGCTTTAATGAATAATTCATTGTCAATGGATAATTTGAACACGAGTTGTGCATATGTGACTCCACAAAAAAGAAAGCTGCATCTACAGTAAACTCTTGTTTTGTATTTCAAGGTGTCTAAAAAGAACTGAAAACTGAAAGAAACCACCTGGAAAGGTCAACTTTCTAATGGGTCTCCATAGCAACGGGAAATAAAGTTACCGCAGCCTGAAAATCACCTCTTTGGTCCTCATGAATACCAATGAAGACCAAAAAGAGAGAAGTGCCTACTGACGAGCACAGATAATAAAGCTAAGAATCAAAATAAAACACAAGACGTATCTCAATAATCAAAACATGGCTGAATATGATGACACTGTGAGTGGGATCAGTTTCCTGTTGCAAATCTTGGAATCAACAATACCTGCTCAGAAATATTCTGAGGGACAAGAAACCGAAGGATGATCTTTTTTTCTGCATCAATTCGTTATATATGAGCAGATCTTCATCCAGGCTGACGGTAATATGAACAAAGATAATCAATTAAAAACAGACAAACCGCTGTCTTTTTCTTGTTCAAACTGAAAACACCAGTCAAACATTGGACAGTGAAAAAAACACCTCAGGTCAACATCAATTATCCGCCCACACACACACACACACACACCCACACACACACATGACTTGACCATGAGAAACAGCCAGAAGCACCAATGGACGATTAAGCAGAAGCAGGTAAACAAGGTCACAATTCATGTGTATGATACTGTATGCAACTGCACTGACACACACACACACCACACACACACACAGAGTGAGAGGGATAGAGAAAGAGAGAGAAGGAAAGATAGAAAGAGAGGGAAAGAGAGAGAGAGGAGACAAAAGGGGAAATGAATTGCCTCGCTGTGCCACTGATGGAATCAGGGGAGGCAATATTTCACTCCTGAACAAAAGCTGGACAAACCATATTTGGGCATCCTACAGTCACACACACACATACACACACGCTGCTGCACAAGGCAGCTCCAGCCTGGAGTAAAGTGTCTTTCCCAATGAAGTACCGTCAATATTGAAAACACATTAAGCTTGTCCTTGTCTTTGTCTCTGTGTGTCCTTGTGTGTCCTGTTCTCCACAGGGAACCACCAGTCACGTCGACCAATCAGAGGACAGGGAGAGGGTGTGTCCCATTCTGATCTGCATCTATCATCTCAGATACTGATCTCAGTGCAAGTCAAACAACCTGGCAGAAACATCTCCATGACGACAACAGGAAAAATTAATGTAATATGTATGAACACATAATGGTTCGGGTGTCTGTAGCTTAAAGCCAAAGTCAAAGAGCTGATTTCTCACCCTGAACCTTCAGTACTTCAACAGCTAATACTAATATTAGCATGTTATGGTGCTAGCAATGAAAATCAATCATGCAACTCTCTTTAATAACAATAACAAATCTATTCACTCTAGGGATGCACATTTTGAATTTTTTTTCTGACCGATAACCGACGCTCGTTAACCGATTATTAACCGTTAACCGATAAGATTAAGAATCTTGCGGCGCACGGCCTAAAAAAAAAAAAAAAAAAAAAAAAAAAAAAATTTTTTTTTTTTTTTGGTTTCAAATTTTATTTTTTTTTTTGCTGCTAAATACACACGTGCGCCGCGACAGCTGATCAGTGCGCTCTGTCTCAGCTGATCGCGCTCTGGAGGTTAGATCGTCCAATGTAGAACTGTTTTTATACAAAGTGCAGCCAAACACCAGGCTGAAGGAGCAGCAGAGCTCCTCTGACAGCTCCTCTGTGGAGCTGCAGGAGAGCTTCAGGTGAACAGGCTGGAGAGCAGCGACGTCCTCTTTTTTTTTTTTTCCAGCGCCATTGTTACAGGTGATTCACATCTATGTCCGTGTAGGTTACATTTATTGTCTGATCTTCCTTCATGGGGGCTGCTGCACATACTGTCACTCCTCCTGTGTAACTTTTTGCTGCGAAATATGACTGAAGGCTGTGAACTCTGCACGTGTCGACACCGCCCCCATGAGTTGACGACATAAGGATCTAATAAAATAAATAAATAACCGATAGTATTAATCTGTCAAAGTTCTTGTTATCGGTTAACGGTTAAACGGTTAATCATGTGCATCCCTAATTCACTCAGTGTTTGGCACAAGCTTCCATCTTGTCTGCTCATCTCTGCACTAGTATTTGACTGATGTCACTGTAGTAGCAGGCTGCGGTTGCAACCCTCAAATGCACACACACACACACACTCCCAGCAGCGTTATCATGCTGCTGCACTTCAAAAAAATAAAAAAAATAAAAGCAGCATCTCTTCTACAAGCAAATCCAAACCAAACCTCCTGCCCCAGAATGCACCTGAGGTCTGAGTACCTGGGCCAAAGCCCATTAAAAAAGCAACTCTCTGCTACAGCAAAACAAACAGGAAACAGGCAGGTGCATTAAAACAAAAATGTCTTACCTGGTGAGTGGTCGGGATGCAGGTGCACAGGAGATGGACATGGAAAGAAAAGGACAAAGAGAGAATTTGTTAGTTTATTGTTGTAACTCCAGTCCAGTCCATACAACATTATCCAATGCTGTGTGATTTTTTTTTTTTTTTTTTGGGGGGGGGGCTCTTCACCCTCCCATCTGTCACATGTCCCTTTTGGGGATCCGTAGTGTTAAGTGGTGGTAATTATTTGTTATTTTAAAGAATTGTTTGACATTTTGGGAACATATTCGGTAGCACTTTACTTGAATAGGTATTCATAAGATTGACATAACACTAACCATGACATAACAGCTGTCATAAACATCAATGAATACTTATGACAGCTGTCGTTAAGTGTCATTCGGTAAGTTATGTCACTTTTAATGCAAAGTTGACATTGTTTGAGATGTTTTTGTTCTGACAACGTGACATAAAGACAATTTAAACTGTCATAGCAGACCTAATTGCCAAACTTTAAAAATTATGTCAAGTTCTCATAACAAGGACATCTCAAATAATGTCAACTTTGCATCAAAAGTGACATAACTTACTGAATGACACTTAACGACAGCTGTCATAAGTATTCATTGATGTTTATGACAGCTGTTATGTCATGGTTATGACAGTTTTATGTCAATCTTATGAATAAGTAAAGTGTTACCACTTCTAGTTTAGATAAAAATGATTGACAGCCTAGTAGTAGTTTCCTAATGTATCTTTGGAAAGTGTCAGGTTAGTGATTCACTATTTGGTTTCCAGCCTTTGCGCTTAGCTAAGTTAACTGGCTGGGAGGTTCATATGACAGTGTATGCAAGTACTGTAGGCCTACTTCTCAAAATGTTGAGCTATCCCTTTAAAAATGTTATTGGTTTGTATTCAGTGTCCCTTCCTGTTCTGGCTGAGATATTGTTACAATGTTCTGTAGCTGGTTCTACACATTGGAGGCACATGTTTGTTAAAAAAAAGGCCTGAATTATGTTTCACTCTTTCTTATCTCTCTTCATTTTCAGAGCTGCTGGGCTTTTGCTCGTTCTGATTTCCCGCCTACAGACACTTGAATGAATGGAAGCTAATGGGCGGCCGCCTGCTTCATGACGAGTAAAGTGAAGGAAATCTTCAGTGTTTTCGCCGTAAATCTGGGAGCTGTGCGTCAGCTCCTGGCTCGCTGAGACCTTCAGAGAAGATGTTTGGCAGAGACGAGGACCAAGCGAGCCAAGACTGTCCTCGTACACTGTAAACAGTCAACCAAGACTACACACACACACACAAACACACACAATAAAGCAGAAACTCCTGCACGTATCAACTCTTCTACACTCCGTTGGCAGCATTTGGCGCCAATACACACACACAACAGCTGAGTGGATTGAGGCGGAGCGAGTCGTCATGAGCAGAGCACATGCTTCAGAGGGGGAGCGCAGCCAGGTGAGCAACTCAAACTAAAGCTGCAGCATACGACAAAACACACTCCGTTCTTATCTCTTCCTCTCCTCCTCTAAAAAACCTCTGTCTCTCCCCCAAAACCTTCTCCTCTCCTTTGTTTTCCCGAGAGCTCTCTGCTGTCGTCTCTTCAACTCTTCTTCAAAGTGACTCCTCTCCTCTTTGTACTGTTTCTCTCTGTTTCCCGTCCTCCCCTCCTCCTCCGGATCGACTATGTTTCTACAGTATATCCTATTCAAGTGACTCTCTTCTCTCCTCCCCTCCTCTCCTGAGAGTCTTCTCTTCATCCTCTACCCGTCTACTGCCCGCTCCTCTTCACTCGAAACTTCAAAATCCTCATCCCCTCCTTTACTCTTCTCCCTGTGTCCTCTCTCACAGAGCTGAGCGAGTCTCAAAGGGGGTGAAACTACAATGTGCCGTTGAAGATGAACTGCTGAACGCACACTGGATTGCTAACAATTTAATGCACAGCCGAGTATTGAATGGATGTGATCTCAAAGATAGCGGAGCATTGTTCAAAGCAATCCATCTCCGTCCTCATTCAAAGTAATTAAAGAGATCTAAACTGTGCAAGATGTTAGATCCATAGATATTAAGCTGAGCAGTGTGCAGCATAGTCATAGTAGCCAACACTTACAAGTATTCTTCAAACAACCTTATTATAAGATCATAGTTGTGTAGAAAAGAGTGTTGTTGGGAGAAAAGCAGGGATGTGTGCAGCAGGTTGTGGTAGTTAAAGGAGAATTACTGTGATTTTCTAAGTAACGCTCTACAGCTCTAGGTCACCGAGTGCTGCCCTAGGAAAAATATGTGCAGCCAGGACCCAGCTCTCCTCCTGCTAGCTGCTACACTGCAGTTAAACAGTGAAGTAATGGGGGCAGAACTTTAAAACCGTGACTTTGGCCTCTATTATGCTCAAAATATCACTACAGATGCTTTGCAACATCCACCAGTTCTTTACCACACAACACTGACTGTGTATAAACTCCGTTAATATGAGAGAGCAGTGCTACAAGGAAGCCAGCATGAACAGAGCTATATGACAAAAACACACATGTAGCACTGCTCTCTCATATAACGGAGTTTATGCACAGTCAGTGTTGTGTGGTAAGGAACTGGTGGATGTTGTAAGGCATGTGTAGTGATACTTTGAGTATAATAGAGGCCAAAGTCACAGGTTTAAAGTTCTGCCCCCATTACTTCACTGTTTAACTGCAGTGTAGCGCAGCTAGCAGGACGAGAGCTATAGGTCCTGGCTGCACAGATTTTTCTCGGGTCTTTTTCCTATGTTAGCACTCGGGGACCTAGAGCTGTATAGCGTTACTTGGAAAAGGACCGGAATTGTCCTTTAATGTGGAGAGGAGGAGGTTGTGGTGGATGATTCGGTTAACAAAAAAGCAAGAGTAGGCCTATGACACAAAAGAGTGGTGTTTCATTTGCATTGGACAAAGTAAACCATTTGTTGTTGTTGTAACCGTGACAGCAGTGATTAATCACCGCAATCTATTCCTAAACCTGACCCAAGCCATGAGTGTTTATTATTGTGACCATGGTGATGAAAGTCGGGAGACAAAGGAGAAAAAGACAGTAGAGGTTGTTGAGGTTGGAGGACTTGTTGTGTTTTGCGTGTCAGGCGTCAACTGTGTGGATACTTCACTGTCACGGACCGCCGTGCTGACATCCAACACTTTGTCCTTGTAGCCCAGAAAGGCAGCAGCTTTCTGCTTCACAGTTAGCTGACAAGCCTCAAATGACACAGCGGTAGCTACAACTTCTGGCCAGAGTGTGTTGCATCTTAATACCGAGGTATGAATTCAGTAATGTACACACACACCTCACAGCCAGAGACCCAGCCGCCAGCCGCTGCATGTCTAACTGGAACAACAACAACAACAACAACAAGCCTTCACTTCTGTTCTCGCCTTTCTCATTCAGGTGTCAGACTGAAAGTTGTGCTGCATCAAACAAAATGCAAAGGGCTGAGTTTTCGGAGAGGATGAGATACTTCACATAATGCTGGAATAATAAAACAGAACCTAGGAGGCCTATATAGTTTACTTAAGCCTGCCACACACATAAAGATTTTATAAATCTCAACCGATTTATTATCTGTGAGAGAGCCCACACATGAAGATAAAAAATCTGTGATTGAACAGTTTTGATCGTATTGTGTGTGGTGTCCTGCGATATTCCAAACACAACACACCACACACATTAAGATTTTTCAGAATCTTGACCCTCTGGTCAGAAAACAATCCGGCATCAGCAGCGATACCAGGGGTGTCGTTGTAGCTACTCTTTCGGGTCTATTTCCGGGATGGACAATGAGAGCGACGTAATTTTTTTTTAATGAAAGCGGGACACTTCAGCCTTTACAACGATACCATCTGTGTGTGTCTGTGGCTCCGGACACCGAGCAGTCAAGCGGCTGTCCAATAGGGAGCCGTGCGCTGTCACATGACGGGCTGTGAGCGGCGGTCACATGATCGTTTAAACATGGCTGCTGTATTGCTGGCTGTTGCCGGCTACGAGCGCTACCGTCTTTGCTATCGGCTATCAGGAAATCTCCTGTGTATGCGTGAATGTCTGTGTGAACCTCATGTAATGCCAGGGCTGCACCGTGGCTCTCTGTGAGGTTGCCGGTGTTGTGTCGAGAAGTGGCTTGCCGCGAGCAGCATGCAGAGCTCGGTGAGCAGGCGCTTCTCCGCACAACAGCGGCTTCCCACACACAAGATGACTTTTGATTGAAACGGCCACCGAAGTCGGCCCCGATAATCGTAAATATTGAACATGTTTAATACTTACGATTATTGGCGCCGAACGTTTTCCGAGCCGATTGTCGGGGGAATTTTGACTCTTAACACACCACACACTACAAGAGAATCTTATAAGATAATCTTAAGACCTTAAGATAATCGGGCGGTGTCTGTCCGTGGTCGGAAGGGGGAAAATCGGGGCAAAATCAGCCCGATTATCTTTATGTGTGTGGCAGGCTTTACACAATATGGGAAACTCTGGTGTCCAGCAGCTCATAAAGCCTGGTACACACATAAAGATTTTCTAAATCTCAACCGATTTTTTATCTGTGAGAGACCCCACACATAAAGATAAAAAAATCTTTGATTTAACAGTTTTGATCGTGTTGTGTGTGGTGTGCTCCGATCTTCCAAATACAGCACACCACACACATTAAGATTTGTCTGATAACACACTAGAATCTCGTCCCCCATGCCAGAAATCTCGCGTGATCAAACGTGATCTGACGGTGGTAGCCATGGAGCCGTTAGCCACACTGGTTTGTTATGCTACATTCTGCAGTCAGCTCGCTTCTTTATTGGTTACATTCAATTTCATGTCACATTCCGCGGAGACGGAGACTCAGGATTGTCGGCTTCCCGCACACACAAGCCGACTTTTGATCCAAACAGTCACGATTGTCGGGGCTGACAATCGATCGTCGGCGCTGACCGTTTTTACGAGCCGATTGTCAGGGGAACTTCACTCGTAACACACCACACACTACAGGAGAATCTCATAAGATAATCTTAAGAGCCTAAGATAATCGGGCGATTTCTGTCCGTGGTCGGAAGGGGGAAAATCGGGACAAAATCAGCCAGATTATCTTTATGTGTGTGGTAGGCTTAAAGGACAATTCCAGGCGAATTCAACTCGGGGGTGTATTTTCATATCAATTTAGGTCTAAAAGAATGAATCTGAAGATTTTCAGTTTAATCGCTCCTGTTTTGCGGTAGTTGCGTCTGTTCCCGCATCGCCACGGCAGCAATGAATGGGAGTGGATGTAAGTTCCGCTGTTTAGGCTGTTTCCAGCCCTCAAAGCCGCAATTTTTTTCCACAGACAGCATCAGATGGCTACTCAAACATGCACCCAGAAGTTTATTTACTTCAAGCAAGCCCACATGTTTGTAAAAGTCGATCTAATTCAAAGTCTCCCGGATTCTCGCGCGAGCCCGAAGTTGCAGCGTTGGTGCATTCAGGCGCAGTAGGAGCTACCGCTTGTGTCATAAACACAGGAATATCAACTCTTTACTTGCTTGAAGTGTACATTTTTTTCCACAGACAGCGTCAGATGGCTACTCAAAGATGCGCCGAGAAGTTTTTTTTACTTGAAGCAAGTAAAGAGTTGATATTCCTGTGTTTATGACACGAACGGTAGCTTTTCCCACTACTCCTGAACCGAGCACAGCAACTGGGTCTCGCGGGAGACTTTGAATTAGATCTAGTTTTACAAACATGTCGGCTTGCTTGAAGTAAATAAACTTCTCGGTGCATGTTTGAGTAGCCATCTGATGCTGTCTGTGGAAAAAAATTGCGGCTTTGAGGGCTGGAAACAGCCTAAACAGCGGAACTTACATCCACTCCCATTCATTGCTGCCGTGGCGATGCGGGAACAGACAAAACTACCGCAAAACAGGAGCGATTAAACTGAAAAACTTCAGATTCATTCTTTTAGACCTAAAATGATAGGAAAATACACCCCCGAATTGAATTCGCCTGGAATTGTCCTTTAAGCAGTAACACATTATAAACAAAACAATAACAGCAGTTAAATAGTCAATATTGTTGCATAGTCAGAGTGAACAGAATGATATGTGATCCCCATGAGTTCTGGCTGACGTCAGACGTGCTGCGAGGGTTGAGCCAGGCTCTACTTCTGTTTTATTTGCTGGAGTCCTCTGTGTCAGTGCGGTGGTCCCCAAATGACTGAGGAGGCTGGATACCAGTCTTTTCTGTCTTGTGTGGCTCAGTTCAATTAATGTGCAAAAGTTATTAATTTCCTTACTTCTTTCTTAATCACTCTTTAAATGTGCTTCTCAGGAAGATTCACTCATTCCAGTTTCCTGTTAACATCCAAAAAGTGTGGGCTTGCTCCTTTAACACCAACTCCTCCTCTGCCTCTGCCTTACCTTTGTGCTCTTCCCCTCTACACTGCCATTGTGTCGCTGCCCACTCGCAGCTTTACCATCTTACATAAAGTCATTAGAGCAGGTGGTTCATTTATACCGAGCGAACAATGTTTACATCTTCTCCGTGCTCCACTCTACCACTGCCTACTCGCAGATTTACCCTCTTATGTAAAGTCATCGGTAACAGGGGGGTCCCTTTTCACAATATTTGGACTCCCACGCGCGGGTCCGGCCTGAGAGGAATATGCGGTGCTCGCACAAAGCAGCAGGGAGTAGGAGGACCGGGCTACGTGCAGAGGGACAGATTACAAAGGAGAGACAGGGGATTCACTGAGAGAGATGAGGAGACGAAGATAGAGGAAGAGAGGGCGTTGACATTAAGCTGACAGAGAAGAACATTATCAGGCTGTGACAGATTTCTACCACTGAGCTGGAGAGCTCTTCCTCCCCTACTTTAACTCCTTTTCTTCTCCTTCTATTATTCTCCCTCCTCTGACTGTGAGGATCTGCTTCCTTCCTCACATTTCTGCCATAAAGCAGCAGAAGAATTCATGAGAATATGTCTCTATATTTAATATTTGTGCTCCCAACCACCGACTCTAACTAACTGCAGTCATTTTGTAAAAGCTGACCTCTGGATGGTTTCTACTTTCTAAAATCTGTCATAGAATAAAGATACAGAGGTGGCCAGGCTGTTAATCCATAACAACTGTTCTGCAAGGTCATAGTGGAGATGCAATCCATTAATTATCTTGAGTTCATTTCAAAAAACAAAGACAAGCCCTTGAAGCAATACATTTAGACTTGGTAAGAATCTGGAACTGGGTCAGCCTGATGGGTTTCTAAACTCTTCAGTGCCATAGAAAAATGAAGCTTCCTCTCATAGGTTCGTGACACCAGTAGGAAAAGAAACCAAACATCTTTTATAGAGGGAGTCAGAAAGTAAGTCTGGGCTCAGGCTGAGGCAGGTCAGAGCATTATCAAAGGTTCATTTAAGAAATCGACTTTGTTACTGTTCACATATAGGGGTGAATAATGTGGTAAAAGGGTCACATGACAATCTGTTTTTGTTTAGTTTAATCAACATCCATGACCTTAAAGCAGAAGTAAGCGGAATGTTTGTGTTAATATAAGCCTTAAATAGTTATATCTTCTGACAGCAATCACTTACATAGAGTGTTTGGTCTGAAACACGGGTCTGTCAGTCACTCAGCTCTGCTGTAAGCCGAGGAGAAAACTTTCCTTGTATCCTACAACCTTTATCCAATGAGGAGAGAGAACGGCATAAAGGGGCAGTCCTCTCTGTGTGTGCAGCCAAGCGGACAGTTGCATAGACTGAGGACGATGCACGTGCATGTGGTGACGTAGGGACGAGGGCGGGGACTGCTAACTCCATCAGCTGACAAGAAGTTAGCCAAAACCACCGGATCACTTACTTCTGCTTTAATCATCTTTATCTGAAAGTCCTGACTGGAGTGATTCCTGTCTCTCCACTGCTTTGACACTTAGATATTGATACTACTGTCTTCTGTTTACATATTGCATTACAACCAATCACGTTTTGCATGGGCATTTGCAGTAATTTTCTATGGTCTTACTCGAGTAACCGATTACTTTATTAAAAATAGAATGATTCATAAAGCCGGGGCATAAATGACTTACTGACACACAGCGTCGTCAGACAAAATATCAGGTGGTTAATGAGAGTAGAGATTGGAGTTTAAGATGCACATATATGCCCCATATGTGCATTTTTAAGCGGCTGCCTCGGAGGGGAAAACGTTCTTCTTTTTTTTCCCAGTCATTAGCGGTGCTTATTTATTAATCCACACTACATTTTGGCAACTACGCTCCTCTCTGCCTCACACCGTCTCAGGAAATAACTGGGAAGGTTTCAGAACGTTTGTAGGCTGAAAGCCTATTTTCTAACAGACTTGATGATACCTATCGTCTCCCTCATACGGCTTACCCCAAGGGAACCACCACAGATTCTTGTAAAAGGTTTGAAAGTTCGAGGCTCAATCAGAAATGTCTTTTACACAGCAAAAAACCATGTTGTTTGATCCGAAGCTACGAAAAACCAGAACAATGACTGTGACTGACTCCTAGGTTAACCGGGTAATAATTCATAACCGATTAGCAGATTGCCTACTCGGGTACTCGAATACCATGGTAACCGTGCACATGCCTGTTTTGTATGTTAATGTTTTGATCTGAAACGCATCACACAAGGCGCAGGTGGATCTATTATCTCTGTTGAATAACACACTCAGTCCTTGTCCAACCATTAAACCACACAGTCCATTAAACATAAAGCACAAACGAAGATCACACATCAAATTGTAAGCGTGTGGTTGTCGTGACAACATGAATATGAGAAGAGGGGATGGCGGAGGAGAGGAAAACATTCATCACTAAGATTGCCTGCTCTGGTTTACACCTGAGCATGAGCATTTGTTGTATATGTAAGACAGCAGCTGTGTATCTAATGGAGCCTGTTAGTGCCTGACAGCAACATGAGATAATGGCTTCTAGTAGAAACTGCTGACAGAGGTCAGTACTTAGACTACCACTGAGCTCACATTAGACCATACCTGGAGGAGCCAGGAGTGTTGATATTGTAAGAAGCATCAGCCAATTATCGGCTGATTAAATAGAAATATATGTTTGGTCCAAGTCGGCATGGATTGAGGCATGGCTGACTGTTGTTTGTGTTGTGACATCACAAAGACACAGAAGTCACGACGGCTCTTTTCAAGGTTCAGTTTCTGAATGCATGCCGCGTGCATTTCTCTGTGGCCCGAGGCTTTGAAAGTTTCACAATATGGAATCTAGATCTGATTTATAATTTTTTTTTAAAAACCATGAAAATCTCCCTTTATCCAATTTGAGACATTTAAAGTTTAAATTAAGTCAGAATTAATACTTTCCTCCCAAAAAAGCAAAGCCTTAAATCGATTGTGAAAAATACACCACTTAGCATAGATTTAAAATTTCCTCATATGGTGGAAATCTAAAAAAAACATTCATCTTCCCTTGTTGACTATGTTACCCATAATGCATCTGTATGGTAGATATTCAGGTGTGTTTCAGCCACTCTTCTTTTAAACAGCCTGTCTTCTGTCCCAGCTGACACTTGAGTCAACAGACATTTTACAAACTTCACACAGCTCCCTCTGGACACACACTGAAGCCGTTATGCTACTTCTTTAACACACATGTTGGCATTCCCTAACACCTAGACGCACACTGTGATGTGTAAAGCTGGTTCAATAGTTGTTTAACATTAAAAGAAAGAAAAGAGACATCAGGGGCCTCATTTATCATTGTGGATACACGTTTTTTTACACGCTCTTTCCCCCATTTTGTGCGTACGCACTTTTCTCCGCCTAATTTGGGATCTATCAAACCAAAACTTGTCGGGAGTAAGTGCAAAAATTTACGACCAGTCCGACCATGGCGTACCGGCATTTACACGCTTTTTGAAGAACAGGAGGAATTGGCGACACCGCTGCAGAGTCAGAGAACTGCAGTATGAGAGGGAGAGAGGAGCGCGGACACTGTTTGAAGTGTTGAAGTAGCAAGTGGTGGTGATGATGACCCCCCCCCCCCACCACCACCACCACCACCACCACCACCACCACCACCGCACACGTGTTGACGTCGGCACTTTACATGAAAAGCACAGCGACTCAGATTTTTCCCCTGTGCATTTACACTAGTTTGCTCCTAAATACTGGCTTTATAAAACGAATTTCGTTTTCTTTTGATATCATATTGATATTTTCACCCTGCATGTAGGCTACAACTCTTCCACAACCAGTCTGTCCAGTCTGGAAAATAATTTCTGCGACGTGCCTGTGTTAAGTAGCCAGACTGGACACACACAAGCAAGCAGCAAGCACAATAATGTCGGCGCAAATCAAAGCAAATGAGAAAACATGATCGATATTTTTTGTGTGAATAATATTTATTGTATTTAACAAAAATGGGTGCTGCCCAACATCATTTTAGGAAAAGTCACAGACTGGTGGACTTCAATGTTTGTTTGTTTTTTTTTTTAATATATAGCTATGCACAAATGAAAATCAAAGTCGTCAGTGAACGGCAGTGGGGGGTTAGTGGAAAGGGGTGCAAAGTAGTACTGACTGGCAGTGGAAACCCTGCTTTAAATTATTATGACATAATCTAAAATAAGGGGCAGAATAAATATGATTCTTCTTCTTTCTGTTCTGTTTCATTTAGATTTGGGAGTTTTTTGTATTTATTGTAGCCTTTCAATGCAAGATGATGTTTCTGACTGATATTGCCGTGTTACCGTGTATCTCGCTTTCAGAGAAATTCCGCTTCTTTCTCCGCTCTCCGTCCGTCTGTTGTCTTCACCGTCTTCCACTGACGTCATTCCACAGGTTTCCAGAGTGCACATGGCTACTTAATATGCACGTAACTGATTTGCATTGACCACATATGGTTGCGTGGGGCCGTTTAGGGGGCTGGGTATGAGGCGTGTTCTCATCCACGCTTTTCTCAGGTCCGGTGTGATCTATCAAGGGAAATACCGTGCAGCCGTGTGTACGCGGAGTTTGATAGATCTGAAAAGAGTGTATATTTTTTGGTCGTACGCACATTTTGCCTTTCCGTCGTACTGAAAATTTAAGAGGACTTTTACACGCTCTTTGATAAATGAGGCCCCAGAAATGTTCCTGTTCCCTCAGAGGGGGTGTGTCGCTGAGGCACCATGCTGTAGCATAAAATATAGGTTTATCCTTTTTTTTGTTTGAGAGGAAAAGAGACACATCATCTGTGCAGTAACACAAAACCAGACTTATTTCAACCTGATGCTTTCTCACAGTTACAATTATTTATGTTGATGTTATGTCACTTTTTTTTAATCTTCAACATTGTTTGCAAACCAAATTTCCTCCGGAGGATGGAATCTACCCTCATGTATTTTTCATGATTCTTGAAATAACACAGGCCTTCAAACACCCCCTCAAACACACACACACACACTGATACAACAAACAGAATGGATGCTGTTGACAGAGCTGTGCCACTATGCCGGTTGCAGTGATTGTGTGTGCGTTTATGGAGTCATACCTGCGCTGTGTATCGTTCTCCTCATCCTCAAATGTTTGTGTCCGTGCATGAGTGTGTGTGTGTGTGTGTGTGTGTGTGTGTGTGTCGGCACACTGAATATAAACAATAGGCCTGCGCTGCTGCATTCAGATTTCCTGCCAAGCGTGGGCTGAACTGAATATCATCTTTGCAGAGCCACTGACACGTTTCACACCACTTTCATCCTTTTTCTACTCAATGTGTTACAACAGCTTAACTGGCTTCGTCCCACCATGCATTATTTCACACGTAGCTCAGATTGAACAACAATGATGCACGCCGTTTTTCAGCCTTGTTGGTGCGTGCACAAAACCTACAGTACGTGTAGGCTGCGAGTTGTGCAGCAACAAAGTAGCATGCTAGCACATTCTCACTCCCAACTTATTGCTTATAGGCACTTCAACAGGACCCTTTGGCATCACTTGTTAATACACAGAGTTCCATTTAAGTGTTTTTTTTTCTTCAGAAGTGTTTAAAGTTGATGCATAATAATAATAATACATTTTATTTATGACGCGCTTTTACAAGTGCTCAAGGACGCTTACATAAAAACACAGTTTAAAATACAATGCAGAAAATTATCACAGTTAAAATACAAGAACAAAAGTACAAAATACAAAAGTTTAATTTACGGATTAAAAGCCAGTTGGATAATAAGGATAAGGATCATTATATCTAACTAAAAAACAAAAGCTGCTGGTGCCATTAAACACACACATTCGGAGATAGCCAAGGATTCATCCTCTGGGGACCATGAATGTAGGTACTTCATTTCATGTCAATCTATCCACCGGTTGCTGAGATCATTTCTCCATCCATTTCTTTAGCTTTAACACAAGGTTGGGTTGACATGGCAGTAGGTCAAGCAAAAAAAGACCAAACGCTCTTCCCCTCAGCAATGTTTTCTAACTCCTCCTGGGGATCCTGAGGTGTTCCCAGACCAGATGGGATATATAATCTCTCCAACATGTTTTTATATCCACACAAGGGCCAAGGGAAGGCACTCAGTCAGGAGGCAACTTACCCAGAAGCGCCGACTACCTCAACTGGTTCCTTTCTAAGTGAAGGACCACTCTAAGCTCTCTCCGGATGTCAGCGCTCTCAGGGCTGGGCCCAGCCACCATGGGGAGGGAAGTCATTTCTGTCACTTGTAGCCTAGCCATGATTTATTCCCATCAGTCACTACTGAAGGTTCATGACCATATACAAAGAACAACTAGCATATCGATAGCTTTGTGGATCAGCTCCACTCCAAAGTCCAGTATGATATGTAATCCGAGACCGAGACGAGACCTCAAGATACCCAAACTTATTTATTTTACATTTATTTTACATTATTTATTGTACATTGCACATTTATAACATAAATAACATATAATGTGGATATAAATGCACCGGAGTTAGCATTGTTGCCATTTTTCATCCGCTGTCCTATTCACTATTTCACCTGGGGCAGAAATTTCAATCTACCCTAGAAACATCTATATTTCAACTATTTCAGTCTGGATGAAATGGCTAACTATGACATGAATGATTTGTATGTGGGCTTTTCAACACAACCAATAAAAATAGATCATACATTAATTTTTCACGTGTTCTTTTTCTCTCTCTACAATAAGAAGCTCCAATTTCTTTCACCCACCAAAGGGTTCATGGACATTTATCCAGCATGGACGTCAAGTGAGTACTGTAAGGGTTGGTGCGTTTGGGGAAATACCACAGTAATGAGAATATGCACTTTTAATGCTGAAATGTGCCAATTAATGCTACGTTGAAGTAATTTAATAACTTTTCTCTCTGAGGCCTGAAACATTTGTGCAAATCAGTCTTTAAAAATGATCTGAGCCTGTAAGAGGCACACTGGTGGGGGAGGGGAGGGGAGGGGAGGGGAGGTTTGTACTTATTAATGCAGCCTTTATTCAATCTAGAGATGCTAATGAGCACGCTACTTGCTAGCATTTGCTTTTTTTCCCCTTTTTTTTCACCTGGTTGCTAAGTGGCAGATCTGTTCCCCCCATGGACCAAGTACAGCGGCACCGGGACTAGCTTGTTAAAAGTTAGCCCAGAGGCGTGAAGCATTATACTGTGAGAAAAAGAACTGCCCCAATTTCTCCTCATAAAGATGACTTTTCTGACACTGTTTCTTTATTAAGCAGGAGGGGTGATGTGACGAAGGTCCCGCGTCGGTGCAAGTTTGGTGGAAACAAAGAAAACCAATCTATTTAATCTGAGGAAAATGACTTCCCAGTCTATAAACATGAACCTGGATGAATCAGACATCTGACACATTTCAAGTTCTGTTGAGACTCGCAAATCACTTAGAAGAGACTCGCATGGGTTAATGTGAAAAAGGTTGACCCATAAGTTCATCAACTTTTCAATCTACCACCTTTCACTAAACTTAACATTACAGTAAGTGCTTTTGTTGTCCTAAATGTGAACCTGGCCTGTGGTGTGACAGTCATGTGTTTTGTATTTCTCCCACTCTATCCACCTCCTGACAGTGCAGTGTAGCTTCATTCATTCAAAACACAGGTTTCCCAATTAAATCTCAAACAAAACACTGACTGTTCACTGTATCAAAATAAGTCAAAAGGATCTGAAATGAACACTTGATGGCTACAGCATGAAAACATGCTGAAGACTGAGGCTACAGCCAACAGGTTCTGGTCAATAACACCTCAGCATTCGATGATCCATGCAGATGTCATGGCATCAAGACATAAGACAGTGCTGCTCTTGTACTGCAGGACATCTGATTAGCCTGATAGTTCTTTACGACCACAAACATGTTTTTACATGTGTCTCTACCAGTGACCACTTGAGATAAGAACATCTCACTTCCTCACTCTGTATGCAAATAAAGCATTGTAACCTACAGGTGCACTGTTATTGCAATTGTTTGTCTACGAGTGTGTAATGGCGCTTTTCCACTAGTGTGGTACGGCACAGCACGGCACTTTGGCTTTTCCACTAGCCCTATTTTTTTATTTTTTATTTTAGTACCTCCTCGGCCCTGGTTCCAAGTGAGCCGAAGCGATACTAATATGTGACGTCAGCCGACTGCCTTCAACAGAGCGTCATAAACGAGCGCAATGTCCGACATGAGAATCAAACCCGGAAATTCCAAAAACAGAGCGGCAACAGCGACCACTGATCTGTATCAGGATCTGTTGTTATTCCTTCAAATGATGCTGTGTGGAAAACATAGACTGTAAAAAGAATGGTCGTAGCATCCGTGACGTCACCCATTGGTTTTGGGGAGTCGTTTTTGTGACTCAAATATGGCGGCCTGAACAACGCCATGTTGGAAGAACCCGCCCACTGGCCTCGAAGCAGCTGTCTCCGGACCTGTCATTCAACGTTTCTGCGCCCTAATTGGCCAGAATTTTAACCTAATAACAGTAAAACTGTAGAGTTAAACCCCCTCAGAGTGTGTGCGGGGGTAGAAACTATTGATTGAGACCAAAAAACGTGCTGACACCAGGCTTTGATCATGTTTATTGAGGATGTAAAGTCGGCGATTTTAACATGGGGGTCTATGGAGAATGCTGCTTTCTGACACCAGCCCCCAGAGGAAGCCGAGGGGATTGCAGTTTTTTGAACGTGGAAGTGAGCTTTACTTCTCAGACTGACAACTGCCCCCTTGGTGGAAAACCACGCTGTGGTCCGTAATCGAGGAACAGACTAGTGAGTTTGGAGCTGATGAGAGGATCGAAAAAAGAGAGAGGGACAATGCGGCCCCGCGATCGCCCCGCAACGACCCCGCCCCCGCTGAGGAGGAACTAGAGAACTCAGCTGTAGTGGAAAAGCACCTTTACTGAGCCATGCCGTACCGTGTCGTGACTGTGTAGTGGAAAGGCGCCATAACAGAGAGTTAAGTGAACTAGTGCAATGGTCTATAAGGTTTTAGCTGCTTGATTTAGTAAAACATTGTCAGTTCATAATGAAATTGTGGCCAGACTACTGAGACTGTGTCAGAGGAAGTAGCAGCAGAGGAGGTGGACCTTCAGTGTGGCCCAGGGAACATTTGTATTCAGTGAACAGCTGATCCAGTGTGTGCTGCAGAACCCGTAGGCCTCTATTCTTTGGCTCTTTGGGGCTCTGAGGCGGTCCGAGCCTAAACGAACATTAAAACCGACAGAAATCATTGACTCCCAGCGGCCCACCCTCCTCTGGAAATCGGGCCCGGGAGTGTGTGAACATAGTTAATCTGCGCAGAGATGATATGTGACAGGATCTGAAATGATCTGTCACAGATTATGAACGGATTACTGAGCGTTAACGTGTGAAATAGTGAATATTAGAGTAAGAAACATGATGGGCACTGAGCTCTGCCAGCACACAGAGGAATTACCAGCTCTGCCTTAGAAATTACGACTTTACCTTCTTTCACCAGGATCACACTTCAAAGGAAAGTCACCGGTTGATATTAACAAACTACCTGTCACACCTAATTAAATCCACTTAACTTGTGTCTTGTAAGTGCTTGTGCATGCATGTGTGTGAATGCATGTGCGTGGTGTTATTCTGTAATTGTGTGTGTGTGTCTGTCTGCGTGCCGCACACACACAGTGCAGGCACATGTATGGCACTGAAACCTGATAGCGGCACTTAAATATTTGAGGAGCACGCTGCTCAGTGTGCCGGTGTGCTGCCTGTTTGGACCACAGCCACCACTCGCTTCTTGTTAACTATTCATTTTGTAACAAGTCATGAATGTTACATGAGGAGCACAAAGAGCCTAAAATACAGCAGGGATTTCATCACAGAAGAAGAAGCCAAATAAACACATGTATACCAGAGAGGTCAGTTTGGGCTTCATAGGGGCGGAGGGAACCGTCTACTTGGCTTTTTCAGGATGGACTACTGTTCCCATCATGATCAAAACATGATCAAACCCCAAAATAAATACTCAAACAAACCCTCTCATCCGTAGAGCTCAGCTTGGTTCAAAACTATTCAAACATCAATTCTCCACACTGGTTTTATGGTTAACGAGTTCCATTATCAATATTAGTTTGGAGCCATATTTAATCATTTTGGATATTACAATAAAACCAACCACGTTGAATATTATTTTCATTACACTGAAAAAGAAATAATCATATATCATATTTGGGCTGCAATGAGCTACGATATTAAAATGTTGTTTATCACCAAGCCTAATCACTCTGAACACACACACCCACACACACAAACACACTGTAGCATCAAACTTGTATTACTCCACCTTTGGAAATAGTCCCCAATTTCCTCATGTTTGAGCAATGTTTGATAAAAAACCACAGTGCACAGCTGTTTAAGGATATTCCCTCTTAATAACATGAAAATATGCTGCTTATTTCTCAAGACATGAAGAGTTACATCAACTGTCTCCACTGAGTTGCTGCTTTGAGAACAGTTACACTGCACACACCCAGTCACACTGAGTTTCTGAGTTCTGTGGTTGGGCCAACAACTTGTATCATTCACCTATTCCAATCACTGCAATCAGATATAAATAAAGGAAATGATCAAGATGATTCATATTGCAAGATGATCAATAGTTGATTCTGTTGAGCCATATACTTTAACTGAATACTTTACTGTATATATTATAAAGTATGTATTAAAGGGGACATATTATGGGAATATCACTTTTTGAAGGCTCTTCAACATATATTTGGGTGTTTGTCTTGCCTTCCAGACCCCAAAATGCGAATATTTGGTACCTACCTGGGACCGGTAGAAGAGATGGGGCAAGCAGTGGTTCATTTGCATTTAAAGGGACAGGCACTGAAAGCAGCCGTTCTGAACAGGGCTGTTTTGAGAGGATGAAAAGAGCTGGGATGTTTGATCCTTGGGGGATTTTGACCAAAGCATGTCACAGACATGTCTTTAAGACACATGGGAACTATTTTAATTTGTGGAAAAGGGGCAGAATATGTCTTCTTTAATTAATGAAACTACGGCTCCAGTAAACTGAGCTCCTGCATCATTGGCCTAAGTTTCTGTTGTATCAAGAAGCTGAAAAATATTCATCATCACCTCAGCAAGAGCAGCGGATGTGCACTGTTTTCCTCATTTATAGGATTCATTGTGTCTCACCTCTCTGTGTAACTGCAGGTTTCTCTCACCCATTTTGAACAGCTATAAACACTTTTGCCTCTTTGCTTCCATGTTTTGAAGCGTGAACTTATGCTGGATTTCTCTGATTACACTGAACCTCTCTGGAACTCTGGATCCTCCCTGTGAAAGTGCAGCTGTGTGTGTGTTTGCGTCCACAGACAACCAGCTCCCTACCAGGCCAGAACATGACTAATGTGACTCACACACCCTTAACTCTTACGTCTTATACTTGTCTCTCACTCCTTCTCCCATCTCTCTTTGTCGTTCTAGTTCCCGCCGCTACGGTCTGCGCGATAAAGCAAGAAAGAGCATTAAACATAAACAGTGAGAGTGGAACAGCGGGGATGTTTGTGTTGTCGGTCGGCACAGTTAGACCGGTATCTGCTGAGCCCAGAGGGAGAGCAGCAGCCCAGCATTGCACTGCTAACTTCATCCGATTTATGGCTTTAGTCTGCGGCAGAGGAACACTCTGCAGAGGGGAACACAATGCTCCATAACACTAGCTCCACATCATCCATTTAGGGTGTGTGTGTGTGTGTGTGTGTGTGTGTGTGCTGGTATCCATAAAGACAAACTGGAAGCCAGAGGAAAAAACTTTGCTTGTGGGACAGTGAACCTGCCGATACACTGACCGCTACTACAGCTGCTTCTGAACACACACACATATATACACACACACACACTATGGATTTCCACAAGCCTGTTTGTGCCTCCATCTCCCGCTTTTAAATTCATAATCATAAACCAAGCATAAGCCTCCTATTGACTCCACAGCGGCAGGCTCACCTCGAACATCCTATTCATGTTATCCATTTGTTTGTTTCACGCACACACAAACGCACGCACACACAAATAGGGATACACACTAAAGGGGGGGATTGGTGGGCTCGAGCTTGGCTCCTCAAACCCAGACTGAGAACATTAGTGTAGTGAGACAGGCCTGGCAGCCGCCGGTATGGATTGAGGGAATTTCATAAGCTTGGCACAGAGCGGCTCAGATCCCCTCCATCACTGTAATCCTGGCCAGTCTCACTGCTAGATTACCTATTCATCCTGCCTGCTGCCTGCTGGGACATGAGCCTGATGGAGAGAAGACAGAGGGCAGCAGACCATCTCCGCTGCTCAGGGAGCTCAGGATGAGTCTGACCGGCCAACTACTGCACCACTCTGACCGTAAACTTAAAAAGAAATAAATCCTCCACAGAAGAAATGGAGCCAGTGCTGATGGAAAACATCCACCACCATCACAACAACAACAACAACAACAACAACAACAACAACAGAGATTTAGAGAAAGATGTTACAAGACGAATATTAAAGGGGTAGTTCACCCAAAATTCAAATTTCATTATCTACTCACCCTCATGTCGACTAAGGGCTGGGAGAAGTTTCAGAGTCCTCCGTCCCTTCTCTGAGTTACGGGGGGGTCCGCGCAGCAGTATTTGTCCATAATGGTTGTGAATGGATACCACTTTTCTTCGTCCAAAAAGACACACCAAAAAACATCCAAATACCTCCATACTGCTCGCCTGTAATGTCCCTCTTGTATTGAAGCCCCGACATGAGAAATTGTTCCGCCGGTCAGTGCAAATCACGCAAGATTTGCCCTGACACAGGAAGAGCAGTGAACCGAGACACTGGGAGCTTCCGCTACAAACAAGCTTAAAATATAGACTTATTTAAATTTTTTGGAACAATTTCTCATGTCGAGGCTTCAATACAAGAGGGACATTACAGACGAGCAGTATGGAGGTATTTGGACGTTTTTTGGTGTGTCTTTTGGGACGAAGAAAAGTGGTATCCATTCACAACCATTATATGGACAAATACTGCTGTGTGGACCCCCCTGTAACTCAGGGAAGGGACGGAGGACTCTGAAAATTCTCACAGCTCTTAGTCGACATGAGGGTAAGTAGATAATGAGTGAAATTTGAATTTTGGGTGAACTATCCCTTTAAAGAAACTAACTATAAAATTATAAAATGTTAGATTTTGTGTGATTAAAGGACAAGATTGTCTTCTCATACTATGACTTCTTCTTGGTAATATTACAACCTAATTATCATAATATTATGACTCTGTCAACCATGTCATTCAGAAGTAACTAGATTTTTAATTACACATTTATTTTGAATATATTTTGGTTTTGACTTTTTTTTCTCTTTATATCTATAGAATTAAATGAATAACAAGACATTTTAACTATCATATTCTTATTCCATTAAAATCAGGAAATAATCTATTTTACGTTTCTTATGGCCATTTCAGAACGTATAATTAAAGTGCTACAACATCATTTGAATGTTCCCTACTTTTATTATACGTTTTGCTTACAACATTACAACTGTCAAATCAATAGAGTGTGACATTTCCATGATAATTTGTTTTATAAAATAACGGCTAATTTACATTTTGTGAAAAGGGTTTTGTCACGGTGTTGTGACTTTCTTTAAAAAGTATTAATTGCTCTTTTAATTTTGAGTTTGTTCTGCATATGCAACACCTTTTTATTTCCATTCACAAAAGCTCCAGTAGCCCTTGCGCCCCCCCCTGTGCTCCGTGTAGCGGCTGTAGCGTTGTGTAAATCAAGCTGCAGGTGTGAGTCGGTGACCACCCGAGCCTCTCCGCTCTCAGGCATAAACTTGGTCTGGCGTAATCCCTCTGACGCAGGCAGAGTGCCGGCAGCCCACCAGTGTTTTATTCCTTTCTTTCCCCACCTCCATCTATCTGAGCGTGGCGACTGGAGACAGGGGGAAGGAAGGGGGGGGGGGGGAGCAGATGGAAGAGAAAGCATGGCCACAAGCCGACACAGCAGAAAAGTCCACCTTTCTCTACAGCCAGCGGGCATTAATCACACTTTGCCTCGCACCGGCTTGTACCGCCACCAATCAGGCCGTGTGTGAGGGCAGAGCGGCGAACGCTATAACACACTGCAGTGGGGGGGGCAAGTGGGACATTTGGGGAGTTTCTGCAAACAAGTTTGGAAGGGTTTACTCATGTGTGTGTGTGGTTAGGAGAGGAGGAGAGTGTTTGACACACTTGACAACCAGCCAACTGCATGAATGTGCTGGTATTTGACTCCAGCTCCAACACATGACTCTGAATCAGTGAGATGAACTGTGTTCTATCAATGACGTTCATTGGTATCATTGATTTACCCATTCATAACCAACAGGGCATCTTTCTTCTAACTTTTTAATTGTTTTACCACCTTGAAACTAAAACCCTATTAATTGAATCAATTATGAAGTGTATTTTCATTAACACCAGAACATGCGGAGGAGGAACTGCTGAGACCAGAAATAGTTTTCCCACGTGTAAAACAGAACAGACAAACTGTAGCATTTACCAATGCTCCAAAAGCACTCATGATTATCAGTTTGAATTATTTAATCTTCTGAGAAATCAGATTTTTCAATCAGTTTGGTTGGATGTAAATACCACCACAACATGAGCCACTGCAGCGGTTAAGAAGGTGGCTGAGGTGCTAATCAGAGCTACAGCAGCTGAATGCAAGTTATTAAAGTCCTGGTCTTATGTGTAAAGTCAGCACTCCCTGTTCCACTCTGACTAATTAGTTTCACATTAACCTCACCACCACCTGTTCAAGCTGCACCATCCCCACCTCTCTACTACAGCTAAAACTGATCGACCAAAACCTAATGCATGTAGTCCAAGACACAAGCAAAAACACAAACAACTCTTTTTCTAACCCGTCCAAACACAAACAAAGGCCAGTCTTGCATGAGTCCAGCAGTGAGCTGTGCCAGCTGGAGGAATCAGGACTGTGGTGTTACATCAGGGCTCAGGACACAAGCTCCTGCTGTCACAGTGGCTGCTGCAGACAGACAGGCCTGATGATACACGTCTGTGACTGCATCAGTAATGACACAGCTAAGACTGCTGACTCTTCATCACCCACCCACACACGCACGCACACACACACACACACACACACACACACGCACACACGCATTTATCATACAAATGTTGTTATTAGTGCCAGGATGATTGCAGTTTAGATGATATCTGGGAGGGGATGTGTGTTAGCCTACAGGTATGAGCAAGTCTCTGCCCGTCTGTTGTGAAACACTAAGTGCGAGATCTTTATCTCCTTTAATACATGTTTTCTAATTTGTTTTGTCAGATACACAGAAAGATACAGTATTTGCGCAGTTATTATATTTGTCTAGTAGAGAACATGAACATATCTGCAGTTTGTAGAGTAGTACCACGATTGAACTCTCTTGTTCCCTCCTCCAAACCTGCTATTCCCTGCTGCCATGTTTCCCTCCGGTGCAGTCACCCATCTTCACACCTGTTCTCACTCTGCTAATCACCCAGCCCTGTTGGCCACACCCACCTCACCTGTCTGGCACCTGCAATCAGCCTCGACACACCTGTGTTCTGCTCACTGAGCCCTCTCACTCTCACTCATTCTACAATGCTTTCATATGTATGGCTTTGTTGGTGAGCACTGGTTGCCTTTCCAAATGCATTGTGGTATACTATGAGTCCACCATCTTGAGTATAATAATTCTCTGTTTAAAGGGGAACCATGCAAGTCCGGTTGCTTTTCTGCTGTTTTGCTAACCCTCCTCCTGGCCATGTGCATTTGTTTACAACAAAGTGGTGAGAAAGCAATCCATAGAGTGGTGGATAACGTTATATATCATATACGCTGTTATCATATAATCTTATCTGTCATAAACAGAAGATTACAGGTTACGGGGTGCGTTTGTGTCATGGTGCTGCAGAGACGTGAGCTGGGACACCAAAGCATCTTGCAAAGTTGTTTTTCAACCCAAGGGACACTCCATGGAAAGCAGAGAGCCTCCATTCTCCCTGTAACAAGTTACATGTCACTTGTTAAACCATCTTAATTACTCCAAAGCTGTTTAATTAAGGCAAAATATGTAGTATGGTTAAGCTAAAAATCCTGCGTAAAACAATGGCAAACTTATTGTATAATGGACAATACACTGAGTAGTGAGTAGATACAGTCTCACTATTCCTTTTATGTAGCCCCCCTTACTTGCTGCTTTCCAATATGCAATTGTGTTAAGATTGTCTACCATCAAATAGGACCACAATGGAAATAAGCCTTTGGGCTTTATTGTGTTTTAAATCATTTTGAACACTTGTCTAATGTTGTTCAATAAAGTTTTCAATCAATCAATCAATCAATCAATCAATCAATCAATACCCACTTAAACCCAGGTTACCATGGAACATAAGGTGAATCAAAGCACTTGACTGGTCATGCCTTCCTCCTCTTTCATGTGACACAGATATATTTCAATCTGTACCAAAAATATTAACTTCATGCTGGCAATAAATGAATTATAACAATAAATATGGGGGTGCACACAAATCAATAGGATTTAGCATCTGGGGACCATGATTATTGTTTAGATATTTTAATCCAGACCACGCTGGTGGACCTACAAAGCATACAAACAACCCACATCTCCACCACTTGCAATGCTGCCAAAACTTACATAACCATTACATTCTTTATATTAATCAAAATTATCAGATATTCCGCTTAGTCACGAATGGGGACACAGGTAATCATGTTTCCATAAATACCATCTTACCTCACTGTGGGGAGCCTGGATGTTTCCTGTAATCTTATGATGGCCCAGAGGAAAGGTTAGAGTTACTATAATCATTTGAAATCCTCCTCTGTGGATTACGAAAATCTGAACCTGAAACTCAGCCAGTACTTTTCCAGATATTTTCCTCTGAACTAAGCAATGGTGGGAAGAATCCTATAAATAAACACCTCCAGTAAGTGTATGTGATATTTAAATGTTTTAATATGTTAAAAGTTGACGTTGTTAAGCTTTTTCCGCACTTGAAACCTAAAAAGTGTCTGTCTTTTTCAGCCCGTCTGCTGCTCCATCTACTGCTCTGTAACTACAGATTCACAACTGTATGTTCACTGCTTCCAGTCCATGTCACTGCTGCGATCCACTTATGCAGGTAACATGCAGTTCACCTGCAGAGATGTCAGCTCTGACTTTGGCGAACGTATCCCACCGCACTGTGCAATCCGAATCTGCTGGTGTGTGAGACATCGGAGAGGCAGCGAAACTCCGCAAACATGATTACTCTGCTCACGAAGTGCCTGATTCACACGAGCAAGTGCCTTCAACTTTGATTCTTCTCCTGCGTGGCAGAAAGAGGCTACACCACACATCTATACGCTGTTTTTCCTCCAGCGCTGTTTGTGTAAATGTGTCAGCCTCGTTCTGCTCGTCTGCCTGTCTGCAGGAGACAAAGAGCCGTTCCCCCAGCAGCACGCTGCGTCTCACACACTGCCTGAGCCCAACCGCCTGCATACACCCTTGGTTCGCACAACGTGTCAGTGTGTGCATATCAGAATAATTACAGTAATCCCTTTTTTGTTTTGAACTTTTTTAGTTGTTTTTAACATACTGTATTTGAACATTAACCACATCTGTCAGACAATAAATCCATGTCGTGCACTGATGTGAGCTACACTTTGACTGGGCCTTTGGAGTCTATTTGATATTTCAAATGGATTTTTGAACATTTAAATCTGAACATGATGCAAGCAAAACATCCTCTTAAAGGTACATTGTGTAGGAATTCCTCCCATCTAGCGTTGTGGTTGTATATCACAAGCAACTCAATCATATTTTTCATGCTGCATTCACGTGAAATTGGGCAGATGGCAGACGGACGACAGCCGCTGCAGGTAACGGCATAAACAAGCCTCTATGTAAACAAGTGGTCCGTCAGCACGAGGCAAAACAATACACGTGACAATATGTTGTCATGGCGATGTCTGACCCACGTTTTACTGGCTTTCTCTGGACTTCTGTAACTAAAATGACATCTGGTTTGTTACCGACGGCCGTCTGCCCGACTGCAGGTGAATACAGCATCAGTGTAATGCTCCATTCCTCCGGCGAATATCGCTACATTTTTTTTTTTTTTAAGATGTTAGTTTAGGCGGCAGCTCTTTGCGCTGCGGGAAACCCTGCTTTTCACAGATGCCACCTCCACCTGAGCCGACAGCTCCGGTGTCTCCGCTGAGTTTCCGTGGTTTCCTACCGTCACGCTGCCACTGAACGTAAAAACATGGCGACACCACATGGCAGCCAGCACCGAGCTTACCCGCTCCATGTAGATATGAATGATATGAACGGCTATTTCAGAGCTGAAAGGAACACTTCAGTTTTTGATGGGGGGGATTACTGATTAATGAAAAACAGACTTTTGAACCAAATAATCGATTTTCATGAATAGATAACAGGAGAAGTTACACAATGTCCCTTTAAGATCATGATGCACAACACATTTCTTTTGAAAATATATCTACTTCTTGCACTATAGATGGAGTCTTGAGGTCAAAACAGTTCAACCTGTGGGGAGCATGAATTGACCATGTGAATCTGATAACGCTTGGGCATAACTGCAGCAAGTCGAGGTCAGGTGTTCACCATTGTTATTGTACTTCAATTGGAGACTGTGATGATGATGATCAACCTTTAAGCTTTATAATTTCTTGTTTCATTTTATCATGTACAAATCCCAATCATCCTCAACAGTAGGCTATGCCACCTTTCATCTCCCAGCACACACTGATCACGAGACTAATAAAGTCTGGGTTTGTGATTGGGACCACAGAGTTCTCAATGACATCACAAGCTCAGTTATGTTAAGGTGGAGCACACCTCTGCTGTGTGAATCAATTGAAAGTTCCACTTATCTGATCTATGATAGCACATCCTTAAAAGAGCATGCTCTATCACTTCATCTTATTATCCCTCACTGAAGTCCAGCCAGATCTGTAAATATCAGGAGTCATTGCAACATGAATATCAACTTCACCTTCAGAAAGACCAGTCTGGCAGCAACAAATCTTAGATTTCAGCTCAGAGACCTTTTAGTGGGAATTTTATCTGATGCCTAAAATGGCATGGAGATTTCAGTGTCACTGGTAAATTGCCACAGGCCTGTGAGATAAGGCTGTTTCCTGCTAGCAGGGCCTCACATCTCTGAAAACACTGGTTTTAACTAGACATTATTCTGATAATCAACCATGTATTCATGTTCCTGCCTTGTTGAGGGCTGGCTTATGTCCTCCTCAGCTTTCACTGCTGGTTAATGTGAAATGCATGCTGGGATACGGTGCTTAGCCTGCATCCATGGCGAGTAGAGACGAGCGCACAGGCTGTCAAAGTCCTGGGGGAAACAGTGAAGTGTTGACCAGACACGGTGTGACCAGACTTTGACACACTCAATAACGCCAGTAGGTCGTAAGTGTATCTCTGGCCAGTTCCAAAGAGAGACTCAGACTGTTTGACGATACATTCAAATCACACTGGTTAATTCCCCAACCCAATTGGTTGCCATGCCAACAGCTCTGATAACCGGAGAGCTCACTTCTGATCAGTTCTGCTTTCTCTCATTTTCCCATTCTCATGTATGCTGCGTTGTCTCCCACTGCAAGGGACAGCGATTTCACTTCACCACACACACACACACACACACACACACAGACTCAGGGACATTGTTATTATAGTAGGCAGTGAGTTACCCTTCAACAGGCCAGTCCATGTGTGTATTCTGCTCCAAGGCTTAGAGAAGTGTTGGGAACACTAGGTAACATGTTAGAGGATGTTTGAGAGTAAAACCTCACTGAGGAAAAAGAGTTTGCCAAGGTTAAAAACTGCAGCCACGCAAAGTCAGTGTGTGTGTGTTTGTGTGTGTGTGTGTGTGTGTGTGTGTGTGTGTGTGTGTGTGTGTGTGTGTGTGTGTGTGTGTACAGCTAACACAACCACTGTGTCCTGACCCGAATGGAGACGGACGGACACGGACACACACACACACACACACACACAACAGGGTAAAAATTAGTCTCTATTTAAAAACAGCATGTGGGGGAAAGTAGGACAGGTTTCCAGATGAAAACAAGAAGGGGGCGGGGGGGGTTCCTTCACAGGAAACAGATGAGAGTGTTTCCTGTGGCCCTGTGGCCCTCACTTCCTGAGGATCACTTAGGAGGGGGCTGTACATCTTAAACAGACAAACACAACATCAGAAAAGCTATGTAGATCAATGATTGGTTGATGACGACCACTGGTACGCTTTCAGAAAGTCTTACTCTACCTGGTGCACCACAAGGCTCAATGCTGGGGCCAACTTATAAAGATTTAACTGCACTATTTGATAATAAATAATAAAAATATTATAATATTTTAACATGATTTATTTACCACCACAAACTGGAGTTTGCTGAACATCAGCACTACAATATCTTTAATTATTAACCTTTACATATTTGAGTAATCACTTGCAATCCTAAAAACAGCAAAAATATATAAAGCATTTTGTTAAGGTTATGGAACCACACTACTCAGTCAGAGACTGAGCCTTTTTTGATTTTGATCAGTTTGATCAGTTTTAATAACTCTGCTATGTTTAATGATTATTTTAGTACAGGAGCCTTGGCTTCAAGTGCCCAATTTAGAAACACGCAGTATGAGAAAAACAGTGACAATACTACTGATCAGACAAGTATCTCCTGTGGTACAGTTTCAACTCTTCAAATACGAGACACTGACGTGCAGCCTCAACAAGGTTTTTTCAACACGCTTAAAGGGACATTTTGGAGAGGACATGGGTGTCTCCTGAGCATTAACACTGAGGGAATTCAATCTTACTGATGCATTCCTTCATGTTCCACAGTTTGCAATAGAAAAGTAAACAACCGCAGTGAGAAAACAGGCCAGATCAATGCAGAATGCACCATGCTTGGCTGACAGCCCTGTGGGACAGTCTTGTTCTAACACTTACTACTCAGTAATAAAACAGAAGTCATTGAGTTTTGGGTGGAGGACACAGCTGCACCAGAGTGAAAGCTGCAACCCTAAGGTTCTGCACAGACCTCCTCTCCTCCCCTGTGTAGCTCTGAGTCTGCTGCGTTTCAAAATCCATTTCCCACAGAAGGTTCTTATCAGTCAATAATGAAAAACCTCAGGAAATATTGTGACTGGGTCAAAGAGGAAAAAAATATCAGAATTTCAATCTTTCAGCTTTCTGCTGGCTTCATCTTCATGTGTTTACAGCTTTGTGCTCTTTTGCTGCTGGGCTCTAGTTCTCCTTTATGTCTTTCTTTGTCTTGACCTCCACTTTGGGACTATACTCACACACACAAAACACATGTAAGTATCAGTCCAGGTGGAGGCACAAACATACCTCATCATAACGCACTACACAGCCCTATGCTGGGAACAATAGAGGATCCTTGGAGACATCATTCAAAGCCATCTCTCTCTGTCATCACTGGTTGAGTCTGTTCATTAACTTCCACTGAGACGACATTAATCAGCTGACTGTAATGTTTCCATGTTGCTTTGTAGCGGCGCCAAGGACAAGTTGTGATGTTTTACCGTTGATCCAGGTGGTAGAAGACTTCAAACACAAGCTTCCATAGAATAAGTGGTAATTATTCAGATCTGATCATTTCAGGTCTGGACAGGGCCAAGGAGAAAAATATTCTCACATTCACACCTACAGGCGATTAAGAGACAACTATTTAACAGTATGTGTTTGGACTGTGGGAGGAAAACTGGAGAGGCTCCCAATGAAACAGCAAAGACACCAGAAATGAAGTACTAAAAACGGTTGTTAGCTCATGGTTGTTTAATTGACAGAACAGTCCTTTTTGTGAGAGTGTATTTTTGTCTGCCTGATCTTAAGGTGATATGCCAACATTTTTTTTGTGTCTTGCCTCACTCCCGAGTCCATGACCAGCAGATAGACACCATCCTTTCGACTGTGTGTGCAGTAACAAGGGAGATAGAGCCGTATCGCCTGTTATTAGCTTAGCTCAAATGCTGGAAGTGTAGGCCTATGGGTAGTGTTAGCCTGCCTCCTACCCGAGCTGAAATCAGCAGTCAGAAGCTGATTTCATTTTTAGCTCTAAACTCTGTAAATATATCACTTTATCAACATTTCAAACATTTTTAGGCGAGAAAGTAGCCGTTTAGATCAGCACTGTGTCATTAATTTGTCTAAATACCAGCTCTTTAGTTCTAATATACACATTCGGTGCAACTTAGACACATCATCAGTGATGTAACCTGGGTTCACTGGGTGTTTCGGGTCTCGCAACATCATACACCCTCGCCCAGGCGACCCAGCCGGGGTTGATCAAGCCCCAGCTTGTGTCTAAGTAGCATGTGTAGCCCACGGATCTCCCCGCTTGATCCACAGCCATCTCGACGCCTTTTCTGCCGCATCCGTGATGTTCTTGATGGCTTTCCTCATTTGCAGTCCCTTCACTCCCAACATCTTGAGTGCCCTGGTGAGAGACTGGCCGGCGAATCCTCTGCATCCGACCTCGATGGGGTTGCACCGGGTCCTCCATCCCCTGCTTCGACATTCTCCTGCCAGCTCCTCGTACTTGGCTCTCTTCCTCTCAAAGGCCTCCTCCATCCGGTCTTCCCAGGGAACAGTCAATTCCAGCAGGACCACTTGCCTTGTTGTTACTGACACCAGGACCATGTCTGGCCTAAGTGTGGTCACTGCGATGTTCTCTGGGAATTTCAGCTGTTTCCCTAGGTCGACTTCCAGCTGCCAGTCCCGAGCTGTTGCCAGCAGCCCCCCTGTTTGACTCCGGCACTGCTGTGGCTTCTCCCCAGCCCTAACAAAGGTGATGGACTGCTTTGCTGGTTGTTGGTGTTTGCTGGTGGAGATCCCTGTGCTGATGACCTCTGCGATGACCCGCAGCACTTGGTCATGTCGCCAGCGGTAGCGCCCATCTCCCAGCGCCCTGGGGCAACAGCTCAGGATGTGCTCCAGCGATCCACCTTTCTGGCAGAGAGGACACAGTGGAGTCTCAGCCAAGCCCCAGCGGAAAAGGTTGGATGGGCTCGGGAGGACATCGTACACCGACCGAACAAGGAACTTAATCCGGTGTGGCTCAGCTCTCCATAGCTCTGTCCATGATATCTTCCGTTCAGCTACCCCGTCCCATCGGGTCCACGCCCCCTGCGTGCTGGAGATCAGCACTGTGTCATTAATTTGTCTAAATACCAGCTCTTTACAATTTTGTTCTAAAGAATTCGGCGCTACTCAAGCTAGCCGTTGTGACCAACACACTTCCGGTTACTTTCACAAAATAAAACACCTGTTTCCCTTTACATACAGAAAACCATGATGATAGAATTTGTGCTTTTACTTTGAAATAGGAAGCTAACCTACCCTCGACGTAGCTAGCTTGAACCAAAATAAACCGCCCCGTTACCGGCATTTGACCGCTCAAGATGCCTTACCAGAGAGTTTTGTCAGCTCTGAGACGAAGATCGGCCCGCCGGTTTCCGTTTAGAGTTGCTGAAGAGTTTCAGCACTCCACTTTAGGTGGAGGCAGGCTAACACTACCTATACACTTCCAGCATTTGAGCTAAGCTAATTACAGGCGATACAGCTCTGTCTCCCTTGTTACTGCACGCACAGTCGAAAGGATGGTGTCTATCTGCTTGTCATGGACTCGGGAGTGAGGCAAGACACAAAAAAAAATGTTGGCGTATCCCTTTAAACAATTCACTGATCATCAAAGTTGCTGTTATTTGTTTGTCATTTAACTGATCATTGATCATCTTATTGAAAAATAACTTCAGCAGCAGCAGGTATTTGCATACAGAGAGTTCCAGACAGACCACACATACAGTAAATCTGAGTTTGCTGTTGTCATGCTCATCCTCAGTAACAGGCACAGACGTGCTCCCTAACACCTGTTCTAGATTAGAGCATTTGTAAGGTTGGCTCTGTTATCAGTGCTTGAAGATAAGAAGAAGATAAATATGGCCATCATTGCAGCCATTGGGAGGCTGAGCTTTCTTGGATCGGGCAGCAGAGATGCTGGGGCGTAGAGAACGACGCTGGTCAGAGTGTAGCTCGCTACATTTTACTGAAGTTGATGAGATCTATGCTCATTACTGCAAGTGCAATAAAACCTTCACAAGTTATTAATCAAAACTTGTCTTCAACATGCACAAGGCAGCAGAAAAGTTCTTTTTTCAACCTCAACCACCTGCCCTGAATTCATTTGTTTTTTTGCACAGTACTAAAAAATGAAAATGTATCAATAAAAGTATAAGACCAATAAAAGGCAATAGTAAGAGAAGCATTGATAAAATCATAACAACAAGCATCTCTACGCAGTGGAAAGAGATGTTGCAGTTAAATTTTTAAAGTGTAATTTTCCAACACTGCAAGCACCGCAAACTAAACAATGTGATCAGCATCTATTGAAACCAGAGCCACTGGACTGGAAGAGACAGATTTTCCACATCGGTGCAGTTTCACGCATTCAAATCAACAGCGAGAAATTTATAGGAACAGAAGAAAACAACATATACAGGACCTAACACCTGAGTGGTGAGGTGTGCTGGAGCAGAATCTGATATTTTCTCTTGAATAGAAAAACACGGTGTGACAGTGTGGCCCTCTGCATCAGCGAGAGGCTGAGAGGTCAGGACGACCTGTGTGCTGCTTTCTTATCGCTCCACCTGGAATTATACTGTCGTGCTGCGGTAAATGGTTGGGGGAGGATGACATATGCGAGTGTGTGGGAAAAACCACTGTGGATCTAAGGTGATAAGCTAAAGAGAAACACAAAAAAATGGAAAGAAAAGGAAATGAATCAAATAAAACCTTCTTTTTTTTTAAATCTTCAATGTTGCTTAAGATGAGCTGAGAGCATTTAAGTGGATCACTTGATATTGTGCAGGCTCTTGATGTGGTAATGCTATACTTTCACATTATTGGAAACTAGATCCTAGCACAGCGGTGAGTGCTGCCGCTGGCTTTGCTCTCAGCATTTTAACTGAGTGGTCTGTGTTGATGGTGAGTCAGGTGAGGCGGTGTATACCCCTCGGCCTAATGCTCAGCAGGAAACCAGAGGCACTTAAAAGCCTCATTCTTAATCCATATGTCTACACAATCAGCCTGAGCATGAGACACCCATAACATGCAACCAGAGATGGAGCACTGGTTGTTAAGCGTGCCTGTTACATGCACACGTGTGGTGAAGTTGTGCCATGTAACGAATAGGGCTGGGACGATATGCTTTTCTCCCGATTCAATTCTTCTACGATTTTTTGGATGGCGAGTCAATTTAATTTTTCTACGATTCTACGATATTGCCGATTCTCTCGATTTTTAGTCTGCATTTTTAACATTTATCTGCACACAAATACTGTACCTATAAATTAACATACATACAATTAACATATATAAAGTGAACTTAAACCCTTTTCAAAAACTGTACTCTCTGTATGTAAAAAAGGCTAACAAATGCACATTGCACAATATTAAAAAAAAAATTTAAAAAAAAGATTTTAAAAAATTTCTTTTTCAAAAAAAAAAAAGATTTTTGAAAAAAAAAAAACGATTTAAAAATCATCAAAAAAGATATTGCGATATTTATGTGAATCGATTTAGTTACCCAAGTTGTGTAACCTAATTAAAATATATTTATCAGCTATAACTGATCACAAAATCAAATGTCAGACTGATGGCACTGTATAGATGATACCATTGATGAAGCAGGTTCAAATTAGCATAGCATTTAGCATTACACCACACAGGCAAACACATGTAGTTTGTGTTTTGAATGATATTTTAAAAAATATTTGCTTTGATTATTTTTTAAGGAAAATAATGATATTAAAAGAATCCATTCTGTGGAAAAGGTGCAGTAGGGGTCCAATTTAGCTAATAAGCTAGGCTATGAAAACCGGCGAGTAAAAACATCAGAAGAGTCAATGATCAATAAAAAGAAAGATTTCTGCCTTTTCATCTTGACTAGTTAGCTCAGTGGAAAAGAGATTATTTCATTCACTGTGCAGCTCAGAGACAACAACCAGCTACAAGTTACTTTTAAGAAAGTTTTCTTGCATGTCACTCAATCCACAAACTGCCACGAATAAATATCAATATGACAACTTTGATCATTTGCAATAATTGTCACTCTTGTAGGTCATATTCTTCAGTGTTGATCACTGGATATGAATTTCAATCAGATTTTTACACTATGAACATGTGCTGATAGGAGAGTAACTGAGTGTGCAACCTTTCATAAATCCTCTCTCAAATAGCGCAAGAGCCCAGAACAGTCAATTGAATTTTGACTACTTGACTAATAACATTGAGCTCAAACTTGGATCACAGACACAAACTAAAATATCTCATGTGACAGATATAAAATTACTGACAAAACCAATAAGCAAAACTAAAGGTTCTCAGTGTTGACTAAAATAGAAGTTTGGGTTCAGATTTGTGGTGGTTGAGGCGTCAAGAGATACATATGCTACACAAATTAATGCAGCTTATAAAAATCAATCTTTGTTGTGATGAGTGTTCACAAGCATTACTTTATCTTTGGAGGTTATAAACTAAAAGGCTGGACCAACTGATGTGAAGACAAGGACCCACACAGTAACTTTGCTCAGACAGAGTAGGTCTACAGACTGTAATGACCTCAGGTACTTCAAAACTGTCAGAGAGACTGTGGGACTCTGGGAGTCTTACTGCCATGTCAGCATTTTGGAGGTCAGAGAAGTGGCTGCTGATCCGAGGGTGAGTTTTCTCTCGGCAGAGCCACGTCTGGCTGTGTTTCTCCATGGCTGAACAGCGGACACAGGCTCAATTCAATCAATCCAGCCAGCCAAGGTTCCTCCTCACTCCAGCAGCCTGAAGTCGCCGTAAAATCATCTTGTAGACCATCAATAAACACTCCTTAGAGAATAAATGCTTCATTACTCTTGAAGATACTGTGCGTGTGTGCTATAGTAGCTTTGTGTGTAAAAATCACAGAAAACAGGCGATAAGGTTGAGTTTTCTCAAACTCTTTAAATATCTTCCTACCGCATTAAAGGAGCAAACTGTTGTTTAATTATTCCCACAATGTCTCCATCAGAATGAATAAACTTAAAGAAATGAATGATTACATTTTTTTTCTTTTTACTTTTTTCATGACATATCATTTTAACCCTAATCTACAACTCTGTAAATGGTTGAGATGGAAACACTAGACTCAAGTCAAGTCAGTTTGTATAAATAACTTGGTAGACACTAGCCGAACCCTCTCTGCAGAACCATGGCAAAATCTAACTTGACTCAAATGTTTCCCGGTGCCGTGGCACCGTATAATTCACAATCTGAGCTGATTCCAGCTGCTATCCACAATCAGGACATTTTCATGTGTGTGCACCAGCACTGGTCCAGATCTGGACATACAAAAAAAAGATCCCAATAAATCTCAACTGTGTTCATATCTCTGACAAACTACCACAGAAGTGGCTAGAAAGAAACAGCTGAGTAACGAAACAAGGAAAGAGAAATTGCAAAATGCCCAATGGTGTCCAACAAAGGTGCACTACACCCTGAAGAGACTAGATGAAACTGGAAGTTATGATGATAGAAAAAGGTCAGACAAAGAAGAGGAAGGCATTCTACCGAAAATGGTTTGGCCCACACCTCTGTCCAATTGAGCTTGTGTTGGACAAATTGGATTGATTAGTCAGGAAAGTGCATCCTACGAATCAGCAGGCTCTTGTTCATGCGCTTGGAGCGCTTGGAATGCAAATTCTGGCACATCATACCTTAAAAAAACTTATGGAACAAATGCTTCATATATGGCATGCTTTTGTTAAAGTCAGAGGACGTTACTTTGAATAAAGCAAGGTCTAAGCCAGAAAAACCCTAAACACCTGATAATTATAATAAACATTTCAGATACAATATTTTGTACAAAGTTGATCTTGCTTCCAAACATTTTGCCTGTAGTGTTAGTGTAGCATCTGATATTCATTAAAACACCTTGGAATAATGAATGAACACAATAAAGTCCAAATAAATAAGTATTTTCCTTCCTCCTGTGTGAAAGCAGCTTAAAATCTTGGCTGAAAAAGTGTCAGCAGTGACAAGCTCCATTTCTTTTCATACCTTTCCACTATTGTTGTGGTTGGAGTTTACTGTTGACCTCGCTACACCGTTGCCTTCATTTCAATGAGCCATGGTTGCAGAACTTTCTCTACCATGTGATTCATGCCCCGAGTACTAAATGGTGGTGGCTGCTGGTATTTTTTGCCCTGATTCCAGTTTGACTGTGAGTGTGCTGTCATTCACTGAGCAGTGGGATCCCTCCGGGTATCAGTGGCCTAAATGCATGTATCCCAGTGCCTCCAACCAACTGAGCTGGAATAAGGGGAATGTGATTTTCAGATAGTACTGGGTTAAATGGGGTCAGTGGCGTCTTTGGGGCTCCAGGACGCTCTCTCTGCAGTGCACGATTCCGTTTCAAGGTTAGGAGTTTGATTGGATGTCAGACTATCAGCAGAGACAGTGAGAGGCATCCAGAGTCACCCACTCATGGAACAAAGGAGTGGGCTGCGAAACAACTCGCTGGCATCCTAACAAGTTTCATCTTGAAATGAGAAAAAAAGGCAGTGCCCACTCTTCCAACACAGGAAGAGAGCACAAACCTCCGCCAACGCTCAACAATTGTCCAATTTACTGTTCAATCCGAACACGTCATTTCTATGGCTTCAATTTAAAGTTGAATTGATTTCTTGACTTTGCAAACATCCCCTTAGGAATTAGAATCAAGCCGCCATCTCCATTAGTTTCACACTTATGGCTCAGATCAATAATAGTTTAATGGTGGAACTCCCAGACCTGGATCACCACCAAAATCTAATTGACTTTTCTTTGGCTTGAGGCAAATCAGCCCAGCAAATTTATTGGTAATGCATTTTTTTTTTTTTTAAGATATCCTACTGTCAGACAGAGACACAAAGTAATTAACAAATATTAAACTACAGCTTCCCTTGTGGAAACAGCAGCTAATGAAATAAAATAAAAGAAACTGTTTTGCATCATAGCATTATTAGCTTCACTAAGTGGAAATCATGACAGGCTGCAAAAAACATAAAAAATAAAATAAAACATTGTGTAAAAAGTATCATCTTTACGATGTAGAATCTCTGGAGTTCATTATTATATATTGTAATGTTATCATTACTGGTATATTTATGTAAAACATACACCATTTGGAGACCCCCTCCAATGAGTTGACATGATGTTTTTAAATTAGTCGAGCCATTTCATGAGGGGAATAAACAGTATTTCAACCTTGGAACTGCAGGGAACTAATGACAGTCTCATAAAAAGGGAATCAGACGCTCAGAGTCTCGTATGTCATAAACCTAAGGAGCCAATTTTGTCAACATGCACGGAGCCAATCAAATCTGAAACCTTGTTTGTACAGACAGCGAGAATTTGCGTTAGCACAACCACTGACACTCTATCCGCCACCGCCAAGCAAATTATACAAATATGCTAACGAGGCTAACCATTTTGTTGTTGATTTTGGTCAAAACAAACTCCTGAGTCTGCGTCTGACTGAGGCTCAGACATGTGGTTCAGTCTCTTATGTTTCCTCTGTATTTTTACACTCTCTGCTTTTCTACGTGTCAACCCGGTGCCCACAAGACCTGATCCAGAATTTCTCAGTGAGAAAGTAGGCATAGATGTGCTTCTTTTTTTGCATTCTGCTTTTTCTTTTCTTTTTTACTTATCTGTGAAAACCAGATCAAACAAAATATACTCAGAGTGAAGCCAGTTTGACCTGCGGCCACCAAACTGTAATCAGTGAGGGACGGCAGTTCGACATCCTAATAAATACTTCCAATTCTTTCTCATGGTAAATGTCAGTGTCTCTGTCACAGTTTGTGTAACAGGTTGTGTTTCCTGGCTCATTAGATGAGTCAGAGAGGGGGTGGAGCTTTGTGAGACTGAACACATTCATTGTGACTCCAATAGGTGTAATTATCTGGAGCACTTGTTTTGCATCCAGGGGCAAATGCATATTTTTGCCCGTGGCTCTTGAGTCTATAGGGAAGGTGTGCTTGAATTATTTATTTATAATGTATTGCCTATTTGGCTGTCCATCTATTCAGCGTCAGTATCAGCATCAATACATATAGAGATGGTGAACCTACGCAGAGGTGACAGTGTAGGCGCCAGCGTTGATTTTTTTTTTCATGATTCATATATTTCTAGTGTGAAATCAGGTTAAAGGGATAGTTCACCCAAAATTCAAATTTCACTCATTATCTACTCACCCTCATGTCAACTAAGAGCTGTGAGAATTTTCAGAGTCCTCCGTGCCTTCTCTGAGTTACGGGGGGGTCCGTGCAGCAGTATTTGTCCATATAATGGTTGTCAATGGATACCAACTTTCTTCGTCCAAAAAGACACACCCAAAAACATCCAAATACCTCCATACTGCTCGTCTGTAACGTCCCTCTTGTATTGAAGCCCCGACATGAGAAATTGTTCCGAAAAAAATTAAATAAGTCTATATTTTAAGCTTGTTTGTAGCGAAAGCTCCCAGTGTCTCAGTTCACTGCTCTTCCTGCAGAACAATTTCTCATGTCGGGGTTTCAATACAAGAGGGACATTACAGACGAGCAGTATGGAGGTATTTGGATGTTTTTTGGTGTGTCTTTTTGGACGAAGAAAGTTGGTATCCATTGACAACCATTATATGGACAAATACTGCTGCGCGGACCCCCCCGTAACTCAGAGAAGGAACGGAGGACTCTGAAAATTCTCACATGAGGGTGAGAAGATAATGAGTGAAATTTGAATTTTGGGTGAACTATCCCTTTAAATTAAATCTATAACCTTACATCGTCCTTGCCTGTCACACACCGTCTCTGCGTTTGCCTGCGATGTGCAGCCAATGCCACCGCATTCAGCATCTCAGCATGTACATGAAAAGCCCATATGACATTTACAGCCTACTTTCACAAAGCAAGGATCCATCCACTGTCTGACTCTTGACAGCATCAATACGGAGACGTTTCCATTGGTGGCTAAAGGAGCTCTTCATATTCTATTGAAGTGCATATTCTGCCATTATCCTACCATGCTGTCTGCTGAAGTGTTTTTATTTTCTTTATAGCTGGAAGCATGTTGTACGCTATGTGATGTGGTGCCAGGCGGCTTGGCTGGTGAATTCATGCCGACTCGGGCTCATGTTTTGTGACATTTAGCCATATGCAGTAGCTTTTATGTGATCTAGCACCTACATGGCTTTAATTAGAGGAAACAATGCTTAGCTCTGGTGATTGGTTACATCAATGTTCTTTGCAAAAAATAACTGCAGAGGCCTTGACTGTAGCAGCATTGTTGCTCAACTGGGATAAGAAAAACAAGATGATCCGACAGGTGGAAATCAAGAAACCAGCTGAGCCAGATTATCTCATTATCTATTTGGGTCTGAAGATGAAAGTGACCACAAGCTTGAGACGCTCTTAATCACACAGGGTAACTCCAGTAAGTATGACAGGTTGAAGCTGAACCAGGATCAGTGATGGATGTGTCCAACCAGACTGTCTGTGTGATCATTTGTTTTCTCTCTGAAGTAGGTTTGGCTAAGCTGGAGGTGTGTTTACAACCTGTCGGATCATCTGACCGCTCGTGTTTCATTCCCAGTCTGAACATTTGGACCGTGTGTGTGTTTTCAGTCTGTGAACCAAAGCCAGGGTTACCAGAGTGAGCTAAATTGTGTGTTTCACGGGTGGCGAGTGGCGCAGTAAGTGCACTGTACTATCAAATAAAGGCATGAAAAAGCTCAAAAAATATACTTTAAAAAGGTACATTGTGTAGGAATTCCTCCCATCTAGCGTTGTGGTTGTATATCACAAGCAACTCAATCGTATTTTTCATGCTGCATTCACGTGAAATTGGGCAGACGGCAGACGGCCGTCAGCTGCTGCACGTAACGGCATAAACAAGCCTCTATGTAAACAAATGGTCCGTCAGCACGAGGCAAAACAATACACGTGACAATATGTTGTCATGGCGATGTGGTATTGTTTACCTGACCCACGTTTTACCGGCTTTCTCTGGACTTCTGTGACTAAAATGACATCTGGTTTGTTAGCGACGGCCGTCTGCCCGACTGCAGGTGAATGCAGCATCAGTGTAACGCTCATTCCTCCTCACTGCGTTACCGCGGTGACTTTTCACAGACGCCACCTTAACCTGAGCCGACAGCTCCGGTGTCTCCACTGAGTTTCCGTGGTTTCCTACCGTCACGCTGCCACTGAACGTAAAAACATGGAGACACCACATGGCAGCCAGCACCGAGCTTACCCGCTCCATGTAGTTATGAATGATATGAACGGCTAATTCGGAGCTGAAAGGAACACTTCAGTTTGTTGATGGGGGGGATTACTGGTTAATGAAAAACAATCGATTTTCGTGAATAGAGAACAGGAGAAGTTACACAATGTCCCTTTAAAGTGTTTCATCATATTGGGCCTGCTGACTGTTAATCAGTGTTCATGCACGGCCTAAATAATAGGATATTAGAGTCTATGTCCACACTTATTGTCCTGCTCAGCTCCCACAGCGATGATTCCAGCCTCAGGTGATCTGATCTCTGCGTCAAAACACTGTCTGCAATCCTCACACGAACCAGTCTGAGTGAAATATAGAGCAAATGTTTCAGTCTGGGAAAGGAGCCAACACATGTGAGGACAGAGGTCACATGTGGTGAACAAGTTCATTTACACCAAATGCATCGTTAATGCAGTGTAAATGTAGATCAGGTTGGAATCGCATTCGAGTTATGGTAAGGGGGCTAAGGAATGTGTGTCAAAGATAGGACTGTGTGTGTGTGTGTGTGTGTGTGTGTGTGTGTGTGTGTGTGTGTGTGTGTGTGTGTGTGTGTGTGTGTGTGTGTGTGTGTGAGTGTGTTTAGATTGTACAGGAAACTATTCGTGAGCAGTTCGGCTCCACCCAGTCAACAACCCACTTAGGAACTCTCTGTCCCAAACAAAACTTCAACTGCAACTGCTGCTAGTAACACACACACACACACACTTTGACAGAGTGACATATCCTCTTTACTTCTGTCTTCTCCTCGTCTCTCCCTCGGCTCCTCAATTTAGTTAGATTGCTACGCCCACATACAACATTACATCATGTTACACATGTTCACCTATGAATCAAAAAGAGACTCTTGAAAGTCCTTTTTCCAAAAAGCATGAAAAGTAGAGGCACTGTTTTCCTTCAGTCCCGCGCGGTGCCTGCAGCTCTTCCTGCAGAGACTGTAGCACTGGGACTGTGAGACAGAAAAAGTCAGGGGGTACGCCTCCTTCCCTCATTAATGGGAATTATGGCCTCGCACTTTGGAACAGCAGTACATCAGAGGCAAAATGACTCATCACAAAAGGAGATGGGCAGCTAATAAAGCCACAGAGGGACAGATGGAGTGTCCACCCCAGACAGAGAGGCCTCATAATGTCGGTCATCAAACCCTGTTTCTCTGCTGACCTGATGGAACCAAGGGGTTTGATTTATCTATAATATTATCTCATTTTAATTTAATTAGATCTCTTTCCTTCAACACAACACAACTCATTGCTTCTCATGCTCAGACTGGACAGACAAACAAATTGAGAGACTTTATGGATAAAATAACAAGCAATATCTGTATGGGGTTCATCCAGTGTATCAGCATCTAAATACCTTATCATACTGATACAAATGCAGTGTAACCATAAAAGCAGTCTCATCACATGGTAAATGACCCAACATGATCTAAACATGAAGAGTTCATTTGCAAAAACAGATAACTCCGTTTTTAAAAAAATTTCACAACAATTTTTAATTATTAAAGTGTTATCAGTCAAACCAAAGTTGAGTGGCTTTGACCAAGTAGATGAGATGTAAGAAAACAGATGTAGCTCACTATGAGAACACTATGCAAAGAATAATTCAAAAGCATCAGCTCATCTTTTTCAAAATGGCACTTATCTGCTTTTGCAAATGAACTCTTCACATATTTAAGTGCATTTCCAGTTGTAATCAATGTTTACCTCAGATACCAGGTCACCTATGACCAGTTCATTTCATACCATCCATACTCCCAACTGCAGCGTGTGGACATCAACATAGAACACAACAGTAGAGGGACTTTTTGAGGCGTTTGTTCTCTGACCCAGAAAGGAACTATGCAGAAGCTGCGGTAAGTCCGAATTTTGATTGTATTTAATTGTGAAGTGAATTTTAAAGTTTAAATGATGGTTAAAAGGACTTGCGGCCACAGAACAATTTTAAAATGAGTCCAGAGCCCATTAATGAACACTGAAAAAAACAATAGATTCTTGAACAAAAACGAGTATAAACATCCACACGCTGCAGTTGGAGTATGGATGGTATTAAATAAACTGATCATAGTTGACCTGATATCTGAGGTAAACACTGAACGACTGGAAATGCCCTTTAAGGAGAGGTGGATGGTTGAGACAGGCCTGGCAGACGCAGAAAACATCCAATAGTAGGTTGGAAGAGTAAAACTGAGAGTCAAGAAGTTGTCTACTTATTATATGAAGTTGACTGGTGAATCCAGTATTTACAACAGAGCTCTCAGTGGATGTGTTGCAGACTAAAATCTATATTAACTTATACATTTTTAAATGCAGTCTAAGTGTGCACAACACTGAGAACAGAGCGCAAAGAAAGACAAGGAAAAAAAGTTCATCCGCATATCTATTTATATACAATATGATATTGTTGTCTTTATAATAAATAGATATAAAAATAACATTGGCCTCATTATCACGGCGTGTTCTACAGAGAGTGTGACTAACTTTGCTCACACACATTTTCATTGAATACAAAGATCTTTACTGATTCATTGGTATATGTCAGCTGTGGGCTGTGTTTACTTATTAGAAACACACACACGGCGGACAGTTATTATTATTTTCCCTGGCTGTCGCTTTCCCTCCACATTTTTATTACAGTTGTGTTCGCAAGTCAGACAAAGAAAACAACGGCGCGGCTCAGTTGGCTTGTGTAATAGAAAGAAACCCGGGTTCCCAGGATAAGCTCTGAGACGTGCTTTCATTTTTTTTTTTTTCCTCCGCACAAAGCGCACACGTGACGCACACATCCACACGCTCGCGCGCCGAGGTGAGCGGCGCTTCCTCTTGAGTTTTATTGTCTTGCTGAGCATCACTGGATTTTACACAGTGAGTCAGAATCAGCTGCTTCTGCAACAGATGCATGAAGTCGTGTTTTCTGGCGGGTGAGGAGCAGCGAGGCTACATTCATGTTACTCTAACTGTTTATTCTGTGGCATTCCCACAGCGCCGAGAGGCTGCCAAGCTAAACCGAAGACACACACACAGGAGAGAGAGAGAGAGAGGACAAAGAAAAGGGGGGAGAGGAACCGGCAGAGATCCTGGTCCTGGTGGCCTGACGTGACCACTACCCCTCCTCTCTGCTCAGTGTCAGTTCCAGGTTACACTCTGTGATTCTGTTTCATTTCTCTCCCCCCGTCCTCTCCTCTTCATTTTTTATTCATCCGTCTGTGTGTTAGCAGAGAAGTGGAGTATCATCAGGCTCCGCAGCTCAGTGAGCCTTTGAAAACCTCTCTCCCCCCCTTTTCTTTCATCTCCGCATGCTTCTGGCTAAACGACAGCTCCACAAACCAGGCCCTGTTTGTTAACTGTCCTGCTACAGAGGTCAAAGGTCAGCGGCGTGTCAGACTCGGTTAAGTCAGACTCCAAACCAGCCGGGGTGAACCTTTGACCTCTTGAACTCTCTTATTGAAGTATTACACCAAGAGGAATATCCAAACTTTCTCCTATTGCATCTCGTGTTGTTGGCAAACAGGAACTTCTTGCAGCCTCGTTCATCACTTTATACAAACATCCAGCAGGGTAGACATGGTGGAGATGAAATACACTGATTTCCTTTTCAACACAACATGTTAAAGTGGAAATCCAGCTGCTGCACTGCAGTTCTGCCATTTGATATAAGAAAGTGTAAGTAAAAGAGCCTCTTTCTGAGGCCGAACAATGAGTCAGAACCAAGTGGACAAAAGAATGCAGACACCAATGTCTCCACCAGCAAAAGAGAGAAGAGAGGCCAGAGTACAATGCAGCCACATGGCCCATTAACTTCTGACCAACCCACACAACCAGTAGACTCAGAGCCTTTCTGTTTCTGAGCTACAGCTTCAGCCAGTTCTCCGAAACACAAAACCCAAAGATGACCGCAGTGAGTCCAGGCTCTCTGCCACGTCCATGTCCTACGGGTTGGACCATTCCCAGCTTTACCACTAGGACAACTCAAGACGGTTGTATAATTGTAGTGCTACCTTCCTAAAACTGACAATATGACACTATATCTGCTAAATGAAGGGCTAGTCAGCCTGAAGGACAGATGTTGGCTGACATGAGGCACCCACATTCACTTCTGTACTGTGGAGTCAGATTTATCACAACACGATGACAGATGTTTCCATAATTATCTCTGTGATATAGTGTTATGTGTGTGTAGGTATATGATTTGAATTGTGTAAAAGCTGCTGACTCTCCAATTTACGCTTCATATTCTTGCAAGACTGTACATGACACAAAGCTGTCAGGACCTCTGTAACTTTGTGATGTCACAAAAAAGCTGTCACCACTCTCATCGCTTCCCCAAGATGAGTTGAAATATTTTAAAAAATACGAGTGAAATAGGACATAAGTGTATAATAAATGCCTAGAATGGGACTTTGTGATGTCATTCAGTTGAATTGTTGTCAGTCAGTTGATTTAACCAAATTTTGGAGGCCTGCTTTAAAGAGATAGTTCAACATTTTGGCAAATTGGCCCATTGCCATAATCCCTATAGTTTTAGGAGGAAGTTTGTTACCTTTAATTGTCGGTGCAAGCTATTTTTAGAACAGCCGAGCCTGGCAGTGAGCTGCTCAGAGCTACGCTACGGAGGCTCATGGGATTTCTTGGTTTCCCTCATCAAACTCATCAAATACACAATCCAACAACTCCACAACGCTCTGGTGGACAAGTTGTGACCTACACATTCACCACGCTATGAGATAATAACAGAACATTACCATAAAGAGTTGTTTTCGAGCCGCTCACGGCTCTGCTCCGCCGTTCTAAAAATAGCTTACATTACACCAACAATTAAAGGTAACGAACCTACTGCTACAACTATAGGGATTATGGCAATGGGCCAATTTGCCAAAATGTTGAACTATCCCTTTAAAGCAGGCCTCCAAAATTTGGTTAAATCAACTGACTGACAACAATTCAACTGAATGACATCACAAAGTCCCATTCTAGGCATTTATTATACACTTATGTCCTATTTCACTCGTATTTTTTAAAATATTTCAACTCATCTTGGGGAAGCGATGAGAGTGGTGACAGCTTTTTTGTGACATCACAAAGTTACAGAGGTCCTGACAGCTTGTTTTAAGCCCCAGTTTGAATACAGACTGTGTGCATTTCCCTTTGGTCCGAGGCTTTGGTAAATTCACAGTATCGAACTGGAACCTCAACCTAGACCTGCTTTACAATCACACTACACATGATAATTTAAATTTATACAATAAGGGACCTTTAATATCTAAAAGCATACACTGCAGCATGAAAGTGCACCAGTAATTTACGGACAGGATTGAATCTATCTGACAGTTGTTGGGAGATGAATGTAGAGGGGTTTCTCCAGTGATGATGTCACACTCTGACAGGGTTAATGTCTCCCTGCTTCTACTTTTGCAAAATAACTGAAAAGTGAAGCAAAGCAACAAAAAACAATCAATACTCTCACAAGCATCTATGTTTTTTTTTCTGGTAAACTCAGTATCCAGCACACACAGAGGTGAACTCACATCCCCCGAAATGAGATATTCAGTTACAAGTTTCCCAATTAGAAGAGAAATTCATCTTTGATCTCTTTTTCTGCTTTGCGATCATTCATATTTGCAACGAGGAGCTCGGCAGCAGCCTGTGGTTACCGAGCGCTCGTGCTGCAGGTGTCCTTCCCTCTTTACCATTTATCACCATCAGTAACCTCCATCAGGCTGTGCTCATCATGCATGGATACAGTTATAAATCAGCTAGACCTCCACCGAGCCTCAAGACACATCACCCCACAAGCTACACACAGAGGTGGGAATTTAAAAAATAAAAAAAAATAAAAAAACCTTCAGCTGGAAGCACACTAGTTGAGGAATGTGTGAGTAGGTGTGCGTTTCAGTGTGTGTCCTCAAAGGAATAACAAGTGATGTGGTGCCTGTAGCAGCCTGATAGCCTGGGAATGCAATCAAATCCAATTAAATATTCTCAGGATGTCAGGAGTGGAACACAGTGACAGTCAAGAGTCAGAGTGGGTTTGTGTTTTGGATCAGTGAACACACACGTGGAAGTTTCAATGTCACACTTCTGGTATGTTCGAAAAACACACACACACACACACGTGGGAAGAAATTCATAAGTGGGATGAGAGATCACACACACGCATATTCAGATTTAGATGATATGTAAATACACACAAGCTTATGACCCACCGTACACACACACACACACACACACAGCTGGTTAGAGCTTTAGGGAGGCAAGGAGCAAACATCAAACAGCTCCAGCCAGAGGAGACACAGAGTAGGACACACACGCAGAGGGACACACACACACGCAGAGGGACACACACACGCAGAGGGGAGTGGGGACGAGGGCGAGAGAGATGTCAGAAGTGAAGCAGCAGAGTGATTTATCCTGGGATTTGAGACTTGAGATGAGGAGAGGAGGGCAGCCTGGCTCCCACTGAGAGGGGCCAGTCCCCAAACACACACACACACTCAGCACACGGAGTTCAGTAAAGACAACTCTGAAATGAGAACAAATAATGTATTGGGTATAAGCATTGCAAGCTGAAGCACAGCATGGTTAGCATATTCTTGAGCATGGTTGCAGCAGGATTGATTGTAAGCATTGCAGCTGAAACACAGCAGGTTTGGTGTCACGCTCTGTCTCAGTTATTCGTTCCCTCAATTATCTGGTTTGCCAGACATTACAGGGAATGAAGCAGACCCCCCCCCCCCCATACAGGGGATCATATAGACAGAGCCCACAGGTGGATGCTGGGGAAGAGGTGGGTTTTAGGGCTGTCAATCTTCCCCCCAAATCAGGTTCGAATATCTAAACCATCTTATGTTAAATATTCGAATAATATTCATATTTTTAATGTCTTTTTTTTTTTCATCACAATCCTGCATAGGAGCTGTCTATGGTTACTTAACCAAAAGTCTCTTGAAGTGTTAAACAAAGAGAACTATGGACTGCGGAAGTTTGAATAGCAAGAATACAGAAGTTATCGTGACGTGAACCATATGTTGCGGTATAAAAAAAAAAAAAAGGATAGTTGATTCGGTGGAAACCCGGCTTCACAGGCGGGGGCTGCGGGGTTAGGGCACAGAGTAGTGGTGCAACAGATCACAGCTGATCCGTGATCGGCACACAAGTGGTCCGCGGATCTATCGATTAAAAAAAAAAAAGGTGTGCGTGTAGTGTGGGGACACATGCACGAGCACGCACCGTGGCGGCCGAATGAACGGGCAATTAAAAAAACTCTGCTCGTATATTTGAAGCTGCAGCTTTACCTTGTGCACAACAACAACTGCAACAACTTGTTCTATCAACATGTGTACTACTCCGAACGTCGCGACGCACTACATTAATTTGCCTCGTTATGGAAGGCAAACGTTCGGACGTCAGTTTCCACCTTCAAATGTTCTCATTTTGACTAACATTCGAATTGTATTCAAATAGCGAAGTTCGTTCTGACAGCCCTAGTGGGTTTGCAAAACCTCATGGGCAGCAGCAGCAGCAGTGAGATGTATGCAGAAGCAGCAGCAAGAGCAGCAGAGCAGGAAATAGCAGCAGCAGCAGAAGCAGCATAGCCAGGAATGAGCAGGTAAACTGGGGGGTTTAAATAGTCCGCCCTATTTGGAGGAGGAGGGCATGCGACTGATCAGCTGATCAGGATGGGTGCAGTTTGAGTTGTCTGTCTGAACTAGCTCTGCAGGCTTCACATCATTTCTGTTAAAGAAAATAAAAAAACGTACAAAATCTGCCTCACAAGAAACACACCATGATTCGAGCCAACAAAGAGCATCGTTTATGACAGAAACTTTACCCTAAACACGACCAAAAGAACAAACCTCACTGTGCCGACTTTTCCAAAAACGATTATTTAGAAAGCAGCTCTAGATCTTTGATTTAGTATCATAAAGCCGGGCCTGCATCAATACTGATGCAATAAAGAGCCAAGATATCTTGACTTCAGAGCTGCCAGTTCGCTTCATCTGAACTGCTGGTCAATTCCCAGCCCCCCTACATACATACACACACACACCTCTCTGATGTCAGACTGGGAGAGGCTGTGTCCAACCATCTCTGTAACCTTCCCAAAACTGACGGTCTGACATTCACAGCCACTTCACACGGTGATGGCCGAGCCGTGTGGAGGAGAGAGAGGAACCAGGGTTTCGATGTCTCTCTCACTGTCATTTGTAATTAAGCACAAATGAGTCCAGTAGAGTCCACCACTATGAGTGTTATTATATATAACATCACCGCCCTCCCTGCCTTTGACCACAGCCAATCAGAACACTTAGAAACACGTTAACTTTCCTCTATGTCTGAACAACATGTGAACCGTTTGTTTTGCAGCACAGCCCTTCTGTCACATCATCATTACATCGGCATCACAGTAATTACCCTTTTCAAATGTGTAAACAGTATCTATATGAAGAGTTATTTCCTGCTTACAACTGGGAGGCTCCATTTCTGAACATGAGTCATGTGGCCTTCAATATCCATGAGTCTTTCCCATGTAGAAACCCTCCATCCCATATGACATGAGTGCAGCTCTGGACCCTCCCTCTGAGCCAAATGTCTACATCCTTCAAACCCCACAGCTTCTTATTATACTAAAGTCCTCCTTTTAAAATGTCCTGTCTCCAAGTTGAGTTACTCAGCTGCTGACAGTGATTCTGCCTTTTAAGTCTAGTGAGGTTTTGGGAGCTTTAATCCAACACGCTCCTTAACTTTGCTTCATAGACTCTGTTCACCTGCACCTCGACCAAAAAACAGAGCAGCAGACTTGCATTTCTACATCATCTACACTTAAAAATGATGGAGAAAACAAACAAGAACAAATCTACAACCCATTGACACACATGTGCCAGTTTTAAAGTAAAATCAATTCAAATGTGTAATTTAAAGAGCTGTCAATACTCTTTGCTGTGTGGGAGATGAAGGATTGGGCAATTAACTGCAAAAAATATCAACATTTAGAGTCTCTCAAAAACTTAATCTTGTTCATTTCTGGAACTGTTCATATGGAAAAAATGAGACTGAACAAAAAGCAGTCAAACGCAGAAAACAATTTCAGCGAAGATCGTGATATTGATTTGAAGTCTTATTGCCCAGACCTGGTGAGGAGGTAAAGAGAAACTCAAAAGCTGCAACACTGGAAGAAACCACTTGGACGTCATTGCAGCCAGAAAGACGAGAGACTGAAAGGAAACAGACTGGTAAGGAGGACAGACCTGGCAACACAGCAAGTGCAGATGCTTCCATACACAGCGCCAGAGGTCACTGAAGTTAAATGAACATGGCTGAGACACGACTGCATTGTCTTAACCACATTTATTTTTGTTACCATGACAACAGAGGACGACCTATCTGATCAAAGCAAATATTCCATCTTTTCCTAAACCTAAGTCGTTTCTGTTCCGCAATCTCAGCAGCGTGTTTGTTGCTGTTGCCATGAACACAGAGGTCCAGTCCGCCTGCTGTTAGTCCACCCCTGCAGGCTGGATCTAAAGGTCACAGACACTGACCTATGTGGTGTTCAGGCTGCAAGTCTAGTTGAAATATCAGGGGTTATAGAGAAGTGAGTCTATGATACACAAGGTGAATATCACAAACCTTTGCTTGCTTCCTGTGATCTTGAAACATCAAACCAACTGAATGTTGACCACTTCTGCTTCTATCCAACAGCAGCTTGCAACACTCCAGTACATTATACAGGTACTCAGCACAAAGAAAAGCAACTACGGGCATTTCTGAGCAGAAGTGAGATTCACATGTGGCTCAGTTTGACGGAATGAGAGGGCAGGTCTTTGTTCCTGTCTGTGTGGAGCAGCTAACGCAGCAGCTCCGCGGTGAGACCGAGGTGGAAGTAGCACTTCCTCCAGCGGCTAGACTCTTTAAAGGGATAGTTCACCCAAAATTCAAATTTCACTCATTATCTACTCACTCTCATGTTGACTAAGAGCTGTGAGAATTTTCAGATTCCTCCGTTCCTTCTCTGAGTTACGGGGGGGTCCGCGCAGCAATATTTGTCCATATAATGGTTGTCAATGGATACCAACTTTCTTCATCCAAAAAGACACACCAAAAAACATCCAAATACCTCCATACTGCTCGTCTGTAATGTCCCTCTTGTATTGAAGCCGCGACATTGTTCCGAAAAATGTCTATATTTTAAGCTTGTTGGTAGTGGAAGCTCCCAGTGTCTCGGTTCGCTGCTCTTCCTGTGTCAGTGCAAATCTCGACTGGCGGAACAATTTTTCATGTCGGGGCTTCATTACCAGAGGGACATTACAGACGAGCAGTATGGAGGTATTTGGATGTTTTTTGGTGTGTCTTTTTGGACGAAGAAAGTTGGTATCCATTGACAACCATTATATGGACAAATACTGCTGCGCGGACCCCCCCGTAACTCAGAGAAGGGACGGAGGACTCTGAAAATTCTCACAGCTCTTAGTCGACATGAGGGTGAGTAGATAGGCTAATGAGTGAAATTTGAATTTTGGGTGAACTATCCCTTTAAGATTCTGACTGTATGGGAATCAAAGGGAAAACAGCCCAGCGTGCATCTGACAACATAAAGACTCAAGACTTTTCCTCTGCAACAGATAAAGGCCCGAAAACACGTGTCTTCATCTGAGATTCCAGTTTGTTTGTGTTTCAACTTAAGTCAAATGTGCACATGTGGAAAGCTGATACCAAACACAGTCCACACACTGCTCATAGACCCAAAGCCTCATAACATGGAACATGTTTGGGCCAGAAATATGTTGTTTTTTACAGAACAAAGATACACACACTTTGCTCATCTACCAGGAGACAGACACTCTCCTCTATCCATTCAAATGTAGATCTGCATTGTGCATTGAAAACTTGTGACATAAAGCTCACAGAACTTCCAGCTGTGTAAAACTTTTCCATGTATGGAGCCACTCCATTTCAAAATGTCAGCAATTGAGCAATATGACAATAAGTGCCATCCTCTGCTAAGACATGCACTGACACCGACACCCGTCTATAAATAGGGTAAAAATCAAGTATACATATTACAATACTGTGTTATGGTTACTGATTTTGGAATATGCTTGATTGATTGACAGGTGTCATCAGACTATGCCATGGCTGCCACACTTGACTAACCCATCAGTGAGCAGTCAGCCCCAAATGATCTCCAAGACAGGCAACAGGTCACAGAAGTCAGCTGCTTGTTGTTTTCCTGCAGTGGGAGTGGGACAGCAGCAGGCATCAGGCTGCACGCAGGGTTTCATCTCTCTGAGTTGTCATGCTTTGTCTTGTTTACCTGAGTGAAGGCGTAGCAAACATCATGACACATGAGCCGCTGCCATGTTTCATTCCGAGTCGATGCTCCACTGACGTGGCTCGGGTGAGCGCAGGAGCAATTAGTTAGCTGTGTGGAGCTAAACACCTTGGCAAGATTTCAAGATCTTGGCAGTTAGAGAGAAAAAAATGTTTTGAAGATTATTTGGAAGACACTGCAGCAGCTCTGAACTCTGATCTGAATCTAAATGAGAAACACGGCAACAACCCAACTGCAAACAGAGCCGGTCCTCCATGTTTCTGGTCCTTGAACCTGCAGCGGTTTGGACTGAAGATGTGATCACATGGTGACGTCTCCTCTTATTGCACCGGACCTTTGTGTGCTCTGAAATCAAGGATTGCGTCAGTGTTTGTTTTAGAATCAGTGTTGTTTCAAACCAAGCGCCGAGTCAAAAGTGTTGCCAAGCGATGGCATTTCAGCCAAGGAGTCACTTTACCCCCACGTTGGCTGTATTACAGGAAACAAATATGTTGGCAACTCCTATTTGGAGGCATTGCAACGCTTCTGAGGATATGAACAGATCAGATTCAAACTCTGAAACTCAAACTCTAACAAAGGCTGAAGTAGTTTGACCTCCACCCTGAAGGGCTGAGCTTGGGGAGTGATGGGCTGTCAACAGGCATTCAAGGGCAGCAGTGTCCTTCAACACCATGGATGCAGTGAGGGAGCAGCAGAGTCAGGAGTCCAATAATAGGCTGATAGAAAAGTGACCCAGCAGGAATTTAGGAGGAATTTGAAGGATTTGAAGAAGTGGTGACGATGCAGTGGCGCTGAGTGAATATGACACTAGCTCTAATTGTTCAGAGTCAAATACTGCCCATTGTAATCAAGACTGAGTGAGCTGAAGTTCAGCCTGAGTCAGCCAATACCAGAGGAACAGCAGTGACCATCTGTTTAGACCCCGTGGCCTCCGTTAATGCCTGTTCCCACTGAGAATTTAATACCAAAAATTACCCATTTCATCCCTCGATCAAAACTAATATTATCCAACAGTGACCAGACACCTTGCCAGGAGGCTCATGGAAGTTTTCTAGAGCCTCATTACCTCAGGTTTGGAAAAGCTCAGTGGATTTCCATTCACTCCACAGCAGTGCTTCCAAACTCCTTTTTTCTTTTTCTTTTTTGAATGTTGCCCCATTAATTGAGCAATGTTTACCTATGGATTATCAGTAGTCATTCTGCAACACACCCCGATTGGTCCAGACACAGTATCCTGCTTTAGGCATGGGTGGAGTTGTTTTTTCTGTATTAAGCTTTCGGCTCAGTTCAATGAGAGGAGCAAGTGAAACCAGTCGGGTTGGATGAGATATTAAAAAATATGTCGGTTTATAGGCCCATTCACGTCCACGTAAGCACATGTCTATGTCAGCTGTTGGCAGTGAATATCTCTATTTTCACTGCTCTATTATAATATGAAAGACTGATAACGCATTTGATTCCACCTTTGAATACTTAACAGTTTTAAATACACAACGCTGCTGAATCTTGGCTGCTACTCAAAAAGAACCGAGGTTAGGCAAAGATTAGAGGAAAGCTTGAAAAATGAAACATCCATTTTATCCTCCTCTACCCCATTAATCATCTCATGACCACTCAGGTATATCTTGTGACTCCTTGGGGAGGTTCCAATCCACGAGGATAGATTACCAACTGACCCCGAGACCCCAGACCACAGAGCGGGGCTAAAATCAACTGGGACGACTCCTGCATTATAATGTAAAAATATTGTATTGTTTTGTAAGGGGGCGTGTGTCAAAAGCTATTAATATTATATTGTATAATGTTTAATTAAATTACCACAAAGTAATAACACAGAAAACCTGGGGCCAATAGGATTAAAGGATGTAGAGCACTCAATGTTTACATGAGTGAGAACTTGTGGGTGAAGGGGTGTACACAATGTGCAGAGGACCAAGGTTGTCTAGGTGCTGCATGGTCTTCTTAAAGGGATAGTTCACTCAAAATTGAAATTTCACTCTTTATCTACTCACCCTCATGTGGACTGTCGACATGTCTCGGCATAGCAGTGCATGTCCATATAACGGTTGCAAATGGATACCAACTGTCTTCGTAACAAAGAGACACACCAAAAAACATCCAAATACCTCCATGCTGCTCGTATGTAATGTCCGTCTTGTATTGAAGCCCCGAAATGCGAAATTGTCCCGAGTCTATATTTCAAGCTTGTTTGTAGCGGAAGCTTCTCTTCCCAGTTCGTCCAAATTTGATGAACCGGGAAGAGGAGCTTCGAGAAGCTTCAGCTACAAAACAAGCTTGAAAAATAGACTTATTTAATTTTTTTTGGGACAATTTCGCATTTCGGGGCTTCAATACAAGACGGACATTACATACGAGCAGCATGGAGGTATTTGGATGTTTTTTGGTGTGTCTTTTTTTTACGAAGACAGTTGGTATCCATTTGCAACCGTTATATAGACATGCATTGCTACGCCGAGACCCCCTGTAACTCAGAGAAGCCACGGAGGACTCTGAAACTTCTCCCAGCCCTTAGTCCACATGAGGGTGTGTAGATAATGAGTGAAATTTAAATTTTGGGTGAACTATCCCTTTAACTTGTTGATGTCGCAACACTGATCCACACTGCTCATAACGATCTCATGCCTCCCTGCAGCACCACCTCTGTCTCAGCTGCCCACTGGTCACACCTGACCAGCTGCTATGTTTACATGCAAGCGATTAAGAGTGCTACTGTATATTTACATGTCCTTGTGTACGCACGCATGCACACACATGCACCGTGCCCATGTGCACATTTCTGCATGCATTCATACATACCAACTGGCAGCGGTTGTGGGCTATTTATAGAGGGGCAGTATTAGCTCACCATATGTGTCAGCTGCTGCTCTCAAAATGGCCACAGACAGCAGGAGCAACAGCGGGAAAACTAGGTGGGAAAGTAAGTGGAACGCACAAAAAGTGGCTGCTCACAACCTCAACATGTGTGTATCTGAAGGTGTAAAATGTGTGTGTGTGTGTGTGTGTGTCAGCTGTGGGTGTGCGAGTGTCTGGGAGCTGTGGGGCATTTTCTGTTGTCAAACAGGTCCATAAAATATACAGATACGCAAATGTGCACAAGGAGGGAGCTAATAACCCTGGAGAGGTTTCAGACACACACAAACACAACGACACTTGCGTGTGCACACATGCAGCACGACAACAAGTAGAGCCTGTTCAGCGCAGCAGAGCCGCCTCTGAGTCACACGTGCTTGTCAAAGTTGCGTCCCACTGACAGCAGAGACTTGTTCCTGAGCAAATCCCTCCAGTGGTGTGTGTGTGAGAGAGAGAGAGAGAGAGAGAGAGAGAGAGAGAGAGAGAGAGAGTATGAATGACAGCCGAAGAAAGCCTCAACAGCAGCAAAGGAAAGACGCGACTAGAGAGCTTTTCATTCCAAGCGGTTGTCTGTGTTTCTGTCAATGTGTGTGTGTGTGTGTTTGAGCATGTGAGTGTGTCACAAGGGAGGCAATCAGATATATGAGTGAATTGCCCTTCTGCTCCTCCAGCAGGGCAGAAAAGCAAGAGAGGTGGGCGTTGATGAGAGTGGAGGGAAATCTCTAACGCTGCCCAAACAACGAAGCCCCTCAGCCTCTGAGACAGCCTCTCTCTCTCTCTCTCTCTGCATCTATCACTCTCTCCCTACCTCTGTGTGTGTGTGTGTGCATGTGTGTGTTTTTTTTTTGTTGTTTTTTTCACAACACATTCCAACTCACTTGATGAAGCAGCGAGCCCCCTCGAACGTGTATCCTTCCTCCCATCCTGTTGGTAAATCTGTGAGCACGGGGAGGGGAAGAAAAACACAACGCACAGGAACATGAGCAGCTGTGCAGAGAGATATGAAGATTACACACACGCACGCACACACATACAGGTACACACATACACCTGCATAGCAATGCAGTGTCTGGACCACAAATAGCTCATTTGGCTTGTGCCCCTTTTTACACCACCACCCCCCACTCCCAGATATCGCAGGATTACTCGATCATACTGTGTCAGTGTGTGGACTGCTCAGCCTCCAGCTGCTGATCTGCATGCAGAGATGCCTCCTCAGCCGTCACCCTGCTCTGTCGCGGCAGATGTGCGTTTCATTTTTTTTTTTTTTTTTTTTTTTTTGATGGGGGGGATACATGGGAATCGCTCTAACGCACAAGACGCGCTGCATTGTTCTACACGGTGGATCTATACGTGCTTGGAAATACCGTCTGCGTGTGTGTGTGCAGCAGCTGCTTTTGGGGGGAAACGTGTCAAATGTCACTGCAGGTAATCGGCTCGGAAATCGCCCCACGCCTACGTGACGGAACTTTTAAAAAGTGTGTCGCAAAGTGTCCAGGTGGAGCGGGCAGGAGGGAGGAGGTGGGGTCGGTGGTAAAGGGGGTTGGAAGGGTAGAGAGGGAGGTAGAGAGAGGGGGGGGGGACGCCGTGCGTAATGGTCTGCCGGAGGAGAGCGGAGCAGAGGAGGCTGTTGCTTTGCTGCAGAGCAAAAAAGAAATCTCCCCTCATCGTCTTCCCCTCGGCTCTCTCCGCAACTTGTCGCCCCCCTTTTCTCCCCTCTCGACCGTGACGCGCGGATAACCTTTCCCAGATCGCTGCATGCGTGTGCGTGTTTTGGCAGGGAATGGAGAGAGAGAAAGAGAGACAGAGAGAGAGAGAGAAAAAAACATCCTCAAATCATTTTACCTGGAGTTTTTCTGTGCCCCGTGATAACAGCCTCTCCAGTAACAGGATGCAACCAGGTTGTACTCTTTGCTTCTTCGCTGTTAGTGGAAGAAAACGGGGAAAAGGTGAACAGAGAAGCCGAAAAAAGACAAACAAGGGAGAATGCGTCGGAGAAATAAGCAGTGCGTGTCCATAAATCCGTGTGTCCGCGTGATATTTACTTGATGAAGAATATGCGTCCATCCCGAGTCACCCCATAACTCCAAGAAGAGGGAAGGCAGGAGAGCCAGTCCGGCTTAGGATCCGCCGCCATGTCTAGCTGAGAGCTCTGCTGCTCTGGGTTACTACACAGGGGCTGGAGTGCGCGGCGCCGTGCCAAAGCGCGCGCACCAGGAAACCCTCGCGTGCGCGCTTACGGCACACGGGAGCGCGAATGGAGGATAAAGACACAAGCAATGATTTTCTGCCAAAGGGAGGGAGGCGGCGGGGGCGGGGCTGTGTGTTTTTGGCAGAAGTCCTTATGAGTGTGTGACTAAACTGGCCACGATTAAAGTTCGCTATTAGTGTGAATCCTGCACGCGCTGCAACTGCAACTGGTTATGATCGATCAATCAATACTTCCACACCACCAAAAACATCTATGTGATTTATAAACAAAATGCTAAGCAGATCCATATGCACAGGCTTATCTGCATGTGCAGTGCTGCTTCTGCTGCATCTTCCAACATGATGAATGATTCTGTTTTTCCCTCTTCATCCTTGTTGCTCTAAGTATTAAGTGACTGGCTGCCCCAGATGTACAGAAAAAAAGCAAGAAAAATATTATTTATAGCCTTAAGAAACGTGAACATTTCCATCTGCTCCTAGACATGATATTCTGCTTATGAAAACCAACAAAGGTGTGGAGCCACTATGAGCCGGTGTTAGTGCTTTCTCAAACTTCCAAACTCTCACCCTTCACAAATTCCTCCAGACTAACAACTGGACAACAGACTGTTTCAAATGAGAACAGCCTGGCTTGGCAAATTCAACTAATTGTATTGCCACCTATCAAACATTCACTTACTCATTCTTAATGTTTGTTTTTTCACTACTCTTTCCTCATCTCTCCTATCTGGTTTAATAATGCATTTTTATCTTTTCATCCAAATCATATCCTGTCCTTTAGCATGAGAAAACTTGTTGCTGTCCAACTAGAAACCCACTTTTTCAGTCGTCAATCAGCAACATCCCTCAAAAGCTCTGAAGGTTTAATCCTGAATTCCAGCTTTTCTGAGGCAAAGCCCTCTGAGAGCTAATGACAGCACTAAGGGGAGATGGGGAGGTGGGGGCTTCTTCAGGAGGCCCCCGCCTGTCTCAGATGACAGGGGGCTTATTTTGGAGCCGACTGTTTGCTCAGATATTGATCAGATAGTGGAACACAGCTCCTTTTAAAAACCATATCTCCATGGAGGAGACGTCACATCCCAGAGTGTGATGTCGGATGGCTCGCCGGCGTTCAGGAGTCAGGGGCGTGACGTGGATCACAACAGTGTGTTCCTTTCCTGTCTAATCACTGGAGGTCACACGGAAAGCTGAGCTGGCTGGAAATCCTCCCGCCACCCAAACAAACCACCTATCAGCCCCCCCCCACACACACACACACACACCCACCCACCCACCCACCACAATCCAACAACACACACAAGCTTCCTAATGAGGCTAGACAAAGCACACACACGTTGTTAAGTCTATCCCCGAGGTCAGAAATAGCTCACACACTGAAAACACACACACAGGCACACCCCATTAACCCCCCTCTCACACACAGACACACACCCAGAGGTCAAATGGTCCTCCCTGAGGAGGAGGAGGAGGAGGATTGCTCCCACTGCTAAGTCCAAGCCAAATACTTCATGTTGCACAACCCATCATCTCTACCACTCTTTCCATTTGGAATTGGAACAGTAGACAAATAGACAATAGAAGTTATTTTGACTGTATGGAAAACTGCCACAGCAAACATGTAGATTTTGTTTAGTAGTCTTTTTTTAAATGTAGCAATACAGTACTTATATGGCACCAGACTCAGCAGGAGGTGAATGGCAGACGCACAAAGCGACCGACTATGACACATCCAGAGTCTTATCTGTGGTTTAGACAACAAGTTAAAGGGACAACGAGGAGTTTTGGAAAAGCGAAGTGTTTTCACACTACATTTATGAGCCTCCACGCGCACCGTGAAATTCTTTGACCGGCGCAAGACAGACTCATGTTTTCATTCATCAAGAATTAAAGTCAGAGGTTCGAAGATGATCACATACCGTCGTAGTTCCGACCATAAACGGAGATTCGGCGGCGTTATTCTCATGACTCGCCACGAAACCGAAAGTAAAGAAAGCTGGTTGGCTCGCCCAGCATTTCCACCACCACTAATAATAACAAAATAACGATAGAGACAAAACGATATATTTATCGAAAATGGGCCCATTAACAAGTGTGGGTAGCATAGATTCATCCACATTAATATGAGACTTTTTTATAACCAAATAGAAACTCCTCGTTGTCCCTTTAAAGGGAAACTTCATTTTTTTCCAACCTGGGCCCTGTTTTCAAATGTTTTCCTGTATACGTGAGTGATGGATAATACAGTTATTGAAGTCGCTCCAGTATTGAGCCGGGCAGGCAGCCTGCAGCCCAGTTAACGCTCTTCAACCGGGCAAATGGCTCCCGTCAAAGTTCGCCCTATAAACCTGCATTTTTTTCACACTGACAGGCTCAGATAGTTACAATGAGTGTCCGACAACATACTAGAAAGGAGAAATGAACGTATGTATCTACCTTTAGCTGGAGGTCGCTGTTTGTTGTGATCTGTGTCCAAATCTCACCACGCTAGAAATCTCGTTCTGAAATCTCATGATAACTCGCGGCAAAACACCGGTGGGGAATACTGTTACCTGACTGAGGTGAAGAGAGACGACCGAAAATTGAAATTTCACTCATTATCTACTCCCCCTCATGTGGACTAAGGGCTGGGAGAAGTTTAAGAGTCCTCCGTGTCTTCTCTGAGTTACAGGGGGTCTCGGCGTAGCAGTGCATGTCCATATAACGGTTGCAAATGGATACCAACTGTCTTCGTAACAAAAAGATACACCAAAAAACATCCAAATACCTCCATGCTGCTCGTATGTAATGTCCATCTTGTACTGAAGCCCCGAAATGCGAAATTGACCCGAAAAAAAAAAAAAGTCTATATTTCAAGCTTGTTTTGTAGCGGAAGCTTCTCGAAGCTCCTCTTTCTGGTTCGTCAAATTTGGACGAACCAGGGTCTGTCCTCTTCCCAGTTCGTGGAGCAGCATGGAGGTATTTGGATGTTTTTTGGTGTGTCTTTTTCTTACGAAGACAGTTGGTATCCATTTGCAACCGTTATATGGACATGCACTGCTACGCCGAGACCCCCTGTAACTCAGAGAAGCCACGGAGGACGCTGAAACTTCTCCCAGCCCTTAGTCCACATGAGGGTGAGTAGATAATGAGTGAAATTTCAATTTTGGGTGAACTATCCCTTTAAACCTGCAGAATCCTTCCCTAACATTAACCAAATGCTGTGAGAGTCTGAACAGAATCACAAAACAGTATTATAATACTGGAGTCCCTAATGGTTCCCCAACATCTGACATTTTGGTACAGAACAAACATACTGTCTGTGAACATCTCACTGTTATGTTCCAGCATCAGCTTATGTGCGACTTGCCAACTGTGTTAATTAACAACATTTCCTCATTGCATGGATAGAAAAATGTCAGCCACAGTCATAATTAAATGACAAAAAATGTTTGCTGTTGCAGTTTAATCATACTCAAATGTAACTTCTAGTAGGCAGATTTAGATAACCAGACAAGAAGAAACATTTATAATTAGACAAGCTGACAAGCAACGTACAGCGCAATGCAATTAACAGCAGGTAAACACAATCAGTAAGGAATTAGTGAAAAGAGCCAATTTCAATTTCAATTTCATTTATTTAAAAGGGACAGTGTACAGTTCAAACATAAATGTTGCCATTTGATGCACTGTACCAGATTATAGCTTTAAGCTAATTTGCATCTGTAGTCCCATTGGCAGGTCACATTAAAAATACAACACAATAACAGGACAGATAAAACAGTATACAGGGATAATTAGAACATTTAGTCTAAAAGTCATTAGCATCTTTTACACAGAAAAAAAAACATCACTACATTAGATGACCCATCATTATGCTGCCTTTGACAGCAGGACATGCTCAGCTTTAAGAGGTTTGGCGTGTCGTACAACAACATTGGTGTCTGTCCCTGCCTCTGTCTCTCTACACATCAATTAGCCTACAGTAAAACTTATGTAATGACAAGCAGAGGGGTTGACAGTTACTTTCTACTCCTGCAAATTAGAGGTGGGCGACATGGGCAAAAAAGTCATGTTTTTTTGGGGGTTTTTTTCAGACGATCTGAGGATATCCTTTTCTCACAAAAAATGCTTTAAAACTTTAGGCCTACTTGCTTGGCCAGCAATTTGGAACAACAGCTCTTGTCTATAAACTTAAAGCAGAAGTAAGCTGAATGTTTGTGTTAATATAAGTCTTAGGCGTTCAGACTGCCAGCCAAAATCCGATTTTTAACCCATCCAGATTGGAACCAGATAGCTCTTTTTAAGTCTGAACAGTCCCAAATCACATGAAATCCAATTTTTGCAAAACGGATCGAAACCACCTCCGGGAGGTAGTTTCAGATCACATTTGGACAGATGTGTCTCAATCTGAACAGCTCCAAACACTCAGATCGGTTTTGACTGTCCGTGACGTCACTCTCCGTGGCGCTGTCACTGTGTTACAGGTCCCGTGAGCTCCAGTTAAATATCAATGTCCTTCTTGTTACTTTTCTTTTATGCAAACTACCGTGTTGTCGTTGACAGGAGTGACGGCGACGGCGTGCTCCCAGCTCTGGGGTGCTGGAGTTTCCCGTCTCTGTGGCTACACACACACACACACACACCAGTCTCTGGTACACGTACACACACATACACACAGTCTCTGGTACACGTACACATAGCCTACACACACACACACCAGGCGGACTGAGGTTGAAACTAGCGGGGTAGTGCGGCTGCAGCACCGGGCAGATCACCGTGCTGCAGCGAGAGTAGCTGCCGCGCATCGCCTGTCACATACGACGGAGCCTCCGCTCTGACGTCGTTGCTACAGCAACCTGTCAGATGGGTCAATAATGTGGCCCAGTCTGAACAGAGCCAAATGCGATTTGGACACTTGCTAAAAACAGTGTGGACAGTCAGCCCTAAAAATGGGATATGAGAAGGAATCAGATTTGAATCAGATTTGCCTGCAGTCTGAACGCGGCCTTAAATAGTTCTATCTTCCGACAGCAATCACTATAGTGTTTGGTCTGATGAAACACCAAAACGACACCAGTGAAAGGGGGTGCTATTGGCCAGCTAACATTAGTTAGCTAAAGTCGAAGCTAAGCAAAACAAACAAACTAGCTAAAATTAGTTGGAGTTAGCTAAACTGTAACAAGCCAACTTTGGCATTCATGTTTACACACAATTTAACCGATAAAGTAAAATGTATTGAACATGCTAGTTAGCATTACTTACACTGTCTACCCGACAGGAACAGAGACTTGAGGACAGTAACTGCTGAAACAGGCAGAGGAGCTCTCAAGGTGAGGAAATGGTACGGTCCATTACAGGGGTGTCTGAAATTGTATCACAAGATTCATGAACACTCATGAATACAGGAAATATAATGGTACTATGTACAGGTACATTATGATATTTAAACATACAAACTGTTTTTTGTTTTCAAAATCTTAATCATTGCTGTCAGACTCCCCAAACCCACCGTCATTTGAATCCCACTCCCTGATTAAAAGGTGGAACCAGCTGTGTCACAGAGAACAATGATGAATACAATGATGTGATAAGGCAAAAAACTAAAATCAACACAGTTTTAGTCTTATTGAATTGAATTGAATTGAAGCATTGAATACCTTTATTGTCATTCATACCAAGGTATAAACGAAATTCAAATTGCAAACCTCCATGTGGTTAGCCTATTTAAGCTTCTGAAGTAATGATAGCACAGGATAGCTCAAGTAGGCTATGTTAAATTTGCACATTTATGGTTCAGAGAAGATCTTTAATTATACAAAAAAAAAAAAAAATGAACGTTTCATTTTTGGGTTAAATGTTGAACATTTCAACAGTTCAACAATTTTTTTCTTAGAGTCAGAGAGCATGGTGTGGGTATCATCAGATTCATTATTGGTGGAGTCGCTGGTGGAGGTGGAGAATACCATCAGTCTTTTTAAAACGAGTGTGTGATTAAAAAGTGATAATAGGAGAGCATCAAAGGCAGACTGAAGACGAGTCAGAGCCACGGCTGAGGAGGAGCCTGAGGCAGACAAAACTGTGTCATCTGCAAAAAAGAGGAAGAATGCTATTTATGTATTATGTATAATATTTGTATAGAGTAGTTAATAGTAATGGACCATGAATGAAGCCTTGTGGCAACTCATTACCGATGGTAAGAGGGCTCGACTGAGGCTGACTTTATTGTGTCAGGTATGAGAGGAACCAACACAGCAGGATCATCTCTACACAGAGACTGTAGTTTGATGACTTTATGATCAATGGCATCAAATGCTTTTCGTTGAAAACATTTACCAGTTGCGTCTTTACACAGCAAACACGTGCCAAGTTTTCATACAGATTTAGTGCAAATTTTAAACAAATTTCCAAAAAGCTGGCTGAAGAAAATGCAAATGAGTGCAGATTTCCATGCATCCTACTGTTATGTTTATGTTAACAGTTGGTTCCTTTCATGTGACTGCAGAGGGAAATGATGTATAGCAGCTGCAGTCTAACTAGGAAATACATCAAAACATGTTTCACATGTTCATTTGAGGAAGGTGACGGCCTCTTCATCACTCCACACAGATTTGATGTACCATAGAGGCACCAATAGACATTTAGGTCAGATGTTTTACATATGTCCTGATTTATTATGTGTGTTTACACTGCACTCTGTCAGACTGGGTTATACTGTTTTATATTCACTTTTTAAAAACTCTTATTTTGGTCTCCACCAACTCCTATCTGATTCTTTATGCTCCTGTGAGTTCTGTGTTGCAGTGGTTATAGCAATTTTGAATGTCAACTTAATAGTATTAATTCAGTGTTTCTGCGGTTTCTTTACACTCATTATCAAGTGAATAATAATAATATAAAGCATCATTGTGAATCTACACAGTCCACTCATGATGAGAATATGCATGTGGTTCCAACCAGCTGGATCATGTTTGTTGAGGATGAAAAGAACTCTAATGGAGTTTCATAGCACTGTCCATGAGGTCATTATGCACTACATTAATATGACCATTAAATTGCATTACTAATCAAAAGGTTTATAATACATAATAAAACTGTTGGTTGGTGTGTGTGTGCGTGCACGTGAAGAGGACAGGACAAAAGCTTTGGATTTATCTGTTATGAATGTGTGCGTGTGTCTGTCTGTGTGTGAGTGTGTGTGTTTGTCGCCCCCCCAGGAGCCCTCCATAAAGCCATCTAATTACTAAGCCCCTGTTAAAGGCAGGTCCTTAGCCGATTATAGAGCATGTCAGTGTAGACAGGCTTGTTAGACCCTTGCTCTGACTGTGGAGGTCAAGGAGGGACAAACAGTATTAGGGTGTGATGTGTTGACGTCGTAGTGTTGTCAGGGCTCACAGCTATTATCCATAACTTGGCAAGTGCCTCGAGAGCCATAAATGGCAATAAGCACACTGACAATAACTAATGTATCTGTGCAGGGAGACTTGGCAGGAGAGGAGTGATGATGAGTGGCTGATTAAAGGACCACACGGATGCTTCCCAATGCTTTATCCCCTCCGTTGCAAATCTTGCAGACTTACATAAAACAGACGTTTTCAAAGCGCACCATCTTGAAAGATTTATTTTCAACCTCCCAGATAGTCAGCCATTTCAAATCACTACTATACAGATCAACTTAAAGCTGCACTAATTAGTATTTTTTATATTACAATGACTTTCTGCACTCTATGTAGGCATCACTGGTTAGTGGTGAGTGCTCAAACAATTATCATAAGCTGCTGTTTTACTCAGTGGGTCCTAACCATTTGACCTATGACACCTTAAAAGGAGACCCCTCATCACACACTACACATATCTATTAGTTCTGGCCACTTCAACAAGAAAATGATTTTTTTGTGTGTTTCATTATTTTTGAAGAGTAATTTGCAAGTAAAAAGCAACACTTAGAACAAAACAATCGATCTAATTTTCTGTGGAAGACATGTGTTTTTACTACTTTCCATCTCTATTGTTATCCTGTGACCCCTTCGTATTTACGATCCACTATTTTAGCTCATTGTTCTGCTTTTCCAACCCATCAGTTTCACTTTCATTAACCCCCTCAGTGGCCTGGCTTTAGACTCAGCTAGGTCTAGTGCAGTACAGACAGCTGTATCACACATTTGGTGATCAGCTGGTGATCACAGACAAACATTTAGTTACAGTACCATAACTTCTACCCAAGAGTTGTTGGAGACCAAAGCAAAAGGAGCGTTAAACTTTGGATTTACATTTGTTCATGTTTCTTGGGGTAAGTTTGATGTTTAAGAAGCAACGGCGCAATGTTGGGTTTGTGAGATGAAATTATGTGAGATATTGGCCATTGTTTTTACCTTGTGTTGAGGCTATGAATGGAGGTTTAAACATCAACAAGTGGTATTAGCTAATTTTCTGACTCAGTGCTCCAAGGTCTTAACAAACCACATAATATTCCTAATATGATTAATTGGTGTTCAAATTCCAAAAATTGAAGAGTAGACAAGTGAAGAGTTCATCTGCAAAAGCAGATAAGTGCCATTTTGAAAAAAATGAGCTGATGCTTTTGAATTATTCTTTACATAGTGTTGTTTTCAATATAGCTTTATTTTTTTTGAGTTACATCTGTTTTTGTACATCACATCTCCTTGGTCAAAGCCACTCAACTTTGGTTTGTCTGATATCACCTAGTGTAAATAATAATTAAAAACTTTCAAAAAAAAATTTTAAAAACGGAGTTATCTGCTTTTGCAAATGAACTCTTCAAGTCAAGTTCATGTTCAAGTTTATTTGCAAGTGCTGATTCCCATGGGGAACTAGGAGTTCACTTATCAGTCCACTGTTAATAGCCTAACATTTATTAATTCTGAACAAATGTATTTAATTTATTAATTTCCTAAAATACTTTAGTCAAAAAGTAATTCTGGTCAACAGCAAACTGCATATGATGATCTGTGGCTCAGAAGGTAAAGCAAGTCATCCACCAATCAGAAGGTTGGAGACTGTGTGACTGTGTGTTGGTGAGTGCTGCCTGTGATGTAAAGTACTTGGAGTGGTTGATAAGACTAGAAAAGCACTACTTACACACTACATACAGTAAGTGTAGTCCATTTACATTTACAAAAGTCCCTATACACAAGAGACTTCCACTGTGCACACCCACAGAGATAATCAGAAACATCTCACATAGTCACAGTCAGAGGCGCTCAGTGCTGAAGGCAACAACAAATCAGATTAACATTAGAAATGACACTGATTCACATCTTCACTAATGTACTCATTCAGATCATATCTAAGTCTGTCTCTGTCTCTGTCTCACTCTCACACACACACACGCACCCTCACACACTTATGGAGACATGTTTATCTCAGACGAAGGACAAGTTGCAGCATCAGCCAGTGTCAGAAACAGATGTACATTCTCTCTCCGGTGTTGAGGAATCTTGTGATTAGAGTGACACTTCACTAATGGTGCCCATCAATTACAGTCATATAGACCACTGATGCCAGACGTCCTGCCCTGCTGTGTGTTTATGTTTTATAGATATGGAAGCTGGAGCGCTGCATCACTGATCACCTCCTCCACCTCCTACTCCTACTCCATCTTCCTACCTCCATGTTCTTCCTGCTCATTATCTCACAGCAGCTGGATGGATTGATTAATGTTTCATTCTATTCATTGGGGGAAAAAAACTGTGATTGGATACTTATTACTCAATATTTTACAATGTGGGTGTGCACTAGTCTCTCATGGAGTGCCTCAGCAATTAGCATTTTCAGCACTGTCACAAGTCCACTGATTATCTCGTTAGCATTATATTTTATAGTAGTCATCCACAAGAAGTTGACTGTGGGAACTTTACTTGACACATCTGCAACCAGGGCTGACCTTGTATGTTTGATATGAAGACACTCATGTTTGTTACTTGTGTTATCAGTGTTTGTGTGACCTGGGAGGGATGGAGCAGTGCTGGGAGAAGTATTCAGATATTCAGTTTAAAAGGAATTACTGCTTCTAAAATACATGAGCATGAGTAAAAGTCCTGAATTCTAAATCTAATGAAAGAAAAATAGAGTTTTTGGTAGGAGTATGTATTTTATAGTTTTAAAATAACACAAAAAAGGGCAGACAGAGTACCCCTTTGAGTAATATAGTTAGAATATGAATGGATTATTACCTCTGATGTAATTATGTGTGGGTAGTATTTTACTGTTGTGGAAGGTTGAGGTGAAATTAATGTTAACAGCTTCAGCTTTGGTTTATTTTATTTCCATGCCCTGCTGAACATTTGTTGCATTCCAGATAGGACACAGTTGCTTTACTCAACATTTATTTTCTGGTAGAAGAGGAAGTTACGGCATCATAAGTACTATCAAGAGCTTTTTCCTCTATCCCCCAAACTTTAAATGGTAAATTTAATGATTTATATATGTGAACAGCCAACAGAGTCATCCATTTTTGCAAAATCAATGGGCTATTATCCCACTACACAAGATCTTGTGCAGTTCCTATTAAAACGATCAATAGGAAACAAAATGGAAATCATTTTATATGATCCAGAAAGGACATCGTACTGAAATTAGAAAACAATGCAGTCATGAAACATTGGACTAGCTCTTCAACTTTGCAAGGTTACTAGAAATTGTTAAAAAAAAAATGGTGCAGCATCAACAGTAATACGAGTGCTCTGACAGGCTGTTGTCGTCAAGAGGGAGTTGAAGTGTCAATTAAAGGGATAGTTCACCCAAAATTCAAAGTTCACTCATTATCTACTCACCCTCATGTCAACTAAGAGCTGTGAGCTTCGTTCCTTCTCTGAGTTACCGGGGGGTCCGCGCAGCAGTATTTGTCCATATAATGGTTGTGAATGGATACCAACTTTCTTCGTCCAAAAAGACACACCAAAAAACATCCAAATACCTCCATACTGCTCGTCTGTAATGTCCCTCTTGTATTGAAGCCCCGACATGAGAAATTGTTCTGAAAAAAATTAAATAAGTCTATATTTTAAGCTTGTTTGTAGCGGAAGCTCCCAGTGTCTCGGTTCACTGTTCTTCCTGACCGGCGGAACAATTTCTCATGTCGGGGCTTCAATACAAGAGGGACATTACAGACGAGCAGTATGGAGGTATTTGGATGTTTTTTGGTGTGTCTTTTTGGACGAAGAAAGTTGGTATCCATTGACAACCATTATATGGACAAATACTGCTGCGCGGATCCCCCCGTAACTCAGAGAAGGAACAGAGGACTCTCCCAGCCCTTAGTCGACATGAGGGTGAGTACTGTAGATAATGAGTGAAATTTGAATTTTGGGTGAACTATCCCTTTAACCACTGGACCTTCAACCCAGCACTATTCAGACCTGGAATTAATATGTCTTGGGTGATCCAATCACAAGTAATCAATTAACCGGGCATCTGATCTCAGCGTCCCCATTGGCACTTTTGAATGGCGGTGTTCTGAACCCATTCAGCTGTGACAGAGGGTTGATCCACATCATGTTGCAGAGATTATGTATCTCCTCTGGCCTTGGAACATGCCTTGGGATTCTCCGAGGAGGAGCTGAATGATATATCAATGTTATGTTATCTCAAATAAGCTCATCCAGTAGCTGCTGATCAGACCTATGCACCACTCAGGAGGAGCTTTGCACTCCCCCTATAGAAAACCAATCTAAGCCTTTACATAGCCCTTCATCACAGCCTTATACAAATCAATAATTCTAGGTCATGAGTCTTCTGAGATCTTTTCTGTATGCCTGGTTCATATCAGTAGCAGCTTTTGTGAATACCAAAGTCAAAAATGTGTTTTTGTAGTAGCTCAAATTCTATTTTCATTGACCAAACTCCACCATTAGCTGAGGGGTTCAAATCGTTTTTCCAGCCTACACTGAATGCTTCAGGAACACACAAGAATATCACAATGAATTGTGTGTTGGCAGTTAAAATACACTTTTTACTTCTTGTTGCCGCTGTAAGTATTATATTATTGTATGTATTAGCTGTGTAAAGGACTAACAATCTATGGGAACAGCTCCAGCCCCTGTGACCTGAATAGCAGAAGCAGTTTAGAGGATACCGAAGGACATGCTTTAAAACTGTGTTGTTTTTCAAGCAAAGAGCACCTAGAAATATATTGAAGTGTTTTTTTTTTTTTTATTCTCTGTTTTCATGTTCGCAGTCAATTTGTCACACTGGGTGTCACAATTTTCAAATAACAGATATCTGGCTTCACAGTCAAACCTCCTCATATGAATAATTCCCTGGTGATTTCAGCATCCGTTTCCTTTCCTCAACACCCGTCTCAGCAAGTTCTGCTCTTCAAAGACAGCAGCTTGGTAAATAACATTACGCAATAGGCTGAAAGCTTCTGAAACCACTGAGCGCTAATTATTCCAGTTAAGTAGCCATACTAAAGGGCCACTAGCGACTGGTCAGGGGATACATCCACATAGATAAGCCCTGCAGATCCACGCATGACCTATTTCACATGCTTAAATCCAACACTGTACACACTCGTGTTAATGTGCGCACATAGATGCATCAACACATCTCGTAGATGTTGATGATGAGTAAAGAGCACACATAAATACTATGTACAACTAATCACAGGCCGAAAGAGCACACAATGTCGCCCTGTGAGCTGCAGCTTTAATGCAGTTCTCTACGAGCACAGTTGTCCTGAAGGAGAAAACAGCTGTTGAAACAGCTCTTGTTTTGTGCAGTTGAGTTACTGCAGCTCAGTGATAGATTCTGAAGTAGTTTATAGTGTTAAAAGCAAATAAGGGATTATTGCAACCATATATATATTGGAAATGTCTCTTTTTGAAGGCTCTTCAAGACATATTTGGGTGTTTGACTTGCCGTTCGGTCCCCAAAATGTGAGAATTGACAAATAAATCTGTAATTTTCAGGCTCCCTAGGTTGAAATCCATGTGATTTTACGAGCTATTCCCTCAGTTGTCTAACAATGATGTAACTAGTTTTCCAATTTGTATAATACCACCTGTACCAGTAGAAGGGGCGGGGCGATCAGTGGTTCATTTGCATTTAAAGGGACAGACACTGAAACCAACTGTTCTGAACAGGGCTGAGAGGATGAAAAGAGCTGTGATGTTTGATCCTTGGGGGATTTTGACCACAACATGTCACAGAGATGTCTTTTAGGGGCCGTCCACACGAATACGTTTTTTTCGAATCCGGATAAATACTTTATCGGATCGGCCTCGCGTCCACACGAATACGGCGTTTTTGGGGGGTGAAAACGGTATTTTTTGAAAACGGGTTCCAGAGTGGGAAAATTTGAAAACGCCGACCCAGCGTTTTCGCCTGGACGGCCAAGACGGATTTTTTCTGAAACGATGATGTCATACCCCCCACCGCTCTACCTGTAACCTGAGACACACACACACTGCTGCACCAGCTACACAGTCTATGGACGTAACAACAACAACGGCCGACTACCGTCAGGTCGCTCAGACGCTGCAACTGAATCGCGTCTGTTTAATCATCACTGATCGTCATATTTACTCTGACATGACTCCCTGTCAACATTTAATCCCATGTTTGAGATTAATACAGCTGGGGACTTCTTCTTCTATTGAATTACAGCGGGGACTTCCCGTCTTCTTCTCTGTCTTAAGTGTTTATGTGTGGCAGCGCTACAGCGCCACACACGCTCCACACACGCCTGGAGGATGTACTACAGCGTTTTGGGTTGTTTTCACTGGATCCGTGTGGACGCAGGTATTTCTGAAAACGATGCCGTGTTTACGGAGATTTTTTTCAAAGCGATTAAGAAAAAGATTGGATTCAGTGAAGCCGCGTATTCATCTGGACGGGGTCTAAGACACCTGGGAACTATTTTAATTGGTGGAAAAGTGGCATACTATGTCTCCTTTAAAGCATATCATTGTATTTTTTTCCTATCTTCTTTTCCCCAAAGATGCATTAGACTATCCATCCATTGGCTATAGCGACTATCCATGCAGGTTTGTAGGGGGGCTGACAAAGGGCTTTGGCAGGGTGCATCCTGGAGAGGGATGACATATAGCACACATGAACAACACACACACACTCACTCAATTTAGAGTCACCAATCTGAGGGACCTGGGCCCTCATTTATCAACAGTGCGTAGAAAAGGTTCTAAATTCTGTCGTAGGAATGAAATTTAGAATGTGTATAAGTACAAAAAAATCCGTATTTATCAAAGATGCGGACACCGGTCGTACACACACTAGTAAGTAATCAGTGATGATAAATCCCACCTGTTCCTAACTACCATGGTTAGGGTCATTTGCATTCAGAAACGCCCCCAATTGACCATATATGGTAGCAACAATCCCTTTAATAATGCGTGAATGGATTTTTTCCCCCACACCAAAATCATGGCAAAGAGGGCGGAGAAGAGGAGTTTCTCTGATACCGAGATTGAGTTACTTGTAGGAGAAGTTGAATCAA
>NC_140929.1:24278736-24343118 GCF_045865225.1 Trachurus japonicus
CGTCGAAACGTAGTTGCCGGTCGCGGCGATTACAGCGAAGACGGCTGCTTTTTTTCAGCCGGAGTTATCGCTCATTAATAGTCTAGTCTATGCTTCCACGTCGGGTCCAGTGTTCAACACCCGCATGTCGGACCAGGTTGTCTACCTGTAGCAGGCAGCAGAGACAGGAGCAGCTCCTGGATGGGGAGTGTGCTAATAGCAGCAGCAAAGCTAACATCAGGACGTCATCTGTTAAACCCCCTGTCCCCTCCGTTATTGGACACAACATGAAACTACTCCAGTTAGCGAATCGTGTTGTAACAAAGATATTCGCAGGAAAAAAAATTGTTTATACGTGGCCCGTTGATTGATTTATGAGCTATTAAAGACACCGCTAACGGCTAAGCACTCTAGCCCATAGCGATAACCGGTTCATGACTCTACAACCGATTCATCTAGGAATTCATGGCTAATTTGTATTGATTCAGGAGGCTGCTACCGATACAGCCGAATCTCTCACTTGTTAAACCGAATATCCGGTCGCATCGGTTTATCGTTCACAACCCTACTAGCTATATGTCTTTTTATTGCTTTTCTGAAGAATTTCTCAAAAAGAGTCATGTTACTTGTACTGGGAAGTGGGAATAAGCACTTGTTGTATTTAAAAAATCTATCCTATACACATGGATCAGGCAACATTAGATAAGGAAAATGTGAAATTGTCAAACCTCCATGTGAGAAACTTTAGTCGTTGCATGTTTTTACAACTTATTTTGTAACTGCATTCACTCTTTTATCCTAGCGTGCAAGTGTCTGTGTCTACAATGTCTGTGTTCTGAATAATGTTACAGTTTGTCTCGATTGTTTACACACAATTTCTGGTTCTTGAGGCACAATGGCCTCAACATCTAACTCATGCACCAACCCCCTGAACCAAGTCTACTAAACTACAAGCACAATTCCTGCTTTACATTCAATTTGCAGGTCTATAACACACTTTTTTCAAAACACTACACACAATTCTCTGCATTTGGCACAATTTTCATGAAGAAAATCTCTTGTTTTCACGAGTAACAAACTGTTATTCAAAATTCTAAAGTTAGTTTCCCTACTATGCACACTGACTCATCACATGGGTATTTACTTGTCACACAGTTTTACAATTAGCAATCAGAGCTTTAGCAAAAAAGGGAAACATAACAGGCAGTGATGGACTGACACCAAAAAGAGAGAAACCAAACAGAGAGGCCACACAACACAAACACACACACACACACACACACACACACACACACACACACATATATAGCAGTGATCATAATGATGATGAGAAAAGAAAATGCATTGATCACCAAAATTGCATGTCGATGGGAGGATTCGAACCTAGACTAGAACAAAGTTTTTGACTACAAAGAGTGCTGCTCTACTAGGTGAGCCACATGTTACAGTAGTCTCATCTTGTCAAAATTATGTGTTCAGTCTTTCAAAATTGTTCGGCCGTAAACCAGCTGACCCCGACCGACTCTTTTTTTTTTTTCTTTTGTGGTCACATCAGCACGGCTGCATCGTCACACGACCACCTCGGTCGCATCTTCACGCATTTCATTACCGTGTATTTGAGTGTTCTGAGTATCAAAACAATATTCTAAAATTTTAGAACACATTTATGTAGCCTACTGTCTGTAGTTACAGTAAAATAAAAAAAGCCTAAGTCATTATGATGAATGGAGTAGAAGTGTTTTGCATTCATCATAGTGTTTTACACTGAGCACATCAGTGTTCAACTGGTTCTTATAAATGTCTAGGGGTCATTCCATGAAATCGGTAACTTTTCAACTTTGAAAAGTTAAAATTTAAACTATATTTAATTGCTGTTTTTTAAGTAGCCAGGAATCAAAGAAAGTTTAAAAAGACAAGAAATGATGTTGTGCCATCTCAGGCTGTGGAATTTAATATTTTATTACAGTTTTAGTGTTTTCCTAATCTTGTCAACCCTGTTACCGACATAAACTTTACAATATACAGTATTTCTAATTAGAGTTTATTGAGAATTTTTTCTATATATAGTCTATATAGTTTTAATTATAATGGTAACAGTTGAAATACCATTTTTAAAAAACATTTGTATCAAATTAATGACAACAACAGGGTTGAAGTTATGGTAACAGGGTTGACAAGAGTAATAGATGACAGGACACACATTCTATTGTCTACACTGCAAAGGTAACAGGGTTGACAGTAACAGGGTTGACTATTTCAAGCTAATTTGCCCATTGCTAGCTGAAATAAATGCTAAAGGTAATTACCTGTAGATATTGATTATATTATGAGAAATAGAAAATTGTTTAGATTTATATGTTAAAAAGTGGTAACAGGGTTGACGTTGTATGCTTGTCCCCCCCTGCCCAACCTTGAAAAAACATCAAAAATAGCACATAAGAGATGAGAGAAAGCTACTTGTTACTGAGCTGTTAGCATCCTGGGTAAGAGATGATGCAAACTCCTGTCAATCATGTCAAATCTGGGATGTACCATTGTTTTTTTTAGGGTTTTTTGGTTAGGGTAACAGGGTTGACATAAAATCAGGGGACACCGATAAATTGGTAAATATTTATAATAAGTAATATATATTATTACCAAAAACACTGTTTTACAATAAGATCATACTTATAACAATATGTAAATGTGAACGTTTTAACATTTTGCCAACATTTTACATATAAAAAGCCCTGTTGACGTACAACAACAACAGTGAGGGACAAGCCAAAAACCTCACCCTCATCAGCATAAAAGTCATTTTAATTATTTAAAATTATATTTAATTGACTTTAATTTGATGTTATAGTAAGGAGAGAAGACATGGTAATGTTATATTTTTAATAGGGCTGTCAAACGATTAATTTTTTTAATCGCGATTAATCGCATTTTTTCCATAGTTAACTCGCGATTAATCTCTATTAAAAATATTATATATGGCGCTTTGGACTTTCAACACTCCAAAGTGTTATAACCTCTAGACAAACAACTTTTAGACCAGTAGGCCTACCTAATCATAACACATGATGCATGAAACTCACACAGAATTGAAACGAATTGCATCCAGTGGAAATTGCCCTTTACTTTGCTACGTCTCTGCCTGGCCATGTGCATTTGTTGACAACAGACACGTCAAAAAATCAATACATCGCCACGTGCATTTGTTTACAACAAAGCCCTCAAAAAATCAATGGATGGAGCTGTGGATATATGTTAGACTGTGTATATTTGTGTAGCAACCAACTTGAAGGTGGCTTACCGCCACCTACTGGACTGGAGGTCCCACACTCCAGTCCTCCAGTCCAGCAGACAGAGGACAAAATGGGCTGCGATTAACCGCGATTAAAAAATTTAATCGCGTTAATTTTTTTAATTAATCTCATCGCGATTAACGCGTTAACTCTGACAGCCCTAATTTTTAAATTACATATTAATTTGTTGTTATCATAATTTTATGACTGATTACTTCTTGGGGATGCAAAAGTTACCGATTTCATGGAATGACCCCTAGTCATATGATGGTTTGTGTGTGTCATTTGAGACTAAAATAGCATTTTGAGAATAAATAACATTGTTTTGAATGTAAAGTTTCATTTTGCAGGAGAAGTGAGAGGTTTTGCCCATTGTGTGTGTGTTTTTGGATTTGTGTGTAGAGTTCTGAGAGTATGAGGCATGCATTCAGAAAATGTGTGTAAACAAGACAGAAAGGGGAGATTATTAGCAGATTCACTCATGTGTTGTGTTTACATAAATGCTGATTGGAGCCGATCAGATCCAATAAATAGATTCCTCCATCAACTGCCAAATCCTTTTATCCAGATGAGTAAAGAGGCTTTTCTTATCCAGTTTCTCTCCTCTCCATCCTCCACAGCATCAGCTTGTCTTTCCCCGTCTTTCCCCTCCTAAGCAACAGTTTGACCTCCATTTCATCCTTCATTCTAGCCGTCCACAGCCACGGAAGCTCCCACTCATACTCTATTCCGAGAGGGACCGCAGACGTACACTACCTGTGACATTTCATTTTCCACTGCACCTCCACTTGCTGTACAGAATACAGTAGTATGTGCTGCATGAGAATGTGTCAATATGAAGTATGTGCAAAGTAAATGTAAATGAAAATTGGTTGCTTTTTGTCCTGTCCTGCCTGCTCTGTGTGTTCATACAGTGATACAAATAAATAAATAAATTCAGATGCTCTATCAAAGTTTTTTCTGGGTTTTGTATCCTGACTATAAATCCAGAGACCTCTTGGATTAAGGTTAACCTTTAAATAAAGGTCAAATGAATATACATAAGAAATGAACTCCTATCTTTTTTTAAAATCTTTTTTTATATACTGATGATGGACCAAGTGAGCAGAAGAACCAGTCCCAAATAACACTAATGTTGCTCAAATCTAACATCAGGGTGATGTTTAAATACATCAATTAGAATTGAAAATATATACTATTCTGTATTAGGCCATTCTGTATAATGAGTGATTTCACTCTTAGTTTTTTCATCATATTTTGATATTATAAATATGTGCACATTTATTTCCAGCAATTTAGATTGTAAGAGACATTTGCAGGCAATGCACTTTTTGCAAGCAATTATTAAGTAAATTCAATTTATTCTATATCACTTGTCTCTTTTATCTTAATGGAATCTTTTTATAATGTGTGTGTGCGCGCGTGCGTGCGCATGTGTTGCAGTGCTGCGAGGCAGTTCACTCAGAGGATAAAACCCACCACAGGAAGAGGAGGTGGATCACCCAGCTCCAAGGAAGACTTGCAGGCTGCTACTAAGGTTAGCATCGACAACTAGTGTTTTGGGCACATCACACATTGATTATAAAGATCTGAATAATTGGTCCACAATAACACGTACTTTCATGTAGTAGGCTACTCATATTGTTCACTTGGTAAAATATTTGTTAGAAAATTGGTTACGTGAGCTTAGAATTATTATTATTAAGTTTCTATCTCCATTTTTTTCAAAATTGAGTTTTTTTGCATAATATCATCCATTAGTGGTCTGTTAATGCCTGTGTGGTGTTATTTTTAAATTTTCAAAATTTTTTGATTAGTTATTCATAAAATACAAAGGTTCTATCAACCAAAACACAATCTGAGTTGGAACTTTGATGCTCAATATCTCGGAACTACCCTTAACGGAGATAAAACCTTATAGTTCTAAGCTCACAACATCTCAAAAGTGTTCAAAAGCAGAACCAGTCTTACAGTCTGCAGTGTGTGAGATATGAATTTGTAGCTATGGTTAGTTAATTGTTCAAAGTTTGCCAGGGTTTAACATCTCTTCAACATCAACCATGCGCTCTTTGTCTCCCACAGGTTTCAAACTGTACTCCTAACCACCACCCCTCAAGTCCAGAATTGTTTGGGGGCAAACAGCTTTAATGATATCACCAACATTTTATTTTACGTGATTTTTAAAAGCTGTTTTTGATCACATTCACTTTCACAGTGTTATTATTGTGTTTTCACTCTCCAGCTGGACGAGTGATAAAACAGCATTTGTGGGAGAACCGGAACCCTCCAAAACAAGACAGGACATGAATCAAGTGGAGGAAGGCTCTATCCACCTCTTATATAGACGTGGACATCTCAGCTGATCCGGACCAGGGGTTCCTGTCATAAATTTGTCATCTACTATAAATCAGGGATCTCAAACTTGGCCAAGCTCCTCAAGAGAGGAGATGTTGTAAAACTTTCTTTCTGGTGGATGCTTCCTGTGAACCTGACAGACCTTGATCTATAAAATCCCCTTTAGAGTTCATTAAATGTACCTGGTCCTCTCTGCATTTAAAGCCACTGTGTTGCTTGGAAGACTCTAGCACAGTGGCTGTATCACACAATCATCATACAGCAGTGCAGACTGGCTGTTTTGTCTGATTTATTTTTAGATGCTGACAATCTGAGCAGGCAAGAAAGTGACTTCATGGGGTTATTAATCATCTCTTAAACCAAATAGTTCCAGGAACAAAGGAATTAGCTATTTGTTGAGGGTTTCCAGTAATGATCATCACTGAATGCTCTGGAACAGACAATATTTTACATTAAAATCAAAGTTACGTTGAGTTTCAGATTATTCTACAGAATGAGAATAAAAGAAAAAAGAATAAATCAAGCAAGAGGAGGAGCCGCCATTTGCAGTTACTGAGTTGTGTTGCAGTAAATATAAAACACCACACTGGCTTTGATGAGCAGACAAATATAAAAATATACACTATATACATATTTCCTTGTCATTTTAGCAGCTGCATGTGGAGGGAGTGGAGCTTTAGTTCCAAATGTTGGTTTAAAAAGTTTTTAAAAATCACAAATGAATCATTAAAGGGATAGTTCACCCAAAATTGAAATTTCACTCATTATCTACTCACCCTCATGTGGACTAAGGGCTAGGAGAAGTTACAGGGGGTCTCGGTGTAGCAGTGCATGTCCATATAACGGTTGCAAATGGATACCAACTGTCTTCGTAACAAAAAGACACACCAAAAAAACATCCAAATACCTCCATGCTGCTCGTATGAAATGTCCGTCTTGTATTGAAGCCCCGAAATGCGAAATTGGCCCGAAAAAAGTTTGTAGCGGAAGCTCCTCTTCCCGGTTCGTCAAATTTGGACGAACCAGGGTCTGTCCTCTTCCCAGTTCATCCAAATTTGACGAACCGGGAAGAGAAGCTTTGAGAAGCTTCCGCTACAAAACAAGCTTGAAATATAGACTAATTAAATTTTTTTCGGGACAATTTCGCATTTCGGGGCTTCAATACAAGACAGACATTACATACGAGCAGCATGGAGGTATTGGGATGTTTTTTGGTATGTCTTTTTGTTACGAAGACAGTTGGTATCCATTTGCAACCATTATATGGACATGCACTGCTACGCCGAGACCCCCTGTAACTCAGAGAAGCCACGGAGGACTCTGAAACTTCTCCCAGCCCTTAGTCCACATGAGGGTGAGTAGATATTGAGTGAAATTTCAATTTTGGGTGAACTATCCCTTTAATGAAGATAAAACCAACATGGCAGTGACCTATACATGGAGAGTTAATGCTGGTGGTAGCAGTGAGGCAACAGATACACAGCTGACGTGACCACACTTCACCGCAGCAGTTCAGCAACACCAGCTGCCACGCTCACGCAACACGGGTGGTGCGTTCCCAATGCAACACTTAAGTTGTGTTGTGAGTATTCAGCCTACAGCATGTGTTGTCAAATTTATGAAGATGTTCTCTGAATCTTAGTTGCTGTGTGTCAGGGTTCTTATAGAAAAGCTTCCCAAGTTTCTTGACAGGTTTCCTGGAAAAAAACTTCATTCGTTGTTAACTCAAAGAAGATTGCTTCTTGAAAGCCCCTGCAGTGGAAATGCACCAGTAGTTCCTTGTAACAATGTATTGTAATAGCTGATTGAAACGAATGGGCTGAAAACAACAATGGACCTCACCTATTTTCATGAGCGCTCCTATACTGTCGTCAAAAAACTTAATGACATAGTATATAATCACCTATAAATGCAATATTTCAACACTTGCTAATCTTGAAAATCCTTCTGATAAATAACACAGGCTTTCTCAAACTGGAACAAAGAATTCTTTTTTCCTTTGAAGGCAGGAGGTTCAGGTGGAAATGAACTGAGGAGTGTTGCATGCCTGATTGATTTTCATAGAGAGCCCAAACTGAAGTTGAAAGCAATTTTAAGCAGCGAGTAGGTAATGGGCGTAAATGATATCGAGTGCAAATGAATCAAAGCAGTATGCCCTGACTGGCTGGAATTAGTTTAGCTGCAGGTGGTCAAGTAATGTCAATTTCAAAGGGTAATTCAGTTCACTGCAACACAACGTTATCTGTTATTATTCCAGGGCCTGTGTGCTCTCGACTGCAGTCTTTTCAGGAATACGAGCCCCGGCTTTTTCTGTGACCTCGAACTTGCGTCCTCTTTCATTCTTTTCAAGAACAATTCAAAAAATTAAAGTCTGAACAACAATAATTGAACATTTTCTGCTGACTTTTTTTTTTTTTATCAGTAGTACAAACTTCCATACAACTCAGGGACTCTGGTTTCCCATAAAATAATTATAAACCCTGACTACTGTAAAATTCTGTCTAACTAATTTGCTGCATGAAATAATTATTACTGGAATGTATCATCACTGAAAAAAAGAAAAGGTTACAATGACGTGTTCAGTGCCAAATAAATCTGCATAACACTCTGCCAATACATTTCATTTGTTTAATAACCGCTCCTGGCAGCTGAAGCATGAGTGATGCTTAAAATTGTTCTCCCATCAGTTGTTTTAGTAAACGACCCAAAGCGCCATCTATTTGTTTCTTCACTGGCTGAAGGAATTATGATTCCTATCTGTCATAAAGAAGAAGGAGGAAGTCAGGTGATGTTATAAAGCTAGTTTTCTATGTCTATTTCTGAAAAATAGTTCAGGGAACTAGGGATGATTGTGTAAAGCATTTTCTGAATGTCATCTTGGATAATGTTATGAATAGAAATATGCTCCAGAGCAGCATCCTACCTTTAATTGAGTTTATCCACCGCCATTGAGAAGCTTTGTTTGTGAGTTTGTTATATATTATATTTGTATAATTCATAGTTTGTGCTTATTTCATATATTTTAACTCATTGAGTGCCTACAACGTAATTTCTCGTTTTTCGTTCCCATGTGTTAGGCCACGCCCCTGTCACACAATTAGGCCACACCCCCGTTACAAAATTAGGCCACGTCCCCGTTACGGAATTAGGCCACGCCCCTGTCACACAATTAGGCCTAATTGTGTGACGGGGGCGTGGCCTAATTGGATCAGGATCTGGATCTGGATCAACATCTGGTCCTGGAACTGGATCAGGATCTGGATCAAGTTCTGGATCAAGATATGGATCTGGATCTGAAACAGGATATGGTTATGAATCAGCATCTAGATCAAGATCTGGATAAGGATTGGATTTGGTCTAGTCTGGTTTCGCATGGTTTAGTCTGGTTTGGCCTGGTTTAGTTTAGCCTTTAATCTGCTTCTGGAACAGGATCGCTGTCACTTAACCAGGAATTAAGTAAACACAGAGCTGACCAGCACCGTGAATCCCTCTCAGCGGCTTCACTACTCGATCTGCCTGTCGTCAGTTTGAACGGAGGACTCACCGCTGTGTGGAGTGGAGGGAGGCAGGGGAGACGTGAACTCCCTACCTTGTGTGTAATAAAAGTTAAAAATGCGGTTAAATGTACTGGTATCACACTGCTGCTACGGCAGATGGAGTAGAGATCTGGGGCTGGATCGGGGGAAAACTAAGCTGCCGCTCGCCGAGAGGGAGCTGCTGAATGCGCACTGAGAGCCAGGCTGCATTGTTGTTGCCGGTGAAGCAGGTCCGTGGACATAGGCGGCGCTATCAATAGGCTAGGCCTAGATTGTCACAGAAAATAAAATAAAATCATCACAAATAATAAAATGAAAAAATAAAATAATGTTTTTTTTTTCGTTGTTGTTTAATTATATTTTAGAAAGAGGTGGGAAATACATTAAAACACACATTTTTAAAGTATTATCTATGTCGATGGTTTATTTATTTTTTATTTCAGTGGTATTTGACTGGTTACCTGCGTCATTACGTACACACGGCGTAGCTACAACGCGCAGCGTAGAAGCTTACCCCTTTGCCTCGCTATGCTAGTCACTGACAGTCCAGCGAAATTAAAAGAAAAAAGCCCGGTAAAACGGACATTAGAAGGTTTTTGAATATCAAAATTAACGAGTCCGAGAGTCCCATGAAGCAGCAGCAATGAAGCCGACCACGATGCTTCCACGACCGGCTGCCGCCTTCTCTCCTGCCACTGGCCTCCATCATGACACCGGCTGCCTCCCCCCCGGATACCGGCCACTGCCCGCGAGTCACCGGTCTACCTCCGGACGGCCGCGCCCCCCCGAACACCTGCGCACACCCTCCTCCAGTCACTGGCCTAAGTTACGTCCAGACAGCAGCCCCGACCGCCCGGACACCTGCTACCTCCCTCCTCCAGTCACCAGCCTACCTCTGGACACCTGTGTGAGCGCACATTCTCAGCGATACAGCAGTTGCGCAACTGGATGAGGACAATGGCACAGCAGATACCGTCAACTCTGTTGCTTCTGTACATCGAGAGCGACAACTAAGAGGATTTAAACCTGAAGAAATAGTTGAGAAATATGACACAAACGCCCCGTGGCGTATGCTGCTTAGGGTAAGAACATTGATTAGGTTAATTATGGGCTACTACAACAGCAAAAAAAACAAACAAAAAAAAACAAGTAGAGAATGAAAGGAATCATGCTGCTGCATCTCAGTTTGATGAACATCAAAACTATATACAGTATATCTGCCTGGGTAAAGACTTTCTTTTTTCTTTTTCTTTATTTTTTTTTTGTCCCGTAGCTTCCCCATTCCTTCTGCCCTAGCGCCGCCTATGTCCGTGGAGCTGATTGATCAATTCTGATCACATGACATGCGGTGCACTTGCAGCATTCAAAAAAGTTGAGATTTTTTAATCTCGGTGCGCCTCGGACGCGCAAAAAAGGCTTCGGATTTTACAGTATAAACCGGAATAAACCAGTCTAAAACGGTATAAACCGGAATAAACCGAAATAAACCAGTATTAACTGGAATAAACCTAGTGATAGTTCACCCAAAATTCTAATTTCACTCATTTTCTACTCACCCTCATGTCGACTAAGGGCTGGGAGAAGTTTCAGACTCATCCGTGCCCCCTACATATTGAAGCCCCGACATGAGGAATTGTTGCGGAAAAATTATATTTTAAGCTTGTTTGAAGCGGAAGCTCCCAGTGTCTCAGTTCACAGTGAACTGAGACACTATAGCTTGAACCAAGATAAACAGTCTTTGCTTGAACCCTCCGTTTTGACCGATCTCGTCCCGTTACCGGCATTTGACCGCTCAAGATGCCTTACCGGAGAGTTTTGTCAGCTCTGAGACGAAGATTGACCCGCCGGTTTCCGTTTAGAGTTTCTGAAGAGTTTCTCTGATGACTTTAGGTGGAGGCAGGCTAACACTAGGCTACCGATACACTTCCAGCGTTTGTGCTAAGCTAGTTACGTGTCTCTATCTCCCTTGTTACTGCACGCACAGTCAAAACGATGGTGTCTATCTGCTTGTCATAGACTCGGGAGTGAGGCAAGACGCGTAAAAAAAAAAAGTTGGCGTATCCCTTTAATGCTCAGTAACTCACTTTACTGGACATGTCACTCACATGCGCACACACACACGCTCAGCTCCCAGCAGGGGCTCACTATAATCCTACTGCCATGTGGTGTCTACACCAGTCGCACACAGTCGTATGAATGTGTGTGTGTTTGTGTGTGTGTATATTTGGGAGGAGGGGGGGTGGCAGTCAACCAACCCGTAACTAATCGTGGTTTACTGTTTGATGTCCTTTGTTTGCCTCTGAGGTGCCCCTTTTGAAGTAAAGTATGGTAGTTCAGTGTGTTCCCGTGTGTGTGTGTGCGCGCGAGAAAGCGAGGACCCTATGTGTGATTAACACACTGTGGGGAAGAATAACGACTACCCGCTGATCACCCATAAACACCTCGGCTTGTGTGTTTAACTTCCTGTGTGTGTGTGTTTTCTTGTCCCTGGAAGTACAGTATGTATGTGTGTACACGTGTGTGTGCGTGTGTGAGTGTGTGCGTACTGCTGCATTTGCCTCCTTGTCTGTGTGATAATCAGCGTGACTCACTCACCAGGACGTCTTCATATCCCACTCTTTAATTTAGTCTCTACAGTAAACTCAATCCTCAGCCGGCTCAGATTCATCTCTGTCGAATGATTGTAGAATTTTGTTCACTCACTTATTCACAAGCTCTTTCCCTCTGAGTCACATCCTCTATAAACATGAAGAGCAAAAGCCTTTCATTCCCAAAATACACTCAATACTACATATTGTAAAATATTGTTTTCTTCTGACTATAATAACTGACAATGCTGAGCACAGAGTGTCAATTAGCTCGATGCGTTGATTCTTCTTATTGACTTTAGACATGAGTCAGAGTGACATGAGGTTTCAGTAAACTGAGGTTAGATGATTCTGTGTTGATTCGTTGAGTAAATGGACTGCACTGCATCTTTGGTAAGGATTTTCTACTCTATTTGACCCACACACACATTCATACAGAACTCCCCCCCTACGCATATGGTACTTTTCTGCATGAAAACTCACCCACTGACGATTCATTGGGAGGAATCTAGGGTTAAGTGTCTTGCCCAAGGACAAAGGAAACACTGAACTGAAGGACAGACTTCTGCATGGACATTTTTCATCACATTATAAACTACTCCGCGAGCTCGGACCATCATTTTGTTGTTAGGCAACATGTAGCAGCTGTGGTTTCTATCACTGCAGCAAAGGGACAAGATCAACAAAGTGTCAGGAAGAGGTTGGGGTGGATGGATGGGCCAATAAAACCAGGAGAGTGGTGTTGAATCCCATATGAGACTATAGTGTTCACATTGGTTCGTCCAGGAGCCTCAAAAAAGTTTAAACTTAAAGTTAAGGTATATGCCTAATCATGTTATTATAATGGTAATCATGACAACAAAGAAGTTGAACTTTATTTTAAACCAAATCAGCGAGCTTTCTCTAAATCTAACCAATCAGTTCTTGTGAATAAAGCCACGACCATTGGGTACAATGACAGATTTATAACGGTAACCATGATGACAAATGAGGTCTGGTATGCATGCTGCTATGTATTGCACTATTTCAGGAGACAGCCAGACAGTTTTATCAGATGGTCATATCAGAGGGCTGTAAAACTTCCTATCAACTTCAGGTTGGAGGGTGATCTGATCTTAGGGTATATTGTGGACAAAGAGCATATTTTCTACTATTTTGATTAATCTCACAGGTTGCATTATGTGAGTTTGTCGCTCAGGTATTACTAACCCCTCAACCACTAATGGCTATTTTTATGTGGACCCATTAGTGGATGCAGTTTGGAAGCAAGACCATGAGCCCTAATGTTGGATGGTTTCTAAGAGTCTGGTTTACATTCAGAGAGATTTATTTTTTTCTCTTCTGTTGCTATGCCAGAGTTTCAAAAATAAGCATTTTCTACTGTGACAGTGGAAATCGCTCAAAACCGCTCCTCCATATTAAAGAGGAACTACGCAAGATTTTAACCTTAACAATGGATGGATGGATGGACATCCATCCATGTCACATTTTTACCTTAATTAAACAGCTTTGGAGTAATTGTGATAGGGTTAGGGTGAAATAAATGTATTGATACTTGTTATGAGGGAGAATGGAGCCTCTCTGCCTTCCAAGTATAGTCTTGCAAGAACAACACCTCCGATCCGGTGTTCAAACTCGTTGTCTCTGCGGCACCGCAACATAAATGTGCCCCATAACCTGTAACCTCTTGTTCATGACAGATCAGACTACACAAATACACACATTGTAATGCTTAAATAATGTTATGAGCAGAAAACAAATGCACATGGCCAGTAGGAGGGTTAGCAAAACAGAAGAAAAGCAACAAGACTTGCAAGGTAGGGCATACTGCTTCCTTCATAGACACTGGACACAAATTGTGAGAAGTGGAGTCATTCAGTTTGAGTTAGGATATATTTCCTGAAGAGGTTTATGATGACATTACCTGTTCTAGAGAGACACAGCTAAAGACAATGAAGGTGTTAAGCCTGAAGTGAGATCTCTTTGTTTTAAGCAGACTTAACACCGGAGGCCAACATCGTTGTTGTGGTCACTACTACTACCACAAAGTCATTGGAGTCTATGTAGAAATCAGGTTGTTTGGTCTACAAAGCATTTCTGAACATGATAAATACAAACAACAGTGGAGAGAAACATCAATTCCTTTTAGAGAACCGTTGCTCCTTTAACCACAGGTTGCAAAAGGTTCATAATGGGTCGTCTTTGATCTACAGGCCTAAATTATTTTCCACACAGGGGAGCATGTCAACAGCTTCCTGCTCTATGACAAGCAGGAGAAGTGAAGGCTGTGTTTTTTTGTTCCAGAGGCAGAAAAGAGTGCTGTGCTGTGCTATGTGCTCAGCGGCGGCTGCCAGTCCTCCGGCTGTGACATTTGATGCTGGAGGGACGGGTGGGAGTTGTGTTGGCCGGGGCACAGGCGGGGCAGACATCGCCACGGGGGCCTTCAGGGGAAATGAATGAGAGGAATGGCAATGCAGCTAAATACCAAGTTTGTTTTTTATTGATCTGTGAATACACGCTGGTGTGCGTGTGTCTGTCTGACAAGAGATGGGCAGCCGTCAGAGGTGTGCAAGTCAGGTGTGAGGTCGGAGTCGAGGACAGACATGGCAACTAAACATCTCTCTCTGTTGCTGTATTCTATTAATAACTGGAGGTCAAACTAAGTGTCACCACATAAGACAGTAAGCCGAGGCACACAATATTCTGCACTCTTTTGTATTATCGTTAAATCCCATGTGCAAAGCCAAAGCAACAACAAACTGATCCTGATAACAAGTATTATGCTCGCGTCTTATTCCTCTGAGCCACAGATCTCCAGTGTTGTGCAAAGAAACTATTAAAAACCCATCAGTGAGCCACACTGTTGCACTGAGAAAACATTCCTTCATTGCCATAAACACACACACACACACACACACACACACACACACACACACATATGCACTGTATTTTATTTTGAGGTAGTCCTGCGCACACCTTCCTGATGCCAGAAATACCAGAAAGAATCAAAGGTAGATACTGGAAATAGTTTACTCTGGTTTGAGAAATGATCAATAACAATGGCAATGGTCAGCTGTTCTGCAGGAAATTAGCAATACTTTCCAAAAGATTTCAAGTATGTATTAAAGGGGACATATTATGGGAGTATCACTTTTTGAAGGCTCTTTAACATATATTTGGGTGTTTGTCTTGCCTTCCGGCTCCCAAAATTAGAGAATCGACAAATAATTTGCAGGCTCCCTAGGTTGAAATCCATGTGGTTTTATGAGCTGTTCCCTCAGTTGTCTTCCAGCGATGTAACTAGCTTTGGAATTTGCATAACGCCACCCCTACCTGGTACCAGTAGAAGGGGGTGGGGCGAGAAGTGGTTCATTTGCATTTAAAGGGACAGGCACTGAAACCAGCCGTTCTGAACAGGGCTGTTTTGAGAGGATGAAAAGAGCTGTGCTGTTTGATCCTTGGGGGATTTTGACCAAAGCATGTCACAGACACCTGGGGACTATTTTAAGTTGTGGAAAAGGGGCATGATATGTCTCCTTTAAAGGCCCCATGGCATGAAAAATGTGATTTTGGTTATTTTTTCGTGCTTGGGGAGGTCTCTGGGCCACGTATATACTGTCCCATGCATCAAACTGGTCATAAACGGAGAAACACACACCACCCATTTGTAGGAACTGTCTCTTTAAGACGAGCAGATAGCACTTCCTCCTTTTTGTGATGTCACACACAAGGTAACTCCGCCCATCGTGACCAGTTGGTTTTTTTTTTCAATTTTTATGAATGCAGCTTAGGTTTCAGTTACTTGCCTGTGATTGGCCCGACCACATGCCACTCAAAAACAGTCAGCCAATCAGAGGAGAGGTTCTCATTCTCTCTTCTGATTGGCCAAATGACCTGTGCCTGCTAGAGCTCCAGAAAGAGGCAACAGAAAGGGGCAGTATAAACGATATTAAGCAGATCACAAGTACTCAAAACCAATGATACATCTTGTTAGGGATATCAGCAGGTAAATAAACCCAGAGAAAAGTGCACAGCACGAGGCCTTTAATGAGAAGTGAGATCAGTCATGAATTGAGTTGCTCCTTTTAGAGATGGTTTGATTGACCTGTCTCTCTGTTACCTCCTTTCCTCACCCACCAGGTATCCTTAGACTTTTCCTCCTGCTTCCCTCCGTGTCCTCTTTGCTTCCACACCTGTCTCCACCTGTTGTGATTCCTGCTGTCAACAGGTCCGTCTTCAATAATCGACCTTAGGCTATATTTCATGTATCAGATGTATTTTTCCTGTTGGTGTTGCTCATTGTTTCCCCTGTGGTTTTGCTACCTTTGTTTCTTGAGCTTAGTTCCCCCACCTGCTTAACTTTTCCATGTGTCACTATGCCAATCTCTCTCTGACTCAATGAGCGGTTCATCTACAGAGCCAGAACTTGTATCCACTTCTGCAAACAGAGATGGCCCTGATCTGAACCTACTGCAGATTACACACCATGTTGTTTCCATGTTGAAACAACTTTTTCAAAATGAAACCAGTCTCCATACACAAGACCGTTTCTGCTCTGAATCAGAAATAATCTGTCTACACTGACATACCTAAAAACATGACAAACAGAAAGGCCGTTGTCGATTCCGCAGTTGTTAAGTTGCAGAAATACCACAAACGAAGGGTTCAGCTGTAATGTTCAAATACAGAACTGAACAGCATAACTTTTGCTAACAAGAATAACAAGATCAGTAGTGCTTGCTAGAGATGGGATTTATGGCTCTTTGAGGGGAGCCAGATCTTGGTGAGCCGTTCCTTTCAAAGAGCCGTTCAAAAAACTGGCTCATTTGACTGATTTTTATTAAGTTTTAAGAAGCCAGCCTGGTGGTAACTAATTTTATCTTGGAAATAATGGGGTGAGATTTGGAACAAAATAATACAAAATTAGATATCCACTAATATCTGAGTTTGAATTATTCTGAAATATTGATTATAACCTCATTTGATATGTGTGGACTAGATTTTAATGTCTGAAATGGATTCATTGTAAATATTAAGACCGCTGCAGCTGCTCTGCTCTCCGAGGCAAAAAAAAAAAAAAAAAAGAACGGTTCCCAGCTGCGACTCGGTTCCCATCGTTCATGTTAACGAGCTGCTCAATAGAATCGGTTCGTTCGTGAATGTCACAACACTAGTGCTTGCAAACTTTGTTATTCCTGTCGCTCTCAACACTGGTATCCACCAGGACTATCATGTAACTGTGGCAAGGCAAGACAATTTTATTTGTATAGCCCATTTTTACAAACAGTTGTGTCTACATCTGTTTGTTGGAGTCAACATCTTTTTTCCTGAAGGTCTCTAATTCAGTCTGTCCTCCTTCAACACAACATTGGAGATCTCTTAGTAAATTTATTTTAAGAGGCTCCGTTTCAGAGGCTTCTACTGTGGATGGCTGTACAAATTTTGGTCAGTTATCAAATCTGATGTAGCCTCTTCTACCTGAATAAAGTGACACACAGCACAGCACAGAGCAAATGCTCTGTTTCTTGGTTGGACAATGAAAATGTGAATTTTTGTTTTCCCTAAAATAAGGATGAAAAAATCTCCATCATGGATTTGAGTCTTCGTACTGCAAGACACAGAGAGAATGACAATTAACGCTCCTGCAACCATTGTGCAACCTTGTTCCTGCGACCTTCCATAGATCCATTTTCCTTTTAAATCAGAGTGCTCAAATGCGTGATGAAAATAAAGACACGTTTCAGACGTCGAGCTGAGTGATATCCTTTGAAGTCGGGACTTTGTGTAGATGTGTGAGATGCCTAAGTGATTTTCACAAACTGAGGTTGTAAGCAATTAAGGCTGTAAGCAGTGAGTGTCCCAGGCTGAGTGATGTGGAGTGAGAATGAATCAGTGGGATTAGTTTAGCTGCAGAAGGTCAGGTAATGTCATTTTCACAAGTCTAATTCACTTCACAGAGTCTGGCATTATCTGTGGTTATTAGAGGGCAGTAATCGTATAGTTAGAGGAATAATATCCATCTATGTGCAGACATCATTGTGTCAACTGAAGCATAGAAGTGTATAGGTGCAAGATCTCAACCTCTACGTCTCAGTTTAACCCCTTAACACCCACTGGCCTGTGAGCTGTGTTGTTTATAATGTAACAGTAACAGTAACAGTGAGGTTTAAGGGTTAAATGCACACTTTTAACATGCAGTTAAAGGGGTAGTTCATCCAAAATTCAAATTTCACTCATTATCTACTCACCCTCATGTCGACTAAGAGCTGTGAGAATTTTCAGAGTCCTCCGTGCCTTCTCTGAGTCATGGGGGGGTCCGCGCAGCAGTATTTGTCCATATAATGGTTGTGAATGGATACCAACTTTATTCGAAACAAAAAGACACACCAAAAAACATCCAAATACCTCCATACTGCTCGTCTGTAATGTCCCTCTTGTATTGAAGCCCCAACATGAGAAATTGTTCCGCCGGAGCAGTGAACCGAGACACTGGGAGCCTCCGCTACAAACAAGCTTAATATAGACTTATTTAATTTTTTTCGGAATAATTTCTCATGTTGGGGCTTCAATACAAGAGGGACATTACAGACCTCCAAATCCAAATACCTCCAAAATGGAGGTATTTGGATGTTTTTTGGTGTGTCTTTTTGGACGAAGAAAGTTGCTATCCATTCACAACCATTATATGGACAAATACTGCTGCACGGACCCCCCCGTAACTCAGAGAAGACACGGAGGACTCTGAAAATTCTCACAGCTCTTAGTCGACATGAGGATGAGTAGATAATGAGTGAAATTTGAATTTTGGGTGAACTATCCCTTTAAGGTTAGAAAAGTTAGCAGCATCAGTGTCACTCACCAAATCTCACTGTGCACTGTGTGTCCTTCATGGCTGTTGTCTCCTTGATCAGCTGTTTGTATAAGAATCGTACTTTCCTCACTCGTTGTTTGGACTGACAGGACTCATATCCACGGGGTTCACGTCAATCCAGACGCTGTGGGGAAAAAAAAAACAGACACTTTTTTTACTGATTCATTTTTGTAGAACAAAAGAAAGTAGGGAGACATAGCCAACATCAAAATAACATGATGTCTGTCCTCTAAAGGTTTTGAGTCACCAGCTGCCACTGGTTTCTGGTCTTTCCCACTGAGAATTTTCATAACAAAGCCAATTACCGAGAACGTAACAAAATTACATATAGATCAATCAGTTTAATGCACAGTATGTAACAACTGCTGGTAAGGGTCTCTCAAATGAAACAATCACAAAAGGCCTCCATTGGATGTCACTATGAGGGATCATGATAGTTGCTGTCATCTTCTCCACAGACCAGGTGATTATAAAAACACAGGATAAAGCAGTTTCAAGTTAAAGGTCAGTGTTTCATCGGCGCCGTACGGTGGGCCTAAGAAGTCAGAGCTGAGAGCTAAGAGTGCAGTTAACCTTTGTTTTCCCCCTGATAATTAAGACACCGAATGATGAAAATCCTTCATCTGATTAAATTACAGTGAAAATTACACTTCAGAAATGTGGCTTAAAACTGGATGAAAGTTAATTTTGATACCACCTGACACACGCACATAGGGGATCTATGTCATAGACAGATGATTATATGAAATATACCATTACTGTGATTAAAAACATGGTCACTTTACTATTAGTTCTGGTTCTATAATAAGGTCTGGGTGGGGAGCCAATCTGGTAACTGGGTCACATTAAGCATTATACATGATGGGTATGAAGTCATAGCACTGAAACAGATGTTAATTGTAAATAAATCTAACTTTGAACCTTTGCACTTGGATCATATACTAGTCCAACTGTCTCAAACTCATTAGTGAAGTGCATTCAGATTGGCAGCTCACGTTTTATGTCCTGCAGTCAAAACCTCATTCACAAATTTTGTCTCCACACACAAATGCTTTAATACTATTTCTAGGGCTGACCCGATTATGATAATCGAAGCTTTGCGGACATAAAATCGTTTTTAATCGAAGGTTCGGTGGCCAGGGGGGTGCGCGATCGTAATGTCTGGGGGGGGTAATGGCAAATTGCATTTCTCCAAAATCAGTCAGGTTTCCAGGATGCCAAGTAGCCCTACTCATTTTAATGTAACAATTGCCGATGAGAACCAGTGTCAAAAAGGGAAAAAGGAGGAAAAAAAAAAAATTGATCACAGACTTTCATGATCGATTACCATGGCAACGAACGAAGCTTCGAAGCTTCAATTTTTTTGGGTCAGCCCTAACTATTTCCAGCTGATTGTTGTAGTTTATCTTAAAGGGATAGTATCATTTTTTTTAAAGTGGGGTTGTATGATCTACAAATAGCCCCTAAGTACTTTAATTGCAGTAGAAGACTCTCTGCACTCCTCCCGTTAGCAACGCCAGCCCATAGCCCTGCCCAGAGATTTACAACATACAGTGTTGTGAACAGACCCAAAAAACGGCCTATTTTCACGGTCTAAAAGAGGTTTTACCTGAAAAAAATACACACAGTTTTTATTTGGACCTAACCAACTCACGTATCCCTCTGCCCAGGGTTAGCGCCCGCCGATCAGCAGTTGGTTAGGTCCAAATAAAAACTGTGTTTTTCCTGCACTTTGAAGGGCTGGAAAAAAAAATATTATAGCGAACAATGGAACTGTGTATTTTTTTTCAGGTAAAACCTCTTTTAGGCCGCGAAAATAGGCCGTTTCTTTGGGTCTGTTCACACTGTATGTTGTAAATCTCTGGGCAGGGCTATGGGCTGGCGTTGCTAACGGGAGGAGTGCAGAGACTCTTCTACTGCAATTAAAGTACTTAGGGGCTATTTGTAGATCATACAACCCCACTTTAAAAAAATGCTACTATCCCTTTAATGTCGAGTGTGACAATACTCAATAAAACATTCCACACAAAAATCTCTCCTGTGTTGAAGAGTAAAACTGGTAAAAATGATGGGAGCTCCTCATATTCAGTCCAATTCCAGTGTCAATTACAAAGTTTCTGACAAGATCAGTTCATCCCTGAAAAGCAAATGGATCCAATTCAAATGTGAATCTTTTGTGACGTCTGGGGAGGAGAGAAGCCGCAGTGTCTGTCAGCGCTGCACACAGTAATGAGGCTAGATGTGGGTATGTGAGTGTGATGCTGCATTGTTTCGGAGGAATAAGTGTCTGTTTGTTTGAGAGTGAAACCAGAGGATTAATATCAGCGTCAGGTCTGTGTGTCACTTATGAAACCTGGTGGTAATTAGCGGGAATTTAGGGTAAAGGAAACTCTGACAGATTCAGTGAATAACAGTATTTTTCCAAAGTCGTACAACTCTTTCTTGAAGTTTTGGTTATGTGAAGCGACTAAATGTTCGTGATTGGAAACGTTTTTAGTCGTGGTTTACGGTAGCTATCACATCGGATCACATTGGATCATTTGCCAAACTACCTCCCTGAGAGGTTTCTGTGGAAGAATGAAAACAGTAGAAATTAATCATTGGTCTTTTTTTCTCCATTTACCAAATTACTGATGCTCTCATTTCTCTAGCAATGAGAGTCTGAAATAAATCCAACACAAACCCAAACCAAGCGTTTTGTGCATAATGTTTATTCCCCTTCACCAGGCACATAATCAGCGCAGGGCACATGGGGCATTTACTTTCAGTATATTAAAAATGGAAATTTGCGCCTCCAATATTGAAAAATTGACCAGATACACTATGACATGCCAAAAAAAAAAAGTGAAAAATGCTTTTGCATCCACCTCGATACAAAGCAGGAGGAACCAGAACATGAAGCCAACAAAGAGTGTTAAAAACTGCAGTTCCTCAAATGACCACTTGAGGTTTAGTCAATCCTAATCCCATCTCTCTACCATGTTTGTCATACATTGGACAGATTAGCTAGGTACAAGAAATTTATTCTAAACAAGTATATGGAAGAGGAAGTGTGTTAACGGAGGATGATGAGGGATAAATCGATAAATAGAATAGTGTTGATCGTTATATTGTAACTAACTTACTATAGGGTATATATGGTATATATTTAATTATGGGGATAGTATATATATCTATATCTATATATATAGATATATATATTTATAAGGATATGTATGTAGTATATTTTTATATTTGGAATTATATATTTATACAGATATTTATGATGTGTATTTAGGGTATATATTTATATAGGTGTATTATATTATTTAGGATTGAGATAATTACTACAGTATGTGTATATGGTATATATTTATATAGGTATTATGTATTATGTAGTAGTTACAAACTGAAGAATAGTTAAAAAGGGGTGGGAAATTAAAAAGTTTTTTATTTCTTCCTTCTCCTTTTTCGAACAATATGCTGTGTTTTGTTATGTCTTGGCTCTATTTTTTTTATTTTATTTTTTTATTTTTTCTTACTTTTGTATGTACAAATAGTTAGGCTACATATATTTTTTTTTATACATGTTCGAAAATAAAAATACATTCATTAATTCATTCATTCATACTTTATTTGTTTGGCTAATCAATTATCAGAACATGTGCAAGGCTCATACCTGTCAAGTTTTGGATTTGAAAATAAGGGAAATTTTCCGGCACCCGCCGCGAACAGTGTTGCCACCCCAACCAAGCTCCAGTATCCCTTACATTTTAAGACAAGAAAGCTAAAATCACTGGCTTTATGCACAGCTGCACTACTTCCTGATCTTCAGCCAGCCCGTCTGCCATTATTGGACAAACTGATTAATCCAGGTGTGCCTGACCTCAATAGTCACAACAACAATAATGTTTTTTTTTTTCTAACACATAAATGAGGCATTCTGGTGTACTCTGAGGAGAAACAGAGGGAAAAGACAACATTGCTTCAGTTTTTTTTTTCTTTTCTTTTAAAGCAGATTCAGTACTGACTGAGGTTCCTATCATTGTAACTGCAAGAATGGCTTAAGTGTATTAAAGTGAACTCAGAACTGGTTTAGTGTGGAGCTGTGGCTGGTGGGCTAAAACAAAACTCATTTTTTAGAATCTTTTGGCCTGGACCAGCTGGTGACGAGCCTTTCCTCTGCTTCACCATGAAGCTCTTTCAGGCCACACTGTCTTCTTCCACAACTTCTGCCCTATTCTCATCTGCATTTTGATAGCTGGAGCTACAGTAGGCAGACAGAAGGCCCACACCTGCTTTAGCTTTATACTGCTGAATAACTGGAGCAGACATGTCCTGAGATTTTCAGCCTTATATGATTATAGAATTACCCTGTCTTTTACAGCAGGTAGGCTACAGACACTGTCATAGACACACACTCTGCTGTCTCTCTCTGTTCCTCTCTGTTGCTCTCTGGACTGGGCTGCCTAGCTGTTCTTTTGGGTTAAGTGAGCATGGACGACACAACTCGACCGGTGTGGACGCACTGGTTTGGTTTTGAGGAAAATACAAGTCTTTTTTTTTTTTTTTCAACAACCGCGGGTCGACCCGTTACAAGCTTGATGAGCAGGACCTCAGTCAGTGCCACGGTGATGTAGGCCTTGGGCTGTGTGCTCGCACAACTTTGACGACAAGCACGCGCATCGTCGCTAACCAAGATAGGATTAGTAGACAGTTGGCCACTCCGAGGTAAAAACCAAAACCCAAATGAAATAGCAGCGTCCAGTCCGGGGTGCCGCCGGGACTGGCCCGGGGTATTATTATTTTTTAATAATGCGGGTTAAAATACGGGAGATTTACGGGAAAATACTAATACGGGAGGACGGCGGGAAAGAAGGGTAAAATACGGGACTTTCCCGGCCAAAACGGGTATGGCAAGGCTGTAAAACTATTTAGGTGACTGACTTTCAAGTATTATTTTATGCTAGCACATAGCAGCTACTGGTGTCTGGCCTCATCAACAAGCTTTTTAGCTTAATTTGTCAACTAGCTAATCAGCTCTACAACAAGAAGTGCTAATGATGCAAACAGCATGCTTAGTACAGTTATAAAAGCAGCAAGCATTAAAGTCTTAGTTCCAAACATGCCCCACCTCTTTGCCCATGTAGCCTATGGATTAGCGGATTAGCCACCTTGGCAGTCAGCTCCTGCCAAGGTGGTGATGGTGGAGCAGGTCCAAAACCGCTTATCAGAAAACTATATGTGAAGCCTAATGTGGCTGTAAATGTCACACAGGTCGGCTCACAGACACAGTTTCAAGTTTACTGTGTGTTCAATGTAGCCTACACATCTCTGATAGTTGATCCTTTGCACTTCCACACAAGTGAAAGGCAGCTGCTCATTATGTCTGGCACACTGTCCCTGTGGGTCTGTGGACGTTGATCAAAGGGTCAATACTTAAATGAAGAGAGACATCTTTGACTGATTTTACGCAAGAAGCTTGGATACACACACACACACACACACACACACACACACACACAGATGAACTTGTATTACGTCATTGTTGAGACGTGTATCTAATTTTGTGGTAAAGTTGGGCTGACTAACTTAAGGATGTTTCCAGCTCATTAGTGCATTAGTGCATTCCTCCAGTAGTGTGTGTGTGTGTGTGTCTGTGTGTGTGTGTGGCGGACTGATGAACTGGTTTTTAGCTTTTTACTAAATTTAACTGTGTGTGTGTGTTTTCATGTGTCTTTTCTCATTAGGACTGATTAAACTGTCACTGTCTAATTAATTATTGGAGGATTGTTCTGCTGAATTGTGTGTGTGTGGGTCACTGTGTGCATGTGTGTAAATGTGTATTAGAAGCAAGTTGATTAACTCATTGATTCTGACATGCTGCTGCATTCCTCCATTTACATTTGTGTGCGTTCACTGTGTTTGTGTAGGTTAATTAATTTCAGCTTGTCTCTGCCATTTGCTTTGGGAAAAAGAGGAAAATCAATGTAAAGTTAGATTCTATAAAAACCTGAGTCCATATTCTTGCATGATCTCTTGTAATTATATTGCACAACAGAAAAATACTTGTTCAATCGAAAATCTGGGGTATGAACATTAGAAAACAAAATCTGTGACCTGTTCATCCCCTCAATATAAAAGTGTTCTCTTATCTGATCTGAACCACAGCTTAAAAATAAATGTGTTTCAAGGTTTAGTTGAGTCTTGTCTCAAAAAGTACTTTGGTTAAGGTGTAAGAGCTAATAAAAAATAAAAAATAAAACAAACAAAAGTCGCCCATTTTGAATGAATTCCCAAAGCGTTGGCCTCACACTGACTTTGTCACTCTTTAGTACCTTCACTTGATTTCCTCTGCTTGCCTCATAATCACCATGACCATGAGAGGCAAAGTTAAAATCCCACTGCCGAGTGGACTGATGGTGTTGTCACTTTAAAATATCTGTCATTCTGAAAGGCAGTCGAAACCCAGAATGAGGTTGAAGTGTCAATTTGGTCGGAGTTGGAGGGAAAATGTTGAAAGGAATTGAAATCATTGCAGAAGGTACAAGGTGAGGTGCTTTCACTGAAGGCTGAATAGTTGGAGAGAAGAAAATGAAAGCAGTGATTCTGAACACTTTGTTTCCTGGGAAATAGTCCCAACACAAAAGGAGGCTGTCGTCAACTTTGGAAATGGATGATCCTGCCTCAGCTACCCTGCAATCAAACCTCTTGGCTCAGGGGGTGCAGCTCTGTATTCGGGTTTTTATTGCAGCAACTGTGAAAAATGATATTTTAACTCTTCAGTAATCCACAGCTTGGCCCTAGCGCTGAGCCAGATGACACGCAGCACTGCAGTGACACAGGCCTGGCTTTAATGAGATTCTGAAATAATACCATACAGCCACCGGCCAAATGATTCCAACAGCATGTGCATGTGTGCGCAGAGATGTCTATGGGTGCAAGTTATAATTGCATTCTGCATGTGAGTGTGTGTGCTCACACTCGTCTTTTTTTTAATAATCATTCTGATGCTTTGAAATAGCCGGCATTATCAACAAGAGGGCTTGGCGTGACCTTTAAACACTAGAAGCTGAGAGGCTTTCATGCATTTCGAACAGATTGCTCAGGACTTAATTGCCTGTGCTGGGCCTCTCATTAGCTTCTTTGTGCCTCTCATATCATCGTTGATTTTTACATTGATGATCACTGAAATAAGGCGCCGCTTGCAGGAGGTTGTTTGAAGGAATGTTGATGATTATCATAGACTCTATATAGACTCTATAGATGCTATTTTCAACAGTGAATAAAAAAGAAACAAATAGCAATAAGAAAAACAATGCAACATGACCTAGTTTTCCATTCCACCTCTTATAAAATACCAGTTGTACCCCTGTTTCTACACATTAACTGGGTTTCCATCCAAATGTATCGAATTTAAGAGCGGATTTTGTGAAAATGCGCAAAAAGCAAATGCGAATTTATGCCCATTTCCATTCGTTATTGTTTTGCGATTATTGGGAGAGGAGGAGTGCGCTGTGAGATTACGTCATAAAAGAGCGTGAATGTATCCATGACAACAGTTGACACTCAGCTGACAGCTGAAACTCAGCTGACACTCAACATCATGGACAATTTACTTAGCCTACTTTCCGGACTAGACACACCTGTATATAAGCCGCACCAGCTAGATTTTAAAATAAAATACATATATAGGCTGCACTTGAATATAAGCGGCAGGTTTTCATGTTGTAACATGAGATATTTACACAGAAAGACAGTAGGGAACTGTGCAAGTCCGCTCGCTTTTCTGCTGTTTTGGTTATGCTCCTTTCGCCCATGTGCATCTGTTTACAACGAACGAAGCCGGCGAAAAATCAATAAATGGAGCGGTGGATAACGTTACATAACATATACGATGTTACGGCGTGTGTGTTTGTGTAGTCTTAACCGTCATAAACAAAAGATTATGGGTTATGGAGCGCGTTTGTGTTGCGGTGTGCAGAGACGAGAGCTGGGAGACCACGTCGTTCTCCATTTGTTTGAACGTTGGCGGGTGAAGTCCAGCAGCACTTCACCCACAAACTCTGGCTCAATTTGCATAACCTGTTTCCATAACAAAAAGTTGCATTTTCATTTTATCGATGCGCTGACAAATTCACCCCCCCAAAGCGTAAAGACTTTTATGCGCATTTACTGCCTTTTTTCGAATTTCTGGCATTTCCATCCAAGTATTTATTCGCAATTTTTGAAAATGCGAATTAAAAAAGGTGGATGGAAACGCAACTGTTGAAGGTAGAGCAGGAGATCCTGGAAAAATGGTTTGAGCAGGCTACATTTTGACAATTCATAAGTCCAAACCCCTTTCTTCAGACCTCTCTCCAAAGCCCCGCCTCCAGAGCGCAGGAATGCGCAATTCTCCTTCTTTTTAGCCATAACGTTGCTGCAAATGTCTCGTTGAATTTAGCAAGGAAGCGTGAGCTGCGTCTCTGGCTCTGGGTTTGTCATCTTCTAATGGTAAATCGTTGAAGACTCTGAGCATGAGCGCAACTGACATTTTTCACTTTTGTGTAAAAGCATTTAATTAATTGGTTGCAATTGGGGTGTGAAGAGGATTTCAGTAAAAAAAAAAAAATACAATAAAACATGTTCCAGAAGAAGATATCCTCCCCTAGCTTTAACAGATTCAACAAATGAAATACTGTAATTTGTTTTCATTATGCTTTGCTGCTACTCCAATCAGCTGCAGGCTCCAGCTACTTCTCAAACAGATGTGAGAGTAATATCAATCCTCTCATCTAATTCCAAGATGAAAGCAAAAGAAGTGCAGATGGTGCAGTGGGTTGCACTGCTCACAATGACACAAAGTGATCTCTTTAAAATCGCTAAATATTTTGTTCACTATAAAACTCTGTTGGGACTAATTACACTATGGCAGAGGATATCAGTAGAGTGGTGATGTGTGGTTAAAGCGCTTTGGGTGTTGGGAAAAGCACTATATAAATGTAAGCCATTATTATTATTATTATTATTATTATTAATAAATGATTGGATCTCTAATGCATCCTAAAAGCATCTCACACCTAGACGGATGTTGATTCAAACTCTGACAGGCCAGTCTGGGGTTGACCTCTCACGCAGGAAATATGCGTTTATTCTGCAGCAGAGAATACAGCATGTTGCCTAACTGTTGGTAAGGATGGGCACAGATTAATGACTGGATCATTTTTTTACTTTGTGCATTGCTTATCCATGCTGGCTCCCACAGTCTGTTTCTGACCCAGCCCACACCATTTCCTGTCCGCCCTGCTACAGGCCACATGCGGGGAATAAATTCTGTTCCAACTGCAGCACGATGAAGGCTACACACGCCCCCACACAGTGTTGTGTAAGTTCACACTTCACAAGAGTTATAGCTCAAGGTTCAGCTCACAGAGATGAAAATGAACTAGCTCACGTTCACATTTCTTGTGTTTTTTTAATGAGATGCTCTCCGCTCTTCGTTTTCAGCAGAACCTTCTCCAGCCCCCAATCACAGGCTGTATAATATCACAGAATCATAAACAGATTACTTAAAAAAAAACAAAAAACAGAGATAAACCACTGCAAGCGTCTGTTTTGCCACTTAAACAGTTTCAGGACAGCTCAAAACAAATCAGTTCCCTAATTCAGCTCCGTGTACATAGATTAATTATGCAGACAGGAGCAGTAAAGGTAAACAGTAGATGCAATGGAAAAGTTATTTAGCTCCCATGAACCAAATGATGCAGTAGTTCAACATAACAGATTACAGGCTGCTGCAGGTTCCACTGCTGACTTCATTACAGTCAGTCACATTATTTTAGTTTGTATCTCGCATGCTGTAAGACACACACATACTTATTCTTCCACTGATGTTCTTTTACACTTTTATATTGGTGCTTTCCAGCCTCCTGGTGCCATACAGATCCTCACTTCATCAGCACGCTCCATTAAAGCATTCACCACCAACACAGGTGTTACTCTGGACGTTTGCACAGGTTATGTTCAAGTGAAGCCATGCTGGGATTTTTGCATAGGTCACCTGACATCAGGGATATTACAGGATCGTTAAGGTAAAATAAATTTGACCCAGCCTAGCAGGTGCAGGAGAGTCTGGGAGCTGTCAATCAAGCAGGAGAACAGTCTGTTCACGCCCATGTGGTCCTGAGAGGAGGTCTAATTAGAGAGAAGGGGCAACACCTGTGTGCATTCTCCAGGACATAGACCGACCCCACCGATCCATCCATTTACTAATGCTCATGTATTAAAGGGACAACCAGGAGTTTCTCCAACGGCAGAACGAAAAATTCCGCGACAATAAAAAAGTCTCATATTAATGTGGATGAATCTATGCTACCCTTGTACACTTGTTAATGGGCCCATTTTCTATAAATATATCGTTTTGTCTCTATCGTTATTTTGTTATTATTAGTGGTGGTGGAAATGCTGGGCGAGCCGACCAGCGTTTCCTTACTTTCGGTTTCGCGGCGAGTCATGAGAATAACGCCGCCGAATGGCCGTTTATGGTCGGAACTATGACGGTATGTGATCGTCTTCCAACCTCTGACTTTAATTCTTGATGAATGAAAACATGAGTCTCTCTTGCGCCGGTCAAAGAATTTCACGGTGCGCGGAGGTTCATAAATGTAGTGTGAAAACGCTTTGCTTTTCCAAAACTCCTCGTTGTCCCTTTAAAGGGGACATATTATGACAATATCACTTTTTGAAGGCTCTTTTGGGTGTTTACCCAAAATATGACAATTGACAAAAAAATCTGTAATGTGTACTGTAGGTTCCCTAGGTTGAAATCCATGTGGTTTCACGAGCTGTTTCCTCAGTTGACATACAATGATGTCATTAGTTTTCGAATTTGCATAATACAACCCCTACCTGTGAGTACCGGTACTGGTAGAGGGGGCAGCCACTGAAACCAGCTGTTCTGAACAGGGCTGTTTTGAGCTGATGAAAAGAGCTGTGATGGTTGATCCTTTGGGGATTTTGACCGAAGCTGACCGGGGTATTTTGAAGTGTCTTTAAAGGCCCCATGGCATGAAAAATGTGATTTTGGTTATTTTTTCGTGCTTAGGGAGGTCTCTGGGCCACGTATATACTGCCCCATGCATCAAACTGGTCATAAACGGAGAAACGCACACCGCCCATTTGTAGGAACTGTCTCTAAGACGAGTGGATAGCACTTCCTCCTTTCTGTGATGTCACCATAGACTGTAAAAATAATGGACGTGACGTCACCCATTGGTTTGGGGGAGTCTGTTTTGTGCCGCTACTACGGGGGTTTGAACCGCGCCATGTTGGATTCTACTTGCCACATTTGGAGAGGTGCGGCGGTTGGCTGGCCGAGAGCCCGCCCACTGGCCTCGAAGCAGCGGTCTCCGGACCTGTCGCTCAACGTTTCCGCGCCCTAATTGGCCAGAATTTTAACCTAATAACAGTAAAACGGTAGGGAGAGACCAAAAGAATAAAATGTACCAGGCTGTAAATATGTTTTTTTAAGCTGTAACGTCGGCTATTTTAACATGGGGCTCAGTTGGAGTTGCTCCCTTCTGGAACCAGCCCCCAGAGGAAGCCGAGGGGATTTGCAGTTTTTTGAACGCGGAAGTGAGCTTCACTTCTCAGACCGACAACTGCCCCCTTGGATGTCACACACAAGGTAACTCCGCCCACCGCGACCAGTTGTTTTTTTTTTCAATTTTTATGAATGCAGCTTAGGTTTCAGTTACTTGCCTGTGATTGGCCCGACCATACGCCACTCAAAAACAGTCAGCCAATCAGAGAAGAGGTTCTCATTCTCTCTTCTGATTGGCCAAATGACCTGTGCCTACTAGAGCTCCAGAGAGAGGCAACAGAAAGGGGCAGTATAAACCATATTAAGCAGATCACAGGTACTCAAAACCAATGATACATCTTGTTAGGGATATCAGCAGGTAAAAAGTGCACAGCATGAGGCCTTTAAGACACCTGGGAACTATTTCAATTAGTTGAAAAGGGAACATAATATGTCAGGACAGACACACACAGGCGAGAATGCTGATGTTAGAGGTATTTACAACTCAGTCTTTCCCACTCATGTCCACAAGCAGCTGCTCTTTAACTTTCGAGTTGTATGAAAGTTACAGTTGTGAAAACTGCCAGTGATGATGCAAAATGATGATCATTCACTCACTTCTGAAATGTCTGCTTCTGTAGAATTCGGGAGTGCTGTTTGACCTTCAGCAGTACTTGTGACTCAGCGCTTGGAGAAACATGACACTTGAATAAATAATAAAAAAAAAAAATTCTCCCACAGCTGAATCTGTAATACAAAAGACAGCACACAGCAGTATTAAAATGAATAACTATTACTATTACCATACTGACACAACAGAATGGGAATCAAATATACGCTTTATGAATGAATAATCTTTTCTGTTAGAGATGAGTATGGGAACATAGAGTGTTTAGGGTTTATATTAATATAAAGTATGATTTTATTGTTGTGGCACAGAATGCAGTAGAACATGGTGTCAGAAAACAGAATAGAGTTTAACTGTTATCTGTCCAACACACCTTGACTCATTTACTATAAATTATGTGAATGCTTTCTTGATATGTTGGATTTTTGTCTTTAATAAAGAAAGGTCTTGACCTTACTCTGTAAAGAGCCTTAAGATAATGTGTTGGAGCTATACAAATAAAATTGAAGTGAATATGTATAAAGGACCTTCTTGTTATGTTTACTTAATTAATCTCAGCCACATCCAACCACTGCATGTAGTACATCCACACAGCCTGAATTCAGAGACTGAGCCATAAAACAAGCCAAAAAAAGACAAAAACAACCTTTTAAACTGATTCACACCGAGAGTCAGTTTCCTGATAGAGGCTCCAGCATGTCTTTGACATGAATACCCAGAGATAACCAACACAGATACAGGGAGAACATGTGGGAACCTTGTTGGTGATCAACGTTTTCGTGTTTTTTCAGTTAAACAGTGACAGAGAGAGTGTCAGCCTGAAACGAGAGCATTAATCCAGTCAATCATCCGTTTATGCAGCTTTCTCAAAGTGAAGCGTGTGAAAACTAGTTCAATCCATCCAATGTTCCGAGCCAGCAGCTGGACCCCGAGGCAAACTGTGGTTAAAGGTCAAGAAAAGGTTAGTAATATTTTCTCTTTTTTCTATTCTCAATCTTTAAAAAAAAAAAAAGAAGCAGAATCTTCTTCTTTATGAAATGAATATTGCTACACTCACTATGACAACTGAAATGACTGGTGATAACTTCACTATCAGTGTCTCCCAATGATGCAGTGCCCAACTGAAAACCCACATTAATAAATCACGTGCTTTACTTTACTTTACTTTCTGTTGTGTTGTTATTTTCTCTAGCTCTACTCAGGTCATCTGGGAAAAAAACTATTTTTTCCTGTTCCTTCTTCTAGAAAACACACTTGAGGAAATTGTTCTTTGGCTGAAATGTGCTTTCAAGAGGATGACTGACCGATTTCTGCCTCTGAGGATCAAACTTCAAGCAAAAAGTAGATGTAAGTGCAGGAAGTTTTGAAATGGGAGAGGCACCAGCACATCCTCTGATAAAAAAAAATCAGGTGTCGATGTTCAGATAAAGACCCAGAGAAAAATTCTTTTTCAAATCATCTGTCAAAAAGAATCAACTTTTACTTGAGGTTTCTGTCTTGGTAGGAGTCAGTGGAGGTTTATTTTTCTTTGTGCATCCACAGGGAAAATTTACTGCTCACACAACTTGATCTTTTCTAATTGTGTTTACATGGACCTAAGTAAAGGTCAGGCTCATCTCTCTCTCAGGTCTACTCAGGGACTTCATCTATAAGCGTTGTATGTGCATGGATCAGGGCCAGAGATAGGTGTGTGCCACTTCCCTATGCAAAAGCTGGGATTTCCACTAACAAAGCTGTTGGGAGAAAGTGCACCGCTATGAACACTAACCAATGTATGAATATCACAGAGATGCAGCGAGGTGGTAACCTGAAGCCTGACTGTAGAAATTAAAGGGATAGTTCACGTAGAGTTCATAAATCACGCGAGATTTGTACTGACCGGCGGAACAATGTTCTCATGTCGGGGGCTTCAATACAAGAGGGACATTACAGACGAGCAGTATGGAGGTATTTGGATGTTTTTTGGTGTGTTTTTTTGGACGAAGAAAGTTGGTATCCATTCACAACCATTATATGGACAAATACTGCTGCACGGACCCCCCGTAACTCAGAGAAGGCACGGAGGACTCTGAAAATTCTCACAGCTCTTAGTTGACATGAGGCGAGTAGATAATGACTGAAATTTGAATTTTGGGAATTTTGGGTGAACTATCCCTTTAAATGTGAGAGGCCCCTCACATTTCATTTCAACAGTCACTTCACAGAACATGTTATACATACAGATCCACTTACCTATTTGAACCAACTCAAATCAATATTTCCTCAGCGTCGATTACAGTACAGTATGTGGATCAGGATTAATTGTGGGAGTGTTCTGGCTCGCCAAAGTGCACACATTCAATTTGATTGTAATGTATAAAAGGGAAATTGTATGGGGGCCTGTGAAGGGTGTCATCCTCCCCTCATCTTCTTTCTGTCTTTCTGCCAGTATCTTTCACCGCTGTCCAAACCCTCAGCTTTCTCTGAATTTCTGCGACGTGCCTGAACTCTCCCTGCCCTGTCTCCTCTTGCAGCCAAAGCCAGGGAGAAGTATGACCTGAGCTGAGAAAGCCCCTGACCACGCAACATTCCCTCTGTCTGACCCCCAGCCCTCAGGCTCCCTGGACTGATGTGGTGATTAGTGGTTGGAAGAAGGGACGACAACAGAAACCACTTTAAAACTGCTCTGCGATGCTGCACCACAAAACCCCTCCGTTCAGCTGATTTATAGGCGGCTGCTGATGACGACCCCCCGTCCCAGGCCTGTCGCCAAAGGCCGGGGCAACAGGGTGAAATTCCTGTCCAAGGCCCAATGAAATAAAAAAAAGTTTTCAGTAAAAAAAGAAGAAAAAAAAAAGACGTAGGACCATAGGGAGCACCAAGGACAGTTTCTCCAGGCAGCAGTTTGTTGATATGCCATGCATGTGACACACAGCTGGTCCTGAGGAGATTCAGCACTGAGATGTGAGAGGAGGAGGAGGAGGAGGAGGAGGAGGAGGAAGAGGAGGAGGAGGAGGAGGAGGAGGAGAGAGGAGGAGGAGGAGGAGAGGAGGAGGAGGAGGGGGAGGAAGAGGAGGAGGAGGAGGAGGAGGAGAAGGAAGAGGAGGAGGAGGAGGAGAAGGAGGAGGAATAGGAGGAGGAGAGAGGAGGAGGAGGAGTAGGAAGAGTAGGAGTAGGAGGAGAGAGGAGGAGGAGGAGGAGGAGGAAGAGGAGGGGGGTGCTGCAGCAACCTCACCTCTAGGGGGGCATTCAATCACCGTCGCCAAGGAAATCTGCGCTTACCTGAAGGAATTATCATCATTCTTCAGGCTAAAGATTAAAACACTTTAGCATGTCTGGTCAGGGTTAACTGAAACCAGGCTTGAATAAACTTGAATAAACAGGGATGAAACAAGCAGCCCAAGTCGAAAAGAAGCTCCTGTCACAGAAAGAAGAGAAAACAACAGTCGTCGTCTTCTCAGCAACTGATTCAAACTAGCACCCGACCTGTGTATAATGTATTAGAGAAGTTTATCAATGAGAAGTTCATAATACTAATGAGCTCTGTGTTTCATGTTGGTGTTTTTTGATTTTGGAGCTTTAGTTCAAAGTGACCTACATTATGAAAGGTTGAATGAATGAAGAACCCTGCAGGACTCCATCAAACAGAAAAGAAATACAATTTTAACAACTCTAATTACTGAAAAAATGAATTATTATTGATCCTATATGGTAAAGGACTGTATAATTAATATCATATAGGGAGGGAATAGCAATTTGAGCTAGTTCCAGAGATGCCAACTAATAATTTGACATTCTGTGATGGATCTAAAACTAGACCAAATTTCTGTCCTCAGTAGCTCATAACAACAGTTAGTCGCTCTATTAGTACGTTTTTCCACAACCTTAGACAGTAAAGGAAGCTTGAAAATTGGCCTATAATTATTTAATGGGTTATGAGCCTAATGACGGCGTCTTAACTGAATGAACGATTGCATTTTTAAAATGAAAGGCCAAATCCAGTCGATAATGACCTATTAATGACTGGCAGAACAAACAGAATAAAATACTGCGCCGCATAATGAAGCTGGAAGTGTGTCAAGTGAACGGGAAATAAGTTGGAAATAAGTCCTGCCACTGTCAAGTAACTGTGGGGAAGGCGATGTTATTTTTGGATCTGGTCACTGACTGATTCTTACATGTAGGACACTTTATAATGAAAATACAATGAGGTCTCCAACATCCTGTCCTGCATGTCCTTAAATCGCCAACATCATCATCATAGTATGCGATTTTCAGGTAACTGGATTAATAATCTTAAATTATGAATTTGTTCTTTCAGTTGATCCATTAACAGAAAGGCTGTTTAATTCATATTAAAACGCATCAAATTGCATGGATCTAGTTGGTTGTGACATCACAAAGTTACAGAAGTCATGGCAGCTTGTTTTAAGGCTCAGTTCCTGAATACAGTCCGTGTATTTAATTTTAGACTGAGGCTTTGATATATTTCACAGTATTAAAGTAAAATCTGCACCATGGAGACATCTCACTATAATATGAACCTTTAAAACTTATCAGTAAGTGACATTGTTGTACTGTGTGCCATATTGCGTCAACACTTCAGTGCTGATGCAAAGCCGAAGCAGATGAGGTATTGTCTATGACACACCACCTGATCATTCATTAAGTCAACTAACCAAGTGTTTCAGTGTTTGCCGGATGAAGTGCTTTCCATGCATAATGAAAGATTCATACATGAAAAATTAGATCATTAGGAACTGACTGCTGCATTTAAGGACGGATTCATTTAAGTATTTCTCCACCACCTGTCAACAGTGATTTAGATTGTTGGAAAAGAAAAATCAAAAGTCAAACTGAGTCTTACATCACTACAGAGCTGAGGCAAGAGTTAGGCCACGGAGGTTAAATAAAGCCTGAGAAAGACACTGTTGCTCTCAGGAGTGACACACTGATTGAACAGGGGAGAATGAGTGGCAGCAGCCTTTAGCTGCTGAAGGGCATCAGCCTGCACAGAGGCTTAAACACACACACAGGAATGTGTCGGCATTTGTATGAACGCACTGCAGTGTTTGTGAGTGCATGTTTTCAGAACCGAATGTGTGTTTGTGCCAGGAGTGGAAGAGAAATCCACAAGCCTCCAGCGGCCTGGCACTCAGTCCTGCACTGTTTAGTGTTTTGAGCTGGTTCTGGGCCGATTCTGTTGTTTCCCTTTAATCCTGCTTCTTACTGTACTAATACCAAGCTGGGAGGCGGTTGTCAACTGGTAATGATTCCAGTTTGCCACCTGGTCTGTCAGTGGTGGAGCGTAAGCACATTAACTCGAGTACAACCACACTGAGTGCAACTCTGTACTCAAACTGCTCCAATTCAGAGGAAATTACTTGACTTTTTACTTTGACTTTAACCTTGAATTTGTACTTGACGATCAACACACTGTAAAATCACTACACAGTACAACTGCACTCCTCTTTCTTTTGTTAAGAGGCCCTGAGCTTTCCATTTGTGAGGTGGAGCTGGCTTGTGTATATTCTGTAAATGTTGTTTGTCATTCCCTATTTTATAATCATCGTTTAACTCACAATGTGTTAATAATTAGACATACAGTAATTAGTTATAATGATGGAGAGCAAATTCTTCTTATAAGTACCATGTTGCTAACTCGGAAAATCTATTGAAATGAACTGACTTTAATTCTTGTGGAAGTGAGTCCAAGCATTGATCTAGCAACTGAACTGTTTGTCATAACACAATTCATACAAATGCCCATTCACTGTGCACTATTGGCAGGCAGGCGCTGTGGGAGTGGAGGAGACTCAGGGGAGGATTCTTTAGAGAGATGGCTCATAGGCATGAAATGCAAATGTAGGCTATATGAAGACATGTTGCACCCGTGTTCGTCTTTTTCCTTTAACACTTTGCCAAACTCATCCTGAAAACAAAAGTTCCCACACCAACAGAGAAACAAAAGGGCAAGCAGCAGAAAACCTGAAGCACAGCGCGGTCCACGTCTCCGGGGCCGATAGCTGCAGCAGCCAAACAATTACAGACAATCAGGCCGAGCAGCCAAGCTGAACCGGGCCAGATGATGACTAACAGAGAGAGAGGGAGGAAGAGAGATAGAGAGAGAGGAAAGGAGGGAGAGAGAGAGAATGAGGGAGGAAAATAAGGAGAGAGGGGCAGGAGGGACAGCACCCCCCTGGTGCCTCACAGCTCACTGCACAAAGATTACAGCCAGCAGAGTAAAATACAGTTAAATGGAAGATTAGACGGCATAAACTGTACTCTGAACACTAACTTTATCAATGCGCAGGAACACAATTAAAAGCATTCAGTGCAGTTGTGTTTATTTTTAAAGCCATGGCCTAAACTAACCTGTTGAAGGGTCTGGGAGAAACAGAGGCAAAGGACCAAAAATAATCAAAGTCTTGTGGGAATAGTTCAACATTTTGGAAAATTAGATGATTTGCTTTCTTTCCAACAGCGAGAGGAGAAGATTGATATCACCGTGTGCTGTGCTGAGCTAGAGTCAGGATGTGGTTTAGCTTTGACTAAAACTTTAAAGGGAGGGGCACATGGCTACCAACACCTCTACAGCTGGTTTGTTTCATATGAGCACAACAGGAAGCCGGAGCTTTAGCTGATATGTCGGGACTGTTTCTTGTGCTGGATTCAAGATGAGTGAGTTCATCTGGATGTGTGGTTCCGTATATTTACTAAAATAAGGAGGAAGTCCCACTGGCTCACTGGGCAGTTTCAGTTTGTACCATGACAACTCAGTCCTGCCAGCAGAAAGCCATGTTTGGTCCTGCTGGTTATCATACTCCCTCTCCCTGACTTTCCTGTCTCATTTTCACTGTGACTATCAAAATAAAAGCAAAACCCACGCAAAAATAATCCCAATATAATGTGTGTGTGCTCGCTGACTGTATCCAGGAGGCCATGTTGTAGCTGCACAGAAGCGCCGAGTTAATGATAAACTGCACTGGTAGCCTTACATTTGTGTTTGTTTACACATTAAACAAGACACAATATGTTTATTAGTGAACCTCAGGGGTGTTTGTAACTCAATTTTTGTACTTTGGAGAGAATAAGGAGGGTTTTTATGCTAAGTTATGCTAATCACCTCCTTACTCCAGCTCTCTGTTTAACACAGACATCACAATATATTGATTGTCTCATCTAATTCTTGGAAGGAAGTTTGCATTATAGTTCTATGCTCATTTTCCACTTGCTAAGTGTGACTTTGTGGTGCAAATCGCAAAACAAAACCACAATAAATCCGCTAATCAACAATGGATAAAGCTAAAAAAAAAAGAAGCAAAGTTTGTCTCCAGTGTGTTTCTAGATAATGAAAACATTGTCATCTCTCTTCATATATCCTATGTAAACAGATATCATTCGATGTCCAAAGTCATTTTTCCGACAGTAAATCGTCGTCGCTCTTTATCACTTGTGGTTGTGTGATGAACAGAGCTGCTGACGAATGGAGACTTGGCCAGCGTGAAGGTGGAGAGTCCCCACATGGAATCGGAGCCTGCACTTGGACCCCTCTCAGCAGCACCAGTCATCTGTTCACAGCAGGGGTCAGCTGATCCAGCTTTCCACAGTTAATCTAAACTGATACTTGAAAATAAATACAGCTCTGAAGGCTACAGCTGTACTGTGGAACCGAATCCATTTTCCATTTGCTATAGTCCTCTGCGAGGTGGGGAGTATGTCACTACATTAAAGATACTTTTCATTCTTCCCTTGCTGTCGATTTGTACGCACCGGATAGTTGTTGCACTTCATCTTTTTTTCAGATTGTCAGTACATTTGGCTCAGCTGTTTGTGTTCCTCTCTCCCTGCTCCTCCTCTGGCCACAGACAGAGCTCAGAGCTCAGAGCTCAGACTGGGGGATGTTAATGTGGTTCAGATGCCCTCCACTCCCTTCATGTGCAGCTACTGTCAGTGTGTATGGACAGTTCCTCTGAACATGAGTCTGATATTCAATCCATTTGTTATTCTGTCCTCTAAAGGTGTTGATAGGTATATCTTTAAACTTAGACAGAGCAAGGCCAGCTGTGTTTCCTCCTGTTTGCCACTACAGTAAACTAGTCTCCTGGCTCGAACGCTGTGGTTAATGCACAGACCAAAGAGTGGTATGGATCTTCTCATCTAATACAAAGTACTTTATTAATCCCCAAAGGTATATTTGTTAAGTCAAAGCAATAGAACAAACATGTGCAATTCCTTTTTTTTTTTTTTCAACTATAGTTCACTGTTATGGACATTGTCCAAAAGTCTCAGTGTACACAAAGTGTATCTTTCTGTACTTACATCTCTAGTTTACTCGTTTCTCTTGTCACAAGCCGCCTGAAGGCTGGACAAAGGAGTGAAGACCACATATGGGATAAATATATAAAAACTAAAATATGTTTGTTACATAACATAAGAGGAAATCAATCTACAGAAAAATAGAGAGAGACTGGCTGAGTGCCATCAGCTTATATACCACAGCCACACCAGGTGAAGTGAACGATTAGACTCCACCCACCAGGCTCTGTCTGCAGATACACATCATGATCAGAACGTTATATCAAACTACGATTTAGCTCCACTTCGACTGGCTCAGTATTCTGCTCACATGTTGCATGCATACAACATATTTTATTATGCTGCATAACAACAGCCATGCTCACATTACACTTTTATATTCAGCCTATAATATACATGTGGCATCGTTCAGTTGCCTTTCAGTGCAGGGTATTTGTCTGTAATTAGATATTTTTACATTTTGATATTACTTTTTGCTTACTTATAACAAAGAAAAACAAAATGAAGCAGTTTTCTTCAAAATGCTGAGGATGCTACAATGCTCTGTAGTCAGGTGATAGTGGACATGCAGGTGTGTGTGTCCTTTGCTTTCCTAAGAAGAAGGTGATAGAACGTATAGTATAGAGATCCCAGCATTGACAATATGGGCATAGGTAATGTTGTGCATTGTTTTGTATGGTATTGATCCCATTGATTGTTTGAATTTTTTTTATCAGGTTTTTTTTGTATGATTTGACAGTGGACAGTAGAAAAGGCAGAAGAAATCATGAAAACAGAAAGCGGCAATCCCACACAACAAGATCACACAGTTGACGGTGTGTGGTTTACGTACGTGACAAGGCCACAGAGGTTTCCTAAACATCAATACTTTGGCCAGTGATCCAGTGGGAGCAGCACACACTTCTCAGGCAGCTACTCTGATGGAAACGCAAGAGAAAAAAACTACTGTAAACACACCTACACACAAACAGCAGCACTGAACTGTGTTTTAAACACACACGCGGTTTGATACACCCACTGACAGCTGTACAGTCATACACACGTCGTCGTTCCGGAGATGGGTAGTACGAAACATTACACACGAGCACATGGATGAAGAATCACGCATTGCTTATCACAGCCAATGACTGAACAACAACACAACATTATGCAACATAGACGGGGGTTTGTGGGTGAGGCTGCGTGGTCCTGACGGGGGTCGACCGTAGGCGTCAACATGCAGCTAATAGCGGCCTGTTATCAACCTGCTGAGGAACCAGCTGTCTGCCTGCCTGTCCCCTGGCACTGCTATCAAACATGGTGATTAATCAGACAACTCAATTACCCTGAGCAGATCATGAAATCATGTCTGCAGTGAATGAGGATTTTCTTTTTTCTTTTTTCCTTTAAATTTCAGTACGAGTTCACCAGCAGCTGAGCTGTCGACAGGTGAAATCCTCACAGTCCAACATGTCAAGCTTCCTCTCTCAGTCTCACTGTCGTTGTGATGACGATGTGTTTCTGTTTATCTACATCTATCTACATTTGAAAAGGTTTCACCAGTGTAACCAGCTGTAACTGTCTCATGTGTAATCACATGAAATCAGAGAGTTCACTTTAAAGGGATAGTTCACCCAAAATTCAAATTTCACTCATTATCTACTCACCCTCATGTCGACTAAGAGCTGTGAGAATTTTCAGAGTCCTCTGTGCCTTCTCTGAGTTACGGGGGAGTCCGCGCAGCAGTATTTGTCCAATAATGGTTGTCAATGGATACCAACTTTCTTTGTCCAAAAAGACACACCAAAAAACATCCAAATACCTCCATACTGCTCGTCTGTAATGTCCCTCTTGTATTGAAGCCCCGACATGAGAAATTGTTCCGCCGGTCAGTGCAAATCTCCACAGGAAGAGCAGTGAACCGAGACACTGGGAGCTTCCGCTACAAACAAGCTTTAAGTATAGACTTTTTTTTTTTCGGAACAATTTCTCATGTTGGGGCTTCAATACCAGAGGGACATTACAGACGAGCAGTATGGAGGTATTTGGATGTTTTTTGGTGTGTCTTTTCAGACGAAGAAAGTTGGTATCCATTCACAACCATTATATGGACAAATACTGCTGCGCGGACCCCCCCCGTAACTCAGAGAAGGCACGGAGGGCTCTGAAAATTCTCACAGCTCTTAGTCGACATGAGGGTGAGTAGATAATGAGTGAAATTTGAATTTTGGGTGAACTATCCCTTTAAAGTGAACTCTCTGATTTCATGTGATTACACATGAGACAGTTACAGCTGGTTACACTGGTGAAACCTTTTCAAATGTAGATAGATGTAGATAAACAGAAACACATCGTCATCACAACGACAGTGAGACTGAGAGAGGAAGCTTGACATGTTGGACTGTGAGGATTTGTGAGTAGATAATGAGTGAAATTTGAATTTTGGGTGAACTATCCCTTTAACCCTCAGAGCATAGGCGTCATTTACGCTGGGGACGCTGGGGACATGTCCCTACCACTTTTTGTCAAGAACAATTTTGTCCCCACCACAAAATTAACTTAACATTATCCTAATTAAGAATGACGAAAAAACGTTGATAAACTATGACAAAATAGGCAGCCGAAACAGTGTGCACGGCGCAGAGCTTCTGCCGCGGAGCCAACTCGCAACAATGTAGCTTCGATTAAAGAGTTCTCACAGACCGGAGCGGGCGCTGCGCGCGTCCTCGCAGGCGCTTCACACATGGAGCTGCTTCTCCTGCTCTCTCCGCACCGGTCAAACATCGACCACTCGTCTGTACTCGGTTTTCCACACACACAGGTCTGTCTCTAGCTCTGTGGATGTGCGTGTGTGTCTCGTGTACAGACGCAACTGATAAATATTTATAGACGGACAAGCAACAACTTCATTACCGGTAATCATCATTTTATTTTGAAAATTGACCGGATTCTCTCGCCTTTTCTGTGCCCGACTTCCTGTCTGGTACGATCTGGTCTATCCAGCTTGACAACGGCGCTCATGGCTCGCGTGAAAAATAGTACAGACGCCGAACTGAAGGATGGCCTCCACGCGGGGTCGATTGTACCGGATGAGACAGCACCCCTATGCTTAATGTTTGGGTGCAAAGCCACTGTTAACGAAATCAACATCTAATCTGTCCCTTCAAAATAAAGTTTGTAACGTGTCTGTTTGGAGCAGCTGCTGACAGTGACAGTTTCCTCATCACTAAACCTAAGCGACCATCCGATCCTTCCTCACTCAAAGTCTTTTGGACATATAGCCTATTGTAGCCTATATTCTGTGTTTTTCCTCTCTACAACCGCCTCGTTTCAGTTTTTGCCAGTTGGCAATCATCTGGTGCACCCGCTGTTTCTCTGTTTCTCACTCACTCTCGATGCGCATAGACGTTATAAAAAAATAAAAAGGAAAAAACACAGATGCGCAAATTGAAATGACCTACTGTACCTAGTGTAGTCTAACAATTCAATGACCACAGCTGATCACCAGCTGTCACCTGTCACGTCTCTAAACACAACTACGGGCTTCTTTTTTTTTTTTTTTGCTGCGGTCCGGCGGAGAATTAAAAAAAAAAAAAAAATGCTCGTGAGTCCAGCCGCATCAGGTCCAGGGTCCAGGCTTAAACACTGGTCGGACCTCGTCGGGTCTTTGCTCATTTATTTGCTCAAACTTGGAGCCAGAGCCGGTCCTATTGAGCAGTGGTTCCCAACCTTTTTTGGCTCGTGACCCCATTTAGGCATCACAAATTTCTGGCGACCCCGCGATCACGTGACAGCCGTCAATCAAGATGCGCCAACTCAGATATTTTTTTTTGCTGCATTTTATTTGAACTCAATTTATATTCAAGAATGTGAAAGTATAGAATACAGTTGTTTAAGATTGTGTGTGGTATTTTTAATGATAATTTTAAAAAGAATAATAATTAGTCAAAAAATAACTTTATCTGTATTTTCGTTTTATCAATTACTAGACATTTCAGGCGACCCCATTTGAATTCCAGGCGACCCCATGTGGGGTCCCGACCCCAAGGTTGAGAAACACTGCTATTGAGAACGGTAGTCTATGACGGTCTGGGAAACGGTGTCAGGTGCGGTGTGGCGGCGTAGGGGGGGGGGGGCACTTTTCAAAGTAAACTGACGCCCTTGCCTCAGAGACACAGGTCATGTCAGCTGTGAGCTGTTGGAATAACAATGATTAACAATCAGTGGCAAATAAAGCACTTTTAAGATATGCTCATTGTTTTATTTTAATGTAGAAGGCCGTCTCTGATTTAACAGCTTTATTCTAACAGCTTTAACAAAGGAAACTGTCAACTGTGCCATTTGATTGCAGATTTCAAATGCGTTGATATTTTGCCGGTGCTTTAATTAAAGTAAATCAATTACTCTGTTGCTGCTTGTTTTCATCACAACAGAAACCAAATATTACATTTTCCTGTTTTGTCCTTTATAGCTTGTTACTGTATGTCTTTTCTTCATTAATCAGAAAACGCCTTCATAAATATTACATATAAGGTTGGGGAGGATCCAGCAGTGAATCTGCTTCAATGCAGACTCATTGTACTCTATTTCTATACCTGTACATGGAAACACATTCAAATGGTATTCATTAAACTGATGAAAGATTACATTCACATGAACCTTTTTTCTACCAAGGTGGCTGGTTTGGACAAATTTGCACGGTATACAGCGATCATATAATGATGATAATGGGAAACCAGCCTGTGCAGAGGATATTTAATGTGCTCTTCACCACACTGTGTGCGCACAGCTGCTATTGTGTCGAGCTCTTGAGCAGCATCAGTGATCAACAAACAGCAAACAACAACAGATTATTCATCATCGCTTGTGAATGTGTGTGCGTACCCTGAAGACGGTGTAGTGTTTGTGTGTCTGTTTTGTTTTTCTAGTTTAAGGTTGATTTATGTTAATTATGTTTTAAACAGGACAGCTGTCACTGAGCATGGGTGGTCTGTTGTTGGGATGGACAGTTAAACAACGCATTCACTAGAAGGTGAGACTGAACAGGACGCCACTCCTCCGTTACTGCCGTTTAACTCACATTAAAGGAGACATATTATGCCCCTTCACCACAGATTAAAATAGTTCCCAGGTGTCTCAAATATATTTCTGTGACATGCCTCGGTCAAAATACCCAAAGGATCAAACATCACAGTACTCTTTTCATCCGCTCACAACAGCCCTGTTCAGAACGGCTTGTTTCAGTGCCTGTCCCTTTAAATAGTAGAGGTGGTGTTATGCAAATTTGAAAACTAATGACATCATTGAATGACAACTGAGGGAACAGCTCGTAAAACCACATGGATTTCAACCTAGGGATCCTGCAAATTAGCTACAGATATTCTTTGTCACTTTTCACATTTTGGTTGCTGGAAGGCAAGCCAAAATCCCCAAATATGTAAAAGAGCCTTCAAAAGGTGATATTTCCATAAAATTTCCCTTATAAGTTCCTGTCCGATCCCCATCCAGCTGTTCTGCAGCAGCTGTCTGTACCAGAGCTTAGTAACGTAACATAATATATCTTAACAATTTCACACTAACACAATCTTTACTCAGAAAATTCCACCATTTTCTTCATTGTGTTTTCCTGATGCCTTGAGCCGCTGGCTACACTGATCAACACTGCCCCCACAATATCCAGTGGTGCCATTATGTTTGGTCTGTATCTGTAACCTTGTGCAGAAATATGTAAATAAAGAACACAGAGTGCAGACAGAAGGCACCAAGTGTATCTGTATGTGTGTCCTTCAGAGAGCAAGTGAGCTTTTAGCCACCCAGACACCATTAATAGGTTTATATCTTATAGCATGTGTGTCACAATAAATTTAAGGCCATAAGGAGGCCTCAGCTTGCTCTCATGTTATCTATAAAACACACTTGGCCTGAACAATCAGTTTCCATTTTCTACATTGAGCATGTGAGAAAAGCTATGAAAGTGATGTCTTCATCCTCCAGCATTGAGGTGTGTTTACAATACCAGATGGGTTCTCTATGCCTTCGCCTCCCAGGCAGCAAACTCCTTCTGCAAGCTACAAGAAAAGTGCAGGGTGGCTGTCCTCACTGCTGTTGCCAGGGATGTGTTTATGGTTGCTAGTTAGTTATTTACCCTGGATGAAGTCATTGTATTCCTCAAAGATGGGTCATATGAGTTGGATGACTGGTGCCAAAGTCTGATGACAACCTACAAGATGCAGATCCATCTTCACCAAACAATAGGGCAGTCAACTTCGGCTTGCTGAGGCAGGTTGATGCACTCCGTTTGGCCCTGCATCTCAGTCAGTGTATCAGCTGGTTGCAGTGGTTGAGTCTGAGCTGGAAGCTCTGTTCTCGACTCGTACTTCGATCACCATGTGTTCCACATGGCTTCATCCCATTTCTCCTCGGGATCTGGAATTTGGTTTGAAAACCTTTTCACCTTCCTAACCGTGATAGTGGCAAATATCTCATTGCCGACTCCATGCAGAGATGGCCGGCAAATGGATTTGGTCATGTAGTGTCCTTTGCCTGGGTTGCTCCTCTGTGGCTTCCTACCAGTCCTGTTGATCCATCTGATCCTGGGCCAAGTGCAGGAAGAAATGCTCTCAGCAATCTTGATCCTGCACATGGTTTCTGTGGCTGCAGTGTCTGTTATCAGGCTGCCCTTGAGAACTTCCATGGCATGCAGACACTGGCCTGCAGACCAGGAATTACTGTGGCTTTGGCCACTGCATAGAAATGCCACTGCTTGCCTCTCTCAGGACGCTGTGTGCATTAGAGCACAAGAATTATGTCTCCGGTACCAGAATGTCTTTCATTGTCGAATCGACAGTGTTTCAGCACTGATGTATGGGACACCTCTGCATGTCCATTCCTGCAGCTGTTGGTGGACCGGGATTTGGCCACCAGTACAGTCAAAACATGCACTGCTGCTATTCCAACCTGTCAAACAGACTCCAGTGACAGATTGGTGATTGGTCGCCCTCTGATGAAACATTTCCCAAAAGGTGCCACAGGCCAGTGTCACGCTTTCTCTTCCCTCAGTGGGATTTAGTGCTGGTTAAAGCTCGCTTTGAAACTCTGGAACAGGTTTGGCTCAAGTGTCTGTCGTCCAGAACAGGCCAAAACTGCTGGCCTCAGAGTCTGTGGCTCCTTCATGCCTCAGGATCCAATGGGATGGCACCTCGGCTATTTTACACCCTGGGCTGGCCTTTACATTTGAAAGCATCACTAGCTTCCATCAGGTTAAGAGTGATAACTCTGAATGGGTGAGCCTCTGCACCTTGCCTGGCCAGGGCGTGTGCTGTCCTGCTATGCACATGTTGAGTTATGCAACCTCTTAGGCTTCTTCTTTTTTCCACAATGTGCTGTGTGAAGCTGTTAAACAGTGCTGTCTTTCCTCTGGTGCCTATTCGCTGGAGAATATTGGGGCACACTTCACAAAGGGAAATTCTTCCTAGATAGCTTTGCATGGAGGAGTGATGGGTAAAAGACATTTGCACTGCAGATTCTTGGTCTTCCCTTTGCTTTTTCAACCATTCATATCCTTGGGATGTCAGCTGTTTCTCTATGACTAACTCTGTGCTGAATGTTTTGTCATGGTGGTTAATATTGGACGTTTTTGGGTGCACTCTTCCTCCTGCTTGTCAGTGTGCAAAGACAAACCCGTCTTCCTACTTTTTCCTAACTATATTGCTGCCTCTCTACTTCCTCACAGCAGCTTGTGTCACACCCTTCACTCCATCAGACAGATTCTTTATCTTTCTGCTAGGCTGTGCCATTCAGGCCCATATGGGGCCCTGTGGTGTGTCATTACGCATGGAGCAGTGTCTGGACATCGAGTGGTTATTGATCCTTTTACTAAAGTTAAGTGTGTTTGTGCCTGTGGTACCAGACGGTGCCAGTGAGGCATGAATTAGATCCTGCTTTGCCTTTAACCCAACAGCAGCAGCCTTCAAGGCTGAAGCTTAAACTCAATCAATCTGGAGTTAAAATGTGTAGCTAATGGTCCCTGAGGGACAACATATTGTTTCCCTGCAGTTATGTTAAACATATGTGTGGAGATGACAATAAACCTGAACTTGAAACACAAAGTCAAAATCTAAAACTTTTGTCTATGATTCCTCTGCAGTTTTGAAATGTTGATATTGAAAATGATGGGGTGCTGTTTAGCTCAGTGGGTAGAGGTAGACTGTAGCCTCTACAGCTACAGTCCTCTCTGCAACCGGCCCTGGTTCCAAATCCTGCATCAGGTGGCCCTTTGCTGCATGTCATTCCCCCTCTCTGATTGATTGATTGATTTTTCCCCTTTTGTCATGGGGCCCGACAGGGAGATAAAAGGTCAGGGGCCTCATTTATCATTGTGGATACACGTTTTTTTACACGCTTTCCCCCCCGTTTTGTGCGTACCTACACACTTTTCTCCACCTAATTTGGGATCTATCAAACCAAAACCTGTCGGGAGAAAGTGCAGAAATTTACGACCAGTCTGACCATGGCGTACCGGCATTTACACGCTCTTTGAAGAACAGGAGGAATTGGCAACCTCGCTGCTGAGTCGGAGAATTGCAGTGTGCAAGGGAGAGAGGAGCGCGGAGTAGCTACACAGTGTTTGAAGTAGTGGTGGTGATGATGACCCCCCCCCCCCCCCCCCCCTAAATACTGGCTTTATAAAACAAATTTCGTTTTCTTTTGATATCATATTGATATTTTTCCCCTGCATGTGAAGTAGCCAGACTGGGCTACACACACACACACACACACACACACACACACACACACACGGTGGTGGTGGTTACAGGTAAAAATGGCAAAACATGATCATATTTTGTGTGTTAATAATATTTATTGTATTTAACAAAAGGGGGTGCTGCAGTCACAGACTGGTGGACTTCAATGTTTTAGAATGTTTCAAAGTAATAGTAACTGGTAGTGGAAACTCTGCTTTGAATTATTCTTCTAAAATAAAGGGGCAGATTAAATACGATTATTCTTCTTTCTGCTCTGTTTCATTTAGATTTGGGAGTTTTTAGTTTTTATTGTAGCCTATTTCAATGCAAGATGATTTTTCTGACTGATATTGCCGTGTAGGCTATCTCGCTTTCAGAGAAATTCCGCTTCTTTCCCCGCTCTCCGTCCGTTGTTTTTTTTTTTTTTTTGCTCTCCGTCCATCCGTTGTCTTCACCGTCTTCCACTGACATCACTCCACACGTTTCCAGAGCGCACATGGCTAATTAATATGCACGTGCTGATATGCATTGACCATATATGGCTGTGTTGGGCCGTGTTGAGCCGTATAGGCCAGAAATGTATGCAGGACTAAAACCGTTTTAAAATCAATCCTAAAATGAAACACAAAGTCACACAAAGTGGTGAGAATGTTTAAAGATTGTAAGCATGAGTTGGGAAAACTTACATTTTCAAATTTTCAACCAAGTCTTACACCAGTGGTCTGCAGTGAACTAACAGCTACGGTCAAGAAGGGTCGAAAAGCAAAAACATCCCTCACCCCCATTCCCCTCCTATAAAAAAAACATCCCATCCCATCATGCAATTCAGCTGTTTAGTGCACCAGTGGGATAATAGCAGCTCCGATTAAAACAACTTTCCATACTGCAGACTTTCATGTGCTGAAAGACTCTCTCTTGACACCTTTGCCTCCCCACTCTCCTTCTTGGCTGAAGATGCATTTAAAAATGATAAATCAGTGTAATCTGCTGTTTTGCTTGCTCCTGCTGCTTCTTATTGTATGTGTGCAATATTATAACTGATCTCAGGATGGTGGAAGCTGAGTCAGGGGCAGCATGACTCAGCAGACTTTGCTTATATAGCTAGTCACACATCAAAGATCACAGGATTATCTTCAATGCCCAAACCTTTTATTTCTTTTTTTCTTTATGAGAAGATCCTATAAAACTATGATGTGCTGCTGAATCCTTATCATTAGTTTTAGCACTGAAATAGACTATTCTCTGCTTGGTGACGATCTGAAAGATGGTGCATCAATCAAGGCGCAATCAAACGAACCATTCAGGACCGTTACTCACTCAGCCTGACATATCGCAAAAATAAAGATATTTCTAAAATATATGATATATTTTAGAAATATCTTTATTTTTGCGTTTTATATGGTCTGTGGTAAAGCAGGCTTCACCTATAGGTGAATGGGGGTCTGTCAGATTCACAGCAAACTGCAGCCAGAGCCTTGAGGCTGCCGTTAGCAGCAGTTCATTCATTTTCCCCCAGTGTTAGCTTGTTCATTCATACAAAATTTCATGCACTTAATGTGAGTGTAAAATTGTATTCAGAGCAGATTTCCATGTGCCAATCTTGATATATCATTTACTTAGCAATTGCTTAAGGCTAACACATCATCAGAGAGTGCCTCTAACACACCCAGCGGTCACACAGCAACATGAGCATCTGATGAGTGGTGCTTCTGGCCACATGTTGAAAGTAAATCCAATATTCACACAGGCTTCTGAGCTCTTCATCATCCCTCTGTGTGGATGTATATAATCGTTCTTGTGATGCTTGTTGAATTGCATGAGGGGAAACCTGAGGGGCGACCAGACTTGTGGGAGACAGAGACTCCATGGTGATTACATCATACTCTGGCCCAGCTCGTCATCTATTACACATTCTTCATCGAGTGACAAAGTTAGATTTATTTTGTACAAACAGAGAGACAGACGGAGGCGAAATCTTGGCCTCCACCACCCGTTCCGAGTCTGCATTGTCTGCGCTCACACACCGCCTAATGATATTTTTAATGAGGGCATTGAGGGAATTTGGCTCGTCAGTTCATTATACCTTTTTTTATGGAATGTTTGCTTTGTTATGGAAACTTCTCCTCGCTCGGCTGGGATTAGCTTTTTAAGCTAATGAGCCCAAACACAAGCCACTTTGAAAAGAAAGACTGAAAGGCAGCGCGTCTGCAACGGCCTCTCGCCTCCGCTGCCAAGACAAGAACATGGTGTTATTAGCTGCTGTGTCACAAACAAACACACACACACACACACACACACACACTTTCTTTACTGGCTAAGATGCCGTTCAGGTGTGCTCTTACACTGACGCCATGACAGCTGACTGATGGTTAAAGAAAGACATTCTCTTTCCAGTCCAAACAACACACATGATGAGCTTGATGCTTTCTCTATGAAATTAGTGTAATTAAGATCATTTTCCTGCCCGTAATGTCAACACTGACATGCGCTATTGAAGAAGTGTGACATTCCTCTCTCTATCTATGCAAAGAAAAGTTTTGCTTCAATCTTTTCCTATTCATTCAGCTTTGAAAGCATCAAATCCTCTTCATTGAGTGTCTATTTATGTGAGTGATATAACACGCCACACAGTTTTACCTCACACTCACACATCTGCAAACTTTTGATGTTGTTGAGGGGTTGAGATCTTGTTTTTCCCTTCTCTAGTTCTTATTTATTTATTTTCTTTAAACAGAAAAGAGTGTTTCATAGGAGAACATGCCCGGTGCCTGAACTGATGTGTCATGAACTGATGTCTCACTCGCAGATGAGCCGAGTCGGAGCGTGTGAGCACGTTGCTGCATTTCACTGCACATTCAACACTGTGAATCTACAGGGAAATGATACAGAGAAGAGATAAGAGGCTGAGCACTGGGGAGATAATCCTTAATCATATAGAGAGGAGACAAACAGTCAGGTGTGTGTCTGTTCATATGTGAGTAGTAGTTGTGTGTACAACCGGAGTTCCACCTTTTTCCCCCTATGCCCTCTCCCTACTTCTTCCTCCATCTCAACATGTCTAATCTATTTTATAATCCGTCATCGTCTGCCCTGCCTCCACCGGAGCACTTCAGCTCACTCATCTATTTTGCATGGCCTGGTAAAATGGTGCACAGTAAAGTGCTGTGTGTTATTGCTGCTTCTCAATAGTGGATGAGTGTTGCGTGGGAGGGATACTCCTTTGACATCCAGGCTTCCCCAGAACCAGTTTTAAAGGATCATACTGATGGTTTTAACCTGCAGCTGGCTTACACATGTTTACATCACTTATATTGCTGTTGACCTTCATCGTAAACAGTGGTTCCTATGGGAAAAATCATACTCATCATAAAAACTACATAAACTCCCCAGAAAGTGTTTTTTCCCCCTGAAATCTATTGTTTAATATTCTTGGACCATGAGCCTAACTGTTTAAAACACTAATCTATAACATTTTACCAGAGATTGGGTTTATTCCCATGTTCTAGCCACCTACTCATCTCTGATTGGTTCTTCATGCTGCTTCTACATGAAGTTGCAAGAGGAAGGAGGACCCACTGGATACACATTTGAATTTTTAAACAAAGAAATGTAGTATTCCCTTGGGTAATTTAACAGTCCTGTAGGTTTATCTCATGGCCACCATATTTAATTCATAGCTCTATACAACGATACCCGTGAGCAACAGCCTCCGTTACTATGGTGAAGTTGAAGAAACTGCAGTTAAGGGGATTGAGTTGAGCAACAAAAACAGAAGTCGCACCCACAGTTACAGTGGAAAGCTACACACATGGTGCCAATAAACAAATAAACAAAAACATAAAATTAATAGGTAGGGTCCATGTCTAGGTTAGGTACAAATGTTCAACTACACTGAACAAAAATATAAACGCAACACTTGTTTTTGCTCCCATTTTTCATGAGCTGAACTCAAAGATCTAAAATGTCTTCTATGTCCACAAAAGGTCTATTTCTCTTAAATATTGCACAACTCAGGTTGTTGATTGTTGATACGACAATGTGTTCCAGTTCCTGCCAATATCCAGCAACTTCACACAGCCATTGAAGAGGAGTAGACCAACACTCCACAGGCCACATTCAACAACCTGATCAACTCTATGCAAAGGAGATGTGTTGCACTGCGTGAGGCAAATAGTGGTCACACCAGATACTGACTGGTTTTCTGACCCCCCGGAACCCCAAATACAGTAAAACTACACATTTTAGAGTAGCCTCTTATTGTAGCCAGCCTAAAGCCCTATTCGCACGGGATTAGTTTTACCTGGGGACCTCTGGTAATTTGTAATAATTGCGGAGGACGTCTGTGATCTTAATCCCATGCGAATGCGCCATGTCAGTAATTTGTAAAGTAAAAAATTCCCCCGCAAATGACCTACTATATTTCACCAAAGACCGATGTCCCGTGGTAAAACTAGTCCCGTGCAAATCTGCATCTCAGAGGGGGATTTTTTTGTTCTTCCCCAGTTGAAACCATACTGTATGGGTTGAAACATGGAGGCTGCAGTGGAAATTATGAGCGGCATTTTCGAAGGCGTTTTAAGTGCAAACACGGGCTTGTATCGGTGCTGGAGACCCATTTGAATAAACAGCTCAGATCCATAAAAAGAGCGAAATTTAGGAGGATATTGAGATGGATGACGGCGGCTTTCAACAGGTTTAATACAAATGCCATGACGGCTCGTTGCAGTGACAACAACTGCACTGTTGCGAAGTCACGTTGCTGCTTTGACATTTTATTTACATTTGCTTCGCACATGGATGTGACAGCAGCAGATGTTACGACGTGCACAGCTTTGACGTCATATCGGAGCCTTAATGTCAGTAAATTCGAGTAAAAATACCGACTTCACTTATCCCGTGCGAATGCACTGCAAGAAACACAGACGTGGGGGGGTAATTTACAAATCACCCGACGTCCCCAGGTAATACTAATCCCGTGCGAATAGGGCTTAAGGCACACCTGTGCAATAATCATGCTGTCTAATCAGCATCTTGATATGCCACACCTGTGAGGTGGATGGATTATCTCAGCAAAGGAGAAGTGCTCACTAACACAGATCTAGACAGATTTGTCAACAATATTTAAGACAAATAGGTCTTAACATGCAAAGTTGAAAGGTCACAGAAAGTGGCCCAGCCTGTCAGAGCAGGTGAAACACAGTAGGGAAGTAGCAGGTACTATAATCACACAGAAGGGCAGGAAGTTAGTGACCTGAGACATGACAAGGGGTGATTATTTCAAAAATAAAATATGAAATGATAATTCTCAACACCAACTCCAGTACTTCTGTCTGTCACTGGCAGCATGAACACCTTTAATTGTGGCACCATCGAACTGTGAGCTAGCTGTCATAATGTCCTCTACACAACATCTACTGTATGATTCAGGTGCAAAAATAATCACCAGCTTTTGTGAGTGCAATAAATGGAGCGAAGAGCGAAACTCAAGTCCCCAAAACCACCTACATCCTGTTAATTCAATCTTTTAACCTCTTTTACGTGTTGGCAGAGAGAGTGCAGCACCTTTTTTGATCTGTATTTAATATTAAATAGTCAGCACTGTTTACTCTGCTGCTGGTTAACACGATGTTCAGTTGGCAGAAGCAGCATGTGCTGTTCTCTGTGCCAAATTGAAATGTCAAGGAGACCATGGCCATACGGCACAAACCAGTACTGTGGTGTCTCGCCTTAATGCAGGATGTTCCTGCTGGAGATTGGGTCCTTCATGTTGAAAATGGCCAGCTGGATTCAATGGGCTCTTTGCACAGCTCCACTACTTCCTGAATTTAATACTGCTCCTTTATTTCCTGTCTTACATTATTGGACAGCCTGATTAATCCAGGTGTGTCTGACCATTGTGACTACTCACCTGGATTAATCAATTTGTCCAATAATCTAAAACAGGAAACAAAGGAGCAGCATTAAGTTCAGGAAGTAGTGGAGCTGTGCAAAGAGCCCATTGGACAGGGTGCGTTCTCCAGCCATGGGCCCAAGACATAAATAATAGATATACATTATTTCTTTATTTATGTTTTCATAATAATAATGTATAAAATGACTGAATCTGTTGCTCCACCTATTGTTTTAGTTTCACAGAACTGAATCCTGACTGATTTGATTCCACAGTTATCAGCTGAAGGCTCCGACAGAGCCGCTGTCCACCTGCTCAGTAGCAGCGCACACACAGTAATAGAAAAACATTCTCCACTTAGTCCTTTATAAAAATCTGCTTTTTAAGGAATCAGGGTCTGAACTCCACAACATCTATAGCTACAATTAGAAGACAAGATATCTATCAAAGGTGAATTTTGTCATCTACCTTTCACAGTGAAAGAGAAATTCAGTCATAAGGGACAGCTTCATAGAACGCCATTATCGTTTCTTTGTTGATAATCAGAACCTGAGGCCTTGTCCATACGAGCCCGGGTATTTTTGAAACCGGAGTTTTGCTTCGCGTCCACACCAGTGGTGTAATAAAAACACTCCGTACACACGCAACCGTGAAATCCGCTACCAAGTGACGCAATGCACGAGTGGAAGGCTGTTTTAACCAATCAAAATACAGTGGAAACCGCTTGGATCAAAAGGCTTGGGGCGGAATCATTTCTATACAAATGCTGTTTAAATAATTCGTTATCAAGAAATCCGCTTATAGTGTTCATTTTTGGTCATTTTATGGATGTAAACATGCGCAAAAACCATTTCAAAACTACGTGTTATTATAGCTTTATTTCACAGACTCCAAGTCCAACAATTAAATATTAATTAATTTAATAAAAATGTGTAGCCTATTTATTTTATTTTCGGCGGTGTCCCTTTGACGTGCACTGCTGCAGCAGCCTGCACATGTTGCTGCGATGTGTCTTGACTCTTGTGCTGTGTGTTGTTGTGCTGTGTGCATCACCTGGCTGCTGAGCCACATGACTGTCTGTCGGTGCGGCGCAACTCTGGCTGTTGTGTTGTCTGTCAAAACATGATGAATGAAACATATCCACTTTATATCGACCGCGGACGTCACGTAGGCCTATACATTTTCGGCTTTTGGCTCGTTCCGTTCATCTCCGCATAGGCTCTTTTTTATCACTACATGACAGCAGTGACCCCCCCCCCCTCCCGTCGTACCCGGTCTGACAGTGACATAGGCTATTGCCTGTTCATTCATGAAAATCATCCCGAAAAGCTCTCAATCAAACAAGGTGGGGAATAAGAAACTGCGGCGCTACTGTAGTAGTTCTGTCATTTTAAAAACACACCGGCAGCGGCCCAGCTGATCTTCACTTGTTACTGTAAATGATGCTGTGTGGAAAACCAGCTGTGGTCTGTGATTGAGGGTGAGTTTGGAGCTGACAAGAGGATCGCCCTGACGACCGTTTCGTTATATTTTTCTCATCGAAAAACTATACAAATAGCATTTAGATGATGTAAAAAAAAAATAAAAAAAAAAAGTGATAAAAATCCACTTTGTCACCTCCATTTTTGCGAGCTCACCTGCAAACCGCTGCAAACAACCTCTGCAGCTGGCAGTGTTTACATCAGCACGTGTGCAGCTATGACGTAAACGAGTAAAACAATCACGGTTGCAGTGTCCACACGCACCCGGTGAAACCAACCCCGGCCGAAAACCCCACCCTGGACTCCGGTTTCAAAAAAACACGGTTTCAGGGTTCCAAAAGCGCGGTTGCATGTGGACAGGACATACAACCGGGAACATATGTTCACGGTTTCAAAAATACCCGGGCTCGTGTGGACTAGGCCTGAGTGAGCATGGAAGTTTTCTCGAAACAGAAAGTTCAATGATGGAGGAAGGGTATTGAAGTGTTTATGTAGTCTGGGAAAAGCAGGTTGTAGCGACTGGTCTCTGCAGGTTAATTGACTGAGAGCAGAGGAACACGATCTCATTTAGAGCAACACCAAACGAGGGAGAGCTTAGTCTACAGATCAATGTCAACACATATAGATGTAATTAGATGGCGCGCGTGTGTGTGGGTTGGACTGCGTGCATATGCATGTGAGCAGTGGTGGGACTCAGACACACATTAAACCCTTTTATGTCTCGGTGCAATCAGCTGTAGAGGCTTTTTACTTTGAAGAGGAAATACTTCCTATCTCACAAGTCTCACAAAAGGCAAGCAACAGAAAGCATCTCAAACATTAAAAAAAAAAAGTATCCATCTAAAAATAATATATCTTCCAGAAGAACCATGATCCATGCTGACCAGCATCATATTCATGATATATTTTTGAGCAATTTACAAGCAAGATGCATACATTTAATTCCACAGACTGGGGAATAAACCAGTCAGGGTTCTTTGAAAAGAACAGAAGTTAAAGCAGATATCATCGGCACGGCCGTTTCGGCTAATGCTGTGTTCAAGGCAGGCTTTTGAAACCGTAAGTTACAGCTTCAAGTCACAACTACGACTTGGTAGCGTTCCAGGTAACCCGTAGCTCGTGTTTTTACCGTCCTGTTGTCTGTGAAAGTTCCCTATAACGGCCACTCGTAACTTCCGACCCGTGAACTCGTACCAGATCGAACTGGTATGACTTCACAGGAAGGAAAAACACAAAGTACGAGTTTCCTTGAACGCACCATGAGTTAGCAGCCCCCGCCCTTGTCAGGCATCAATTGGTCCTCGTGCTACGTCACCACATTCACGCGCATCCCTTGGCTGCACACACAGCCCTTCATGCCGTTCTCTCCCCTCATTGGATAACACTTGTATCCCACAAGGAAAATTTTCTCCTCGGGTTACAGCAGAGCAGAGTGACGGAGAGACTCGTGTTTAGGCTGAAATACTTCATGTAAGTGATTGCTGACGGAAAATAGGACTATTTAGGACTTATATTAACAAAAACATTCCACTGATATCTGCTTTAATAAACTGGTTTAAAAAAAAAAGAATTTAAAAAAGTGAAGGAAAAAAGTAATAATACAGTTAGAGTAAATATAAATATAGTATAGTATATATATGAACTGCAGCAATAATAGAAAGTTTGTGGAGGGTTCTGTAGAAATAAGTAAGATGAGGCTGATGTCAGTGGAGACAAAAAAACCAAGCCGCCTCACAGTTATTAATCTGGAATCAGCCACGCTGGCAGATCTGAGCTGACTCAAGTCAAAAGAGGTGAAAAGATTTGCTCTGTAATCAAGTGAAGGCCCACGCAACACCTTGTAGGTGACTGACTGGCATTCAGAGTGATGATGCTGAAACCATGGTGATGCTTTGACTTGGTTTGTGCAACAGCTTGACTAATTGAGGCAAGACACTGAAGTAAACTAGGTCCCAGGATATGACATTTTTTTTGTCTCTCTGTGGTACTGAATTATTTAATCATTGTTCCACAGTAAAGCTCTTTGTAGCAGATTGGATATTTGGGATGAAAACGCAATCAACGCCATTGGTCGATTATAAGCAGGAAATCATGACATCTAGCATCAATCTGGATCTGTCAAAGGGAGGAGGGAGAGTGGGTAGTTTATTTGCCGTGGGGCTAAATGAGGAGACGAGACATATTTGTGGTTCAATAAGAGATTGATGGACAGCAGAGCTGAGTGACTGACAAAGGGCAGTGAACCCTGGAAGCATCAGGTGGACATATAGGGAATGGAAATGTAGTGGAGGAGAGAGGTTAGAAGTCTGAGAAATGAGGATGTTAACATTTTCAATCATCGGCTATGTTATCCCTTTGAGTTTTGTGCACTTTGTTAGCTCAAGCAGTTATGATGAAATTTGGTCCAGGGATTCATGAGGGGAAGAATGACCTGATGACCTTTCCTCTGGCGCCACCATGGGGTTTTGATTTTGTGCTGCTATGAATTCCCGTGAAGGCATTCAATGTCCCCAACTGATCATAAATCACATTTTAGAATAGTTTTATGATTAATGTTGTCCATTCCCTCACCTTCGTATGTCAACATTTACTTAATGGATTGGCATGAAATTTGGAACAAACATTGGTAGTTCTCTGGTGACATGTTCATATGACCTTTGAGCTGAATGAAATGTCCGGAAAAATACTGTCTGTATACCTTTTTTTTAATTATTTTTTTTACAGATTTTCTACAAGAGTTCCCGTCAGGATCCAGTATCACCATCAAATCATACAGATTACGTTGTTTAAATATTCCAATCAGCCTCCACTGTAGCTTTGTGGGTGATGCTAAAAGATTAGCCATGTTAACACATGAAAACTGATAGACAATCCTGGCAAACATTACCTGCTACAACAGCATCTTGTTAAAGGGATAGTTCATGTTAAGTTCATGTTGTTATATGGACAAATACTGCTGCGCGGACCCCCCCGTAACTCAGAGAAGGCACGGAGGACTCTGAAAATTCTCACAGCTCTTAGTTGACATGAGGGTGAGTGGATAATGAGTGAAATTTGAATTTTGGGTGAACTATCCCTTTAACACTGTAATGAGCAGCATAAGCATGTTACCATCCTGGCATTAGCATTTAGCTCTAAGCACCGCTGCGCCTAAGTGTAGCATCACAAAGCTGCTAGCACAACTGTAGACTCTTGGTGTAACTTCCCATCTCCAGACAGTGAAGATCCCTGCTCTAACCAACAGCTCTGGTCTAAACTGGTCTGATCCGTTAAAGACATCAGGAAGTGAACAACAGGAACTTTAACAGCCTTTTAAAACACTCATTAAGACTGAGACTAAATTACCCCTGTCTTGGGCAGTGGTACAATTTGACTGGAGTTCATCATCTGTGCTTTGTTTGCCATGACATACTTGCAATTAAAGTCACATGAATCTCTTCCTTCCTCCCAGTCTACTAAATGAGTAACGAGATTTGCCGAGACAGGTATGATTAACTACTTTAAGAGGGAGCAGAGAGTCTCACACACACAGCAGGGTTCAAAAACCTGAGTCCCCTCCACATAGATGCACCAATCACGAGCTGCAGCCTGGCATAGAAAACATGTTGCCTCATAATCTGCTTCTGTAGCTTGAATTACTCTCCCAAGGACCTTTTATATGAGAAAGTGAGTGTGACTTCCGGTGCAATTCCAGGTTGTTATTATTCCGCTGCGTTCCACAAATATGATTGCTTCCCGTTCTCGAGGATGCGTCGAGTCGCTGCATTGGTGCAACCTGTTATCCCAGCTCCCTTATCGTCTATTGCCGACTCAGTAATTCACAGAGTGTCAATGGAGAGGAGCGTGTCGTTGAACGGCGCTCTCCTTTTTCATCCGACGAAGCCTCTTGACTTTCTCACCTCTTTCTCTCAATCATGTCTTCTTGTTCACTGTGCTGTAGGCTTTAATCTCCCTCGTTTCTTTTCATGAAGTTGCCTCTGTTCATTGAATTCCCTCTGTACTTGGCCTGACCCACACTTTCCCTCGACTTTGTCATCAGAGGCCAAACTGGAGATGTTGAACTCATATTAAAAAAAAATCTTCTGGAACTGGAGCAGACTGGACCTCAGGCCACTCAGACTAGACTCCAGATAAATGGTGATGGCACAGTAACTGGACAATCAGTTTTAGGATCTACGTATGAAGAGGATGTATGCTGGCTCCTCTGGAGAGTTCATGCCTGTCACCCTGACACCCGTGGTCTTGACATCCATTGAGGCAGGTGTGGGCTCACCTGATGGACATCACAAGCCCCCTTCTGGGGAATCAGTTCAGTAGAGAAGCAGCTTGTATGGGACTGTACTAGAGATGCACCGATTGCAAAATTCTTGGCCGATACCGATTTCCGGTAATGCTGAGTAATGCATACATAATGATAACTAATTACATTATTCAACTTTTAAATTTATTAACTAACTTTAAGTAGTAAACATTAATTAACTGCTTACTAATAGGCTACATTAATTAATGTGTTTCCTAATCCTAAGTAATACATAATAATGATTGTTAATACATTAATTAATGCTTAATAATGTACTAACTAACGTTAATTAAGGGACCCTTATTGTAAAGTATTACCCATACAATAGACACCATATTTGTTTGGCTTGAGCACCCTTTCCCCAATTTAATACAAGCACCCCTCTCCCAGACAACATTTTGCTTATATAACTGCAATTAAAACCACAACTAGTGGTAGACTATATGATGCTATCATAACCGCCCTTTTCAAGAATAAAACATCACAAATAAGAAATAGAGTGAGAGTTTCAACTGTGCTTACACTTCTGCCCCTCAGCTTTGTGTGTGTGTGTGTTCATCTCTCGTGCTCTATTTAGATTAATAAACACAAATAGGCTACAAACATAGACACATTGGCCTCACATATTTATCAATCGTGGTGTTTTATTTTGAAAATTGTTTTATTTTGAAAATTGACCGGATCCTCTCGTGTTTCTTTGTGAGACTTCCTGCCAAGATTGACGCGATCGCTCGCGGCTCGTGCACAAAATAGACCAGACGCCGAAACGATCGCTGCAGGGCGTGAGCCAGCCGCGGAGGATTAATGAAAATGCCCCCGCTTCTTGGAGCTTCCGCGTCCGGTGTGGCAACAGCGTTATACGGTTGCGATCCGACCACCCTCGCCGCCAGGAAATACTGTTTCTCCATGGATTACTTTTGACTTGCAAGCATTACAAACAGCGTGTTTTGGGTCGTCCTGACACACAGGGAAATATGTCCAAACAGAGAAGTTCTCTGGTCCAAATCAGCAACATGTTTTCTTCCTGAGTCTTCTGCTAGTTTTTAGCTTCGCTGCTGTTTTGCTCTGGGCAAGTTGAGCTGCTACCAGGCTGCTACCCACCGCGGATGCAGGTCAGTTTGATTGGCTGAAAACTGGAAATTACGACAGTGACTGGCCGGTCACCGATTGGCGATTGGATATAAAACCGGCTTTTTTAATCGGCGGCTGATTGATTGGTGCATCTCTAGACTGTACAACATCCCGCAACTCAACTCTCCAGTAAAATATGATGCAATCCTGCCTTTGCATTTCAGCTTGGTCTTCAAGTGCCAAAACAAAGACAACTGGACTTCTTTTCAGTTTCTTCAAGACATTTCATCTCTCGTCTGAAAGGCTTTGTCAATTCTAAAAAAAAATTGTCATCCCAGAAATCTGTGCACAACTCCAACCTGTCAGCAGATCACCAAATGCTCTCTCAGGTGCTGATGATCAACACAAAAATGATGAGACTGTGTACAGATGGAGGATTAGGCTGAACAGCTGACAATCTGTCATAACAACCTGGAGTTGAGTGGATTTCAGGGCACTCTGCACTGTAACCATTTGCTCCACACCAGTGATCATATTTGACACACATACACACCGACTAAACTCTGCTGGTAACAAACATGTGATCTCTTATCTCTTACTTGCAAAGAGCAGCACAGAAAATATGACTTCAGCAGGCGGTGACAGATTATATGACTTATCAGTTCTGTGACGCCAAAATAAAATGTGAGTGTTGAGTGTGTGTGCTCTCAGTAGTAGGTGTCTGTATTCAGCCAAAGAGTGATTAGGAGTTAAAGAAGCATCTGTCCGGAAGAGGTTGCAGCAGGGTGATGCATCGTCTGTCAGTTTCCTCACACCTTTCATCCGCATCACATGAATTATTCAGGTTTCTGAACCTAATACCTATCTGGATCAAGAAAAAGGCCACAGCTGTATGTATCAAATACATACAGTATGTAACCAATATTTAGGTAAATATAACTGGATACCTAGCCTGACAAGCCAGACTATATCATTAACATGTCTAGTCTGGCAACGACCGGTAGACCTCGGCTCAATCCAGGGGGCGGGATGAAGGCTGTCTTTCAAACTGCCTCTGCACGCAATAGGGTAGCCCTACGACCAATCAGAGCAAAGAGCAGGATGACGTTAGCCTGACAAGCCAATTAAAATCTATGTCGTCATCGCGTTAAGCCTGCCCAACGACTCTCTAAACAGATAGAGCGCTGTGATTGGAGAACACAAACTGTGTTTGAGACTCAAAAAGTTCCTATGGCTCGTTTCTACTGGATACCCAATATTAAAGGTCTTGTATTAACACTGGGACAAAATTTAACTGAATTGAAAACAAATCTCAGTCAATGTGTAAATGGTTTTCTGAAAAAAAAAAGTTTTTAGATCTGAAATAAGTGAGGCGACCTTCATTAACCTTCTCACATAGAGATCAAATGTTTTGGATTGCACAAGAAGACGTTCACAGAAATAATTAGTCCAGTACTTCTTGTGGATTTGATGCATTACAATCCTGCAAGGGTACATACAATACTACAAGCAACCAAAACCCATATCATGAATACACAATATGGCCTTGTTATGACATTTAAGGTTCAGAGGCTAACTACCTAAGCTGTTGGAGCTGCTGCTTGCTGAAAGATGCACCTGGGTTCAAACCCAGCACATACTGTAAGTGGTACAGTATAGGTGTGAAGGAGTGAAGCTGAAAGTTGAGCCCTTCAAGCTCCAGGTTGTGGTATACTAACTGAAAATAATGGACTGTTTTTTTGTTTTGTTTTTTCAAGGTTGAAATGAGTATCAGCCCTAAGAAGATGAGAAACTTTAATTATTTAAAGGTCTTGGTCACAACCAGGTTTAATGGGGCATGGGATCAACAGGAAGATTGGACTGAATGGACTGAAAAATGAGATTGTGGATAAATGAAATGAGCTTGTCAGACACCAAGAAAGAGCAAAGAGGAACTGTTGCTCCTTTACATTGAGAGGAAGGACTTGAGGTGGTTTCTGCATGTGATCAAAGACCTCGACGTGTCACTTTGAAAGTTTTCTGGGCACATCTAACTTGCAAGAAGTTCAAGGGAAGACTGAGATTATGCGAAGAGGATTAAACTGAGGAAGACTTGTCATCAAAGATGGACACCAAGGCTTCCTCAGCCTGCTGCCATTGTGATGCATGCCTTTATATGGAGCAGGAAAAAGATGAATGGCTATGGTGAAGGTCAAAAAAGATGATATCTTGGGTGTCACTGAGGATATATAAAGGATTTACTTAGGACTGGGGACAAAACCTTTAAGGTTAGAATCCCTGTAAACTGAAGTGGCATCTCTAATAACTGCACTCTCAAATCTCATACAACTGTGACATGACAGAGCTCAGATGTTGTTTTTTGAAGGAATGTAATCAAACCAGTATGGAGATAAAATGGATAGTGGATAAAGACTTAAAATTATGTGCTTCATTTCAGCGATATCCCTCCTTAAAGCTCACTTTTTCAGAACATGCTGGATTTTTCTAAAATTGGGGGACATAGGCTACTGTAGCTGGTAATACTGTACGTAACAAGACTTGAATAAAAGGCAACGTCTTCCTGGCGAGCACGGCTGCTTTTTTTGAAAGCATTCTTGGTGACCAAAAGGCCGAGAGTAAAAATCTATCAAAATGTGTAACAGATCATAACCATTTAACTTATCATACCACTAAAGCTCCATGAAAGCAGGGCTTGATTACCATCGGTGTGAAGCTGGCTACTTCTACTAATTACAAAGTCGTTAGGGAACCGTCACCCTACAGAATATTATTAACCAAGGCAGGTTGCGCATTATCACCTAATGTTGTGTTAAGACCTCAATTATTTCTGCCTTTTCAGTAACATGCACAACATACACACAACATGAAATGAGGTTTATGCAAATTACCACAATCAAAATGCCACACAGCACATTTGTGGCCCGGTGATATTAATATTGGAGCATAGTCAGAGACAGAGGGACACAATAAACGGGGTGGGTTGATCAGACGAGGTGGATGGAAAATGCATCAAAGTGCAACTGTCTGCAGACAGTGGTCAAAGTTTCACTTAAAAATGGATTTTGTCAGAATTTGATCTAGGTTCATAGTCCAAAACAAACAAAAAAACATTATTGTCATTCTTTTATTTATATATATATATATATATATATATATATATATATATATAACTTTCTCCCCCCGATTTGAGTTAGAGACAGGTTAACCCCAACAAGGATACACATTTCAGCAACTTGTCAACGTTCCATCAAAACACCACAACCCAGTGTGACAGGAAACAAGCCAGACACAGATGACACAGTGTAGTTAAGTCCAAGCACAAATCTCAAACAAAGATGTCCTTTTCAGGTATAATCACCTAACAAAATGTTCAAAATTGCAAACAAAAATGTCCTTTTCAGACGTAGCCACAAGCAGAATGTTCAAAATGTCTCACACCAGCAATAACAACAAGGAATGTGCAGACATTAAAACAAAACACAAATTTCCTCCTTCCCTCTGCTAAACCATCACCAGTGTGAACGATACTGCACATTCACATTAAATGCAAAGAAATTAACAGATGACTCAGTGAAAACTGAGTGTGTTCAGTGAGTTCATTTTGGCTAGATCCAAGTTTACAGCACGCAACATTTTATAGCCCTTACATACAGCAAGGAAGTGTGATTTGCTCATTTATGACAGCATGTATCTTACAGGCTTGGATGCTTATGATGGTGCATATATTAAACTTTAATCTAACATCTGTCTGCACAGTCCTGTTACTTCACATATCTCTGACTAGGATGATCATTTAACTCTCGTATTTCATTCCGATTTACATGTGTAGCTAC